>NC_139238.1:86780825-87345825 GCF_977018435.1 Lepisma saccharinum | reverse complement strand
AAATTGCTATATAAGATTATAAATGGAAACTTAAGATGCAGCATCCCACTCCACGAACTCTCACTCAGTGTGCCTAGACATAAAACACAGAGCAAGGAAACTTTCCACACTACAACTCCCAGGCTCTCACTCATACAACGCTCACTATTCCATAGGCTAACAAATCAGTTCAATATAATCTCAAACCAAATAGATATATTCACTTCATATATTCATTGTTTATCAGCAACATAGAAAAAATTGTACATAAGTAATGCTTTTGTGAAACTGATCTTTTTACCTTGCTACTTTTTTTGGCATTTTTTATTTTTGTCTATTTTGTGTCATCCGTTCTTTTGTTTTTAATCTTAGTCTATTGTTTTATTGTTGTTTCTTTCTGGTTTAAAATGGCTTCTGCTGTACTGGAAATTTCAATAAATAAAATAAATAAATAAAGAAAAGTAAAATAAAATTAATAAATAAATAGCATGCGTAACACAAGAAGAAACATCGCAATGTGATTCCGGACGTCAGGTCTTTGACTGTGTATTAGAGTTTATTTTTCTATGTTATTAGAATATAAATAGTATCCTGAGAGATATTTCATACCGAGGCGACAAACCACAAATGTCGCTTGAAAGCGAGCAGTCGGAAATCAATGCAGTCTTTCGAACCGTAGGGACAAAAGCTCTGACTGCACCGTTTCCTCAAGGAGATTTTACACCAAAGCGACATGCGACAAAGGATACGAGGATTTCACACCAAAGCGACACGGGTCCTTCGGTCCAAGGCAACTTTCACACCGAAGCGACACATGTTGCTTGGAAACGAGCCAATCAAGAGCAACATTTCACATCGTAGCGGCATGACGGGAAGCACAGGCCAGCGTTCGGTTGGTGAAATCCTCAAGCGATAAGTGTCGCGTGCCGCTTGTCGCTTCGGTGCGCAATATCACTAAAGCAAGACACTCATTGCATCGCGTATGTGCGAACAACAAACCACGGCAACATGTTGCAAGCTATTGAGGAAATGGCCCAGTTTGAGCGACGCAGAAGCGACAAAGCGACACCTGTGGCTTATCGTGTCGCCTAGATCTGTAGTTGTAATGTGCGGTTTATCGTGTCGCCTATCTGTTGTTCGCAAGCAAGGCTTGCTAATAGACTGAAGGCACCATGTCGCTTGTCACTTAGTTGGGAACTCCCCCTGTAGCGCGTCGCTTCGGTCTCAGCACCCTTCCTTTAAGGAGCTTTCCGACCGAAGTAACAAGTAGCACGCGAATACGCCATATGAACGTGGCGTTTGCTGTTTGGGCCCTCATGTGCAATGAATGCTATTTTACAGTCTGGAAGTGTGTGTCACTAGTGTGACAGTGTGAACATCCCGTGACGCTTGTCCCATTGGTTTGAAAGTTGCCTTACACTCATGTCGATGGCACTAAGGAAGTTTTGTGGGGTTCCCCTTGTCGTTTCATGCAATCATCATTATCATCATCGCCGCGATTAGTTTAAAGCGGAAGAAAAGAGACAGTAAATATAAAAAATACAAATGCTTCAGTGTGTATATCTTTAAAAGAAATGATGATGATAATAATAACGAACCTAATTCATACACAAGAATTTAGTTGCCAAGAGCATTCCACGCGTATTTTTTCTCCCGTATTATTAACGAAAGTATGACGATAACAGGACGTGGTCGACTGTCTAGAATGTTCGTTAATATCTTCGCGACCACTGTACCAAATATCATAGCAATTATCACATTCATAGAAATGCTTCATGTAAAAGAATCAGACGTTGCAGCGAAAACTCCATTTACTCCCATTATAAGCAGACGAATACCAAGCACCGGGGTCAACACCAGCGCCTCTAGCGGATCATTTTCGAGTGGAACCATCCAGAGAGCGCAGAAGCATGCCGTTTTGCACACTACGTTATTTTAGGCGCTGTAACTAAACGTATGGCCTTGAAATTAGGCGGGTGGCAGAAGTTCGCGCTGTTGCCACGTCGCAGTACAACCCCGCGTTGTGAATGAAAGACCTCGTTGTAGAGTTGGTATTTGTAATCCATGTGATACACACTGACAGTATTTGCTTCAAAGGTCAGGGATGACACAAAAGTGACCCGGAGAGAGGTCGATCTGACGCTTGAACTAGGCAAAGCAGCCAGGTTGACGTTGCCGCGGGAACCAGCGACTTTTGTCCCGCTCTCGCTTTGCTTTTCCAATAAGTGGCACCAGCGCAATTCTGCCCAGCCGCCTAAATTCATGGCCGTACGTTTAGCACACAGGCGAGTTTTCTGATGCAACGTCACCACCATATCGCCAGGGCGTTCGTTAGTGGAGCACTGCCTAATACTAGAAGTTCATTCGAAAAGTGTCGCAGCGATTTTATATCGTATCAGATTTCTGGAAATCAGATGGAACTACCTCAGAGGAACATGCGCTTTTTGTTAATGCTGAGACTTGTTGGCTTTGACGATGTGTACTACACTGTTTGAAAACAAATAAACATTTTGAAACAAAAATAAACACATCATTACAAAAAAATAAATTTAAAGAAATTGAAATACGGTGAAATATGCCTGAAAAGGAAGGGCGAGCGCCGTGCTCACCCGCGACCGATGGCGTGACTCGAGTGAGAGCGACTGATCGCGGCTTAAAAATAAATAATCAATGTTGTAGTGTTGCACTATGCATATCTCGGAAATGTCACTAACGAACTCCCAAAAACGCTTAGGGAAATCCTAACTTCTTGATGAAATGCTATCTTCGCCATACACTTAATTAAAATTTCACGTTTATAATAATAGTTACAATTTTTATGTTGTGCATCATGCTAGTTTTTCTATGTAGCAACTATTTCTCATTGATCTAGCTTATACGTAACATCTCCATATTGTTGTTTTCCATTTCGTTTAAAAGTTCATAAGAGCATTTAGGCCTGAATTACGTCATGCGCACAGAGAGGCTAAATACAGCGGGAGCACAAAAACACTCCCTGGTTTCAAGATGTCATAAAATTAATAGTTACTTGAATATTTTGATACAATTGATATCCAAAGCTCAGGTAACTCGAAATATTTTAATATCTTTCTTTTCAGAATCGCTAGTTGTGAATTCGGTAGCTAGAGGGCAGTAACATCGAAAATGGCGTTCACTCCACAGCAAAGAAGCTGGTGCGTGTTAGAATTTGCCAAAACAAGCAGTGTTGTGAGAGTGCAGCGTGCATTTAAACGGAAGTTTAATGTTGATCAACCTACACACAAATCCATTCTGCAGTGGCATAAAACATTTGTTGAGAGAGGATGCATTTGTGATCAAAGAAAAGAACATTCTGGCCGACCGTCCATCTCTGAGGAAATTGTGGAGCGTGTGCGAGAAGCCTTTGTACGCAGTCCCAGAAAATCAACACGTCAAGCCAGCAGGCAGTTGCAGGTGCCACAAACTACCGTAAGTAAGATTTTACGGAAGCGTTTGCGTTTTCACCCGTACCGGCTGCAATTGGTTCAAAAGTTATATCCACAAGACAAGGTAAAGCGACGTGAGTTTTGCGAGACTATGCACACTCTAATGGAGGACGATGAAACCTCTCTGACAAAGATCATTTTTAGTGATGAGGCGACCTTCCACTTGAGTGGAAAAGTGAACAGGCATAATGTTAGGATCTGGGGAAGCGAGCATCCGCATGCCACTCTTGATGTGGAACGTGACTCACCCAAGGTGAATCTTTTTTGTGCAGTGTCAGAGCATCGAGTGTACGGTCCTTTCTTCTTTGAGGGGCCAACAATCACAGGTGAAAGCTACTTAACAATGCTACGTGACTGGTTAATTCCTCAACTTGCTGCAGAGAGAGGTGACTACATTCTACAACAAGATGGAGCGCCCCTACACTGTCATCAATCTGTACGCAGCTTTCTGAATGACAACCTCCCACACCGTTGGATAGAACGAGCTGGACCCAATGATCAAAATCTATGCAAGTGGCCCCCACGATCACCGGACATGACAGTTTGTGAGTTTTTCCTTTGGGGGTTCGTGAAGAACCAGGTCTATGTACCTCCCCTACCCACAACCTTGAATCATCTTCAGGAATGCATCAGTACAGCTGTCAACTTCATCACACCGGATACGCTTGAGAAGGTGTGGTTGGAGCTGGATTATCGTCTCGATGTTTCCCGCGTAACAGGTGGCGCGCACATTGAGCATTTGTAATTCCAATGAACACCTCGAAAACTTTACGAGTTTTTACAACTACTGTGAACATTTCTGTAGAATACTACTTTTGATATTAAAGTTATATCCTTTCAAAACCAGGGAGTGTTTTTGTGCTCACGCTATATTTCACATCCTCTCGATGGTAAACGAAAAGATGGTTCAGATCAAAAGTCGCATCAAGTTTTCTGTACACTCTTTATGGGTTTGTAGCCATGTACCGAATTTGTTTAACATGGAACAGGTGTGTGTATAATGAAAAGATCAGAATCGTGCAATTAGGGTTGATTACAAACTTGAAAACGAAAAATAATTAAATCGATCCATACTCGTTTTGCAAACAGTATACCGTAACTCCATGCAAGTTGTTATGACACTTCTGGTTGAAAATTCTCAAGGCAGACCCATTCAGTGTTCCTAGCAGTTGGAACGTTCGTAGTAGAGAAGACAAAAAATGGAGGGTTCCTCTACTTTGAAATACCATTTACAAAAATGAGTTAGTCAGTCCACATGCTGTGTTAGTAAGTATGCACTTACCTTAACCCCACACGTTATGGTTGTTCGGGAGCGCCAACAAAAAAAAAAAAAAAAAAAAAAGGAAACGATATAAAAATCATATTCTCTGTAATTGTACGAAAACACAAGTGTTTTAAATTTATTCTAAAAATGTAACAATATGTGTCGTGAATTTTTGTATTTCTAGAATATGATAGAGCAAAACATAACATGTGCAATATGTCTGATTATCCAATTCTACAAGGTCCGCCCATAAAGAAACCGAACTGTCAAAAAAAGAACCAAATCAAATAAAAAGGTACCGTATTATGGCAACACTGCAAAGAGCTATATCTAAATTTCCCGTCAGTGCATGTTTTAACCTGTTACAGGCAGTCGGTATCGGGGCAAGCGTGCGTCAGATGCAGGTCGTGTGCAGGGGGAGTAAAAAATACATTTCGATATACTGGCAGTATTAGCAAGAACCCAGGTGCATGACTGGTACAATCGTTTCAAAAGTGGACGTGAAAGTGTGGAGGATGAACCAAGATCAGGACTCCCTTCAACGTCAAGGAATGACGACAATGTGGAGTTAGTTCATGCACTGGTGAGAGGTGATAGACGTTTAACCACGCAGCAACTGTCAGACATGCTTCATACCAGCTAATAAATCAATCAGTGGTGATTTTTCGAACTGCACTAAGTGACGTCACTAGCTGCTTTTTCGATCTTTCGAACACAGCATCAGTCTTGAGCTTTTCTTGTGACGAATGATGAATAGATTCTCTCGGGTTATCGACCAGATGAATTCTGGACAGGTTTCCGAGCTTTCGAGAACTAACGTCATTTTCACCTTCAGGGTAAAAGAAGGTTCACATACTCTTAATCTTCCACCTAAGTGTGACTATACTATTTTACTGCAGGCTATAACATACAAGGTTCGCCCATAAAAAAACCGAACTATTTTTTATTAGGAAAGAAAACAAGTAATTACCTTCAAATGATTTTATCACCTTCAAAATAATCACCAGAGGAGGCAATACACTTTGACCAGCGTTTGTACAGGTCTTGGAAACACTGTTGATTGTCATTGACAGTAAGTGTTCGCAAAATACGCGTAACATTTAATTAAATGTCCATGACGTCGTCAAATCTTCGCCCTTTCATAGCGATCTTAAGCTTGGAGGAAAGGATAAAAATCACAAGGCGATAAGTCCGAAGAATATGGAAGGCGATTAATCATTGTCACTGAATGCATTGTTGTACAGACAATGCGGTATTAGGACGAGCATTATCGTGTAACAGAAACTATTGGCCAGAATCACAGAAGACCATTCAAACCCGCTTCATCCTGTTTCTGAGTCGACCAAACACTTTCTTGTAATACCACTGATTGATTTATTTGCTCATATGAATCATGTCTGACAGTTGCTGCGTGGTTAAACGTCTATCACCTCTCACCAGTGCATGAACTAACTCCACATTGTCGTCATTCCTTGACGTTGAAGGGCGTCCTGATCTTGGTTCATCCTCCACACTTTCACGTCCACTTTTGAAACGATTGTTCCAGTCATGCACCTGGGTTCTTAGTAATACTGCCAGTATATCGAAATGTTTTACCCAATTTGTAACAAAACTTTATGGTGTAACGTTGTTCCATCTTGGTACGCGTATTTTTTACTCCCCCTGCACACGACCTGCTTCTGACGCACGCTTGCCCCGATACCGACTGCCTGTAACAGGTTAAAACATGCACTGACGGGAAATTTAGATATAGCTCTTTGCAGTGTTGCCATAATACGTACCTTTTTATTTGATTTGGTTCTTTTTTTGACAGTTCGGTTTCTTTATGGGCGGACCTTGTATATCTAGCGCAGATAACTTCGAATGTCATCAAACACTGTGGAGTATGTGACCAACCCACGCAAAAACTAAACTTATCAAAAACCGAATTACGCTGTCATACTACCTGGGTTAAATACTGCTATGATTGTGGTCCAACCCTGTATTTACCACACAAAAAAGTATCTTTGAGTATATAGATGCTTCTTTCTATAAATCCTGCGACCATTATCAGAAAGTAAATTTTCAAGTATCAAAGCAAATCAGAGAAATTTAACATTGTGCAAAAATATTTTTTGTACAATGCTCACGAAATATTCAATTATTTATCTTGTCTATCGTGTTATGAAATATACCGGGTTGGGGCAAAAATCAGCAAAGGTATCACACATATGCTCCACACCCTTGAATTGAAAGGATCGCATTTCGTAATCGAAATATGCCGAAGATACTTCTGTAAGTATAGGTGCGTCCTTCAAAATTCTATAAATATTTCAATGCGGAAATTTGGACTAGTAATGGATCCAAAGAAAAGCGTTACTTGATTTGTCAATAAAAGTATACGTAAAGGACAATACAAATTAAAACGACTCATGTGTATTTATTTTTCAACATCTTCTCGTTTCAATTTGACACACTTTTTTCATAAATGTTCTAATATCATTATACCATTTGTAAGACCATTATTTCGAGCTCTGTTAAAGAAATCTCTACATATGAACAACTTCACTCTACAGTGTATTTACGTACCTTACCAGTCTGAGCTAAATCTCAGGAAACTTTATCGACATTAATTTATGTTGGCAACAACAGCTTCACCAGTTTTGCAGTGGTAACTTCGTCGCCTTGTAATCCAGGGGTCCCGGGTTCGATACTCGGTTGAGGCATATTGTTGGTTCAGTTCCCGCTTTCTGTACCTAAATTGGACTAAAAACAAACTAACTCTATCAAGAATATGTTTAGAATCGGCCAGTTCAATCGATGGAGAATTTCAATCTTAGCCTAATTGATTGATTTGGTTTATTCCACTTTCCTACCACTTTTGGCTAATTGCGAAGATGAGAATTAATGGTGATTAGATGATATGGGTGTGTGGACAATCACAAACCCATATAGACACTACCACACGAGTCCCACGGAGTATTATCCTGGCTGTGAGTTCAGACATCATGATTTCGCTACGAGAGACTGCCAAGCAAAAATGAAGGAAGATCTGTGAGCACCAAGGTGTAGGAGAACTAAGGATTTATTGATTAAAGAGAAAATGCTGAGTACGTTAGCATTTAGTCTATTTGCACCCGTCATATTTGGAAGGACGAAGAGACATACAGCCCCAGCTGGCAGTCCGAAAAGAGTGCTTTTGTATCGCCCGATATCTCGTAAGAGGAAATTAGTTCTCGCCTGTGCCGGTGAGAATTCAAAGCCGCAGAGAGGACAGTCACTCGTATAGCGTGTACATTTGAATTACAACCGTGGGAGCCTTCTCCAGGAGGCGGCAGCAGCCCCTGTATGTCCACGTGACTAGGGACTCAGCAGAAGCAGACAGCAGCACTGGCAGATAAGGACACGAGCCGTCGAAGGATACGCTGCAGCCTATGCACCTCATAAGTAGGGAACGGATTTTAAGGTGTAGCACATTCCCAAAAAAATAGCTGTTTTCATACCGATCATTTGAGATATGTATTTTAGGACATGAAATCAAGTAAAATAAACACACTTTGTTGCCATTTTTTCGTGAGATTAGCACATTTATCCCCTCTTTGATGCTTTAGCGACTTTTTCTTTTCTCTTCTTTCATGGTTCGTTAAAAAGTTGGACAGAAATATAAATGATTTTCACTCTTCTTGAGCAGCTACATAGTCTAATTTTGTACAGTGTCTCTCAAAAGTTTTAGGACAACGACATTTTAAACTAGGCAACCCAATTTACACAAGCCGTTGGTGGGTTGCGTGCAGAGTTAGGCTCAATTTCAGGGTTGCCACATGCACAATAGATATTTATAAAATACGCGAAAAAAATATAAACAATTATTATTGTATAAAATTATTAAAAATATCACTATTATATCGCAAATGACAAAATTATTTCTGAAAGAAAAAAATAGGTTTTCTAGTATTTCATCGCTGATGAGTCTACAGTAAGGAAAAGAGGTGAGAGGAAACGAAGGAGAGGAGAAAGAGAAAGCGAAAGGAGAAGAGGAAAAGTAGAGGAGAGAAGAAAGAGAGGATAGACGAGGAGAGGAGATGTAGTGAGGAGAATGGAAAAAGATTCGAGGAGAGATGAGGAAAAAAGAACAAAGAAGAGAAAAGAGGAGGAAAACGAGGGGAGAGGAGAGGTGGAGACGAGATGAGGGAAGTGGAGAGTAGAGTAAAGGAGAGAAAAAGAGAAGAACGAAAAAAGAGAGTGCAGTGGAGTCGGAAATCTAAGACAGGAAAGGAGATAAGAGGAGTGGAGAAGAGTGGGATGGAGATAAGATGCGAGAAAAGTAGGGAAGGCGTTGTGAGATAAAAACAGAACAGAAAGAGGGGAGAGGAGAAGGAGAAGGAACTGGAGAGAAGAGGTAGTTGCAGAAAATATCGTCTGAGCGTCAAGAATGGATGCATTGGTCAAATTATCGACATGAAACATTCAATAACATTTTGAAATGTATTGGAGAATATATTAGATCGGTGCGAAATGCCTTTTGGCTGAGTTCAGAGCAAATTAAAATCTTCCATGTAAGATCTTTGATTTTACCTGCGATTACACCACTAAAAAAATGAACGTAATTTTTAAAAGAATTATTCAATTTTTCTCTTCTCCTCGGTTCGTTGAAATTGAGATTTTGTAATTCAATATTTCCCCTCCCCCCATTGTTAATTCCAAACTGATTCATTCCGTTTCACACGGCGTGGACAATGAACACAATGGGATATGTCTAAACCTTACGAAAATTTTCTGCCAACGGAAGGGTTCGAACCTACGACCGTCAAACCTGAACGGTAGCCACTACCCTACAAGCTTTCGTTCCTTATACCAGGTAGAAGAACCGCTACACCACGCCTTTACCTTCGAATGAATCAACAATTTTTTTTAAAGTATTCTGTCCCTTTAATATTGTAAATGTCGTTTGGTATACGTGTAGTTGAACTTTGACTTTAATTTTGATTTCCTTTCTTGTAGTATAACCGATATCTTCGAGAAATAATTTTCGAAGTGATTAAAGCGAGAATATTGGTAGTTGTGAAAATGCCAGTTATTTCTTCTAACTTGTTATTGTGATTAGACATTACTAATGGAAAATATCTAGAGGCTTGAACATTACAGGACGATGTTCTTTTCCTGTGATACTGTAACAGACAAGATGCTTGTTTACTGATGCAAGTCTTGTGTCCAGAACAGTCTTATGAAATGTATTTGCTGTTGCGTAAGGTAACACGAAATAATTACACCGTGTGCGAACTACCAAATCTGTGCAACGTTATACGTAAACAGGCGGAAAATTTTATTCATAAAATCAGGTCACATTTTACAGTATTAGTCAAAAGAGACTCGTGGGACACTGTGTTAAGGTGCTGGACTAAATCCTTCTAATTTTTCTTCCTCGAAGAACAACAATTTCTAAGGAAGAGCAACAGTGATGATCTTTCTTATTTCTTTTAAATGCTTACACTTTCCTTTAATTGGGTTAAAAATAAATAAGAATATTGCTTGTATTTCTGTCATTGACGTAGATCAGAGAGAGAGACAGACAGATATTACAAAATAGTTCAAATAGTGCGAGCGCCATTAAAAAGTCATGATAATTCTATGTTGCGTACTTAGAATTATTCATACAATAAACAACATGTCTAAATATGAGTTAACAAAAAAACAATAATAAAGAGACATTTTCGCATCACGATTGCAGTTCGAAAAAGTCGGGACAGGGATTGAAAGTAACGCACTGTCCTGACTAAATCGGTGAATCGGACGTCTGCTAGCCTTGCATCAATGATTATAAAACTAAAGCCACCCAATATTGCAGCTTGAAGACTTTTGCGCAAGAAACAGATTCATTTATGCAAGAGCAAAATTGAAATTTTTACACATTTCAAAAATCGACGATGTTATTTTCGTACTTATTTATTTATAGGTTCACATTTAAATATTTTAGGGATCGAGGGGGGAGCAGGCCCACATGGCCCCTCCCCTGGGTACTGACCTTACGTAGACAGTGGAAGAGAAATTTTGGAGAATCTTTCTATTAAATTTAGTATTTACATTCACCTTATGCTCAGATAGATTAAACCGTTTATTGACAATCGTGAACTTTTCGTTTAATATATACTATTTGATTTTAGACGACGGGAGAACATTGGTCGAATTTCCTTTCTTGCTCTTTTGAGAGAATATATACTTCTACAATAGCAATCGCGTTCGGAAACCGTGAAAAAAATGACTTGGTTTTCAAAGGCAGACAAGCTTGGTAGTCTAGTTTGCTCGCGATCAAAGTGACTCACTCACGCTATTCAAGGCCGCTTCTTATCGCAAACACTGTGGTTCGATGCACAGTGTCTGCACCCAGCACGTTACAAGTGACCAGAGTCGAATTTGAAAGAAAATCTGAAGAATGGTAGATTTCATCAGAGGCGGCTAGGTAGGCACCAGCTCAACATGCAATAGTTTACGTGATAATTCCTGACAAACAAAAAACCGTATTGAATAAGTATTGGGATAGTAATACGTGTATCCGCTCCTTTTTAACAATGTAAGCTCGAAGGCAATCTGTATTCCATTTATTTATATTGGCAACTTGGTCAACCGGAGGTTATTTTATCGCCTTCGATGATCGAATTGTCTGATCGATTATTTTTTGTTTACCCAGGAACATGCCCCATACGAGATTTCCGAGACCGGGTTACGCTACTCACTCGTAGCTCCCCAATTTCTTCACGATGGTGGGTTTCTACCGGTCCCATACACAGGCCGAGAGCCTAGAGAGTGAGCATAGGCGGACTCGAATCCATGCCGTCCTGCAGTCGGAGTCCAAAGCACAGCTCCTTTGACCGCACGGTCACGGAGGAGGACTTTTCTTATCTTACCTTTGGCTAATCGCGACGATGAGGATGAATTATGAATAGAAAAATAAAGAAGGTCACGCACAAAGTAGAGGACGATATTCAACCTCTTGGGATGACGAGTTCAAGCCCTAAATATGAGGATTTCAACCTTAGACGACCTCAATTTCAAAATTATAAACAAAATTCCTACTTACACTAAACTTCTCATCAAGGCCAAAATAGTTTGTAACTGTGAAACTACCCCTGAATACAAATTGACATTTTTTTTCCATGTGAGTAAGAATTCAATGTGTGGCATACAGACATAGATGATACCTTTTGAGAAACAATTAACTGTACCCTGTCCCAGCATCTCTGGAGCACAGCCACGCATAGCGGAAGAGAAGTGGGGAGAGGGGATCCAGTGGACAGAGCGAATCAGTGCACGCTGCTGGGAAGGCTGGTAACTGCAGTGGTTTCCTCCCTCCACGCAATCCCGTTCCTCTCACGTGTTCATTGCTGCTCAGATACTTTTTTTCGTTCACCTGCTCCAGAGATAAGTGGGTCAGAGTGTAGTTCGCATACATGTAGCAAGTAAAGAAACTTATCCCAGAATTAAAATTCCACGTAGTTTTAAAACGTTTGTTTAAGCAATGAATGACTGGAAACGGATCACACATAATTCCCTTGCCCAAATCTAGTGGTCGAAAATTAATTTCAAGACATTTCATATCTATTCACCATATTCCAAGTTATAAGGAACTATTTCGTAGATGTTCATGAAACCGTTATAAAATTACAAATTCACAAGCTTAGATATACTAATACGAAGAAAGAAATTCAGAGTTAAATTTCAAATGCATGTGTATAAAGTAATTCTAGAAGTACAGAGCTATATCTGAGTATTTAACTTCTTTTTTGCAGATAACGTTACAATATTGAGGCGACAGAATAATTAGGAACTGTAGCTCCAAGAAAACAAAGGGCGTAGTGTATTGGTTAGAGTTCTTGAAAGCATTGCGGTCCCACGTTCGATCCTCCATACTAGATGTTCCTTAAAAAAGAATCCCTTCCATTAAACAAGAGCATGGTAACATTATTTGTAATAGCAGTATATAGTCGCTACATTGTTCTGCATATGAAATTTATATAAAAAAAATAAACAATTAAATGAATTGACACACGTTCAACGGGATATTTTTATATATAAGATCGTGAATTATGATACTCTAACGATAATTGTGTACTGCTTCAAAGACATTGACAAATATTAATGAAATAACTATTTATATGTGTGGCAATTCAGGACATGCTAATTTTACCCCTTTTCCCAGTTGAGTTCAATGCAAGGATACCTCCGCAAATATCGAATGAAAAGTTCTCACCATGTGCAATTCTCCATTAAATGTTTTCGCCGAGTCTTACTACTTTCGTTTTCTTTGTTACAAACAATACTTGTTTGCACGTTACATTCAGGAGAGTTACATCTACATTTCACATTGGTCAGCTCCTTTTACCTTCCTTAAGGAGCGAAAGCTTGTAGGGTAGTGGCTACCGTTCAGGTTTGTCAGTTTGATGGTCGTAGGTTCAAACCATTCCGGTGGCAGAAAATTTTCGTAAGTTTTAGACATATCCCATTGTGTTCATTGTCCACGGCGTGTGAAACGGAATGAATCAGTTTGGAATTAACGATGGGGGGAGGGGAAATATTGAATTACAAAATCTCAATTTCAACGAACCGAGAAGTAGATAAAAATTGAATAATTCTTATAAATATTAAAAATTACGTTCATTTTTTTAGTGGTGTAATCGCAGGTAAAATCAAAGATCTTACATGGAAGATTTTAATTTGCTCTGAACTCAGCCAAAAGGCATTTCGCACCGATCTAATATATTCTCCAATACATTTCAAAATGTTATTGAATGTTTCATGTCGATAATTTGACCAATGCATCCATTCTTGACGCTCAGACGATATTTTCTGCAACTACCTCTTCTCTCCAGTTCCTTCTCCTTCTCCTCTCCCCTCTTTCTGTTCTGTTTTTATCTCACATCGCCTTCCCTACTTTTCTCGCATCTTATCTCCATCCCACTCTTCTCCACTCCTCTTATCTCCTTTCCTGTCTTAGATTTCCGACTCCACTGCACTCTCTTTTTTCGTTCTTCTCTTTTTCTCTCCTTTACTCTACTCTCCATTTCCCTCTTCTCGTCTCCACCTCTCCTCTCCTCTCGTTTTCCTCCTCTTTTCTCTTCTTTGTTCTTTTTTCCTCATCTCTCCTCGAATCTTTTTCCATTCTCCTCACTACATCTCCTCTCCTCGTCTATCCTCTCTTTCTTCTCTCCTCTACTTTTCCTCTTCTCCTTTCGCTTTCTCTTTCTCCTCTCCTTCGTTTCCTCTCACCTCTTTTCCTTACTGTAGACTCATCAGCGATGAAATACTAGAAAACCTATTTTTTTTCTTTCAGAAAGAATTTTGTCATTTGCGATATAATAGTGATATTTTTAATAATTTTATACAATAATAATTGTTTATATTTCTTTCGCGTATTTTATAAATATCTATTGTGCATGTGGCAACCCTGAAATTGAGCCTAACTCTGCACGCAACCCACCAACGGCTTGTGTAAATTGGGTTGCCTAGTTTAAAATGTCGTTGTCCTAAAACTTTTGAGAGACACTGTACAGCAGGACGAGCTATAAAATGGTATAATATAATCATTGCAGTCCAAATATTTCCAAAGATAATGCAGCAAAACCTGCGAGAGAAAACACAAACTTCAACAAAGCCTATTCGGCAGAACTACAGTTCTCTACGCGGTCCGCGCGCATTATATATGGAAGGCGCAGAAAAAGAAAGCATTGAAAAAAGGCATTTTATCAGACCCTTTTTGAAAACATTTTCAGAACCTTTTTTCCCCCCTTACCGACCATTACTTTTCACCTTAAAATCCTTTCCCTACATATAATTGTAAGATCAGGTCTAGCTATCTAGTCTAATTTCAGTAGGCTATATACGTACAGCGTTATTAAAAAAGAATGGTACAAAAGTAAGCTTAATTTATTTTTAAGTGAAAAGAGATACAAAAGCAATTCTGGTGGGAAAGAAGAAAGGAAGATTGTAAATTTATAGCTTGTGGTTGTAGTTGACGTAAATTCCGCTAGGGGCGCTACTTGTTGTTGATAGCTAAAATGGCAACAACGAAGGTAGAGCAAGCATATTGCGTAATGAATTTACACGAACAGGGGCAGTTGTTACAGTTCAGAGACACTTTCATGCGAAATTCAAGAAACGACCACCAAATAGACACTGCATTACACGCTGGGTGTAGTTTGAATCAAGTAGATGTCTGTGCAGTAAAAAAAATCCCGGTCGACCAGAGACATCGAGGGAGACAGTGGATAGGATTCGTGCTGCTTTTCAAACGAGTTCCAGAAAACCAACAAACCAAGCAAGTAAAGAACTTAATGTGCCACAATCCACTGTATAGCGTATTTTAAGAAAGCGTCTATGCTTTAAACCATACAAATTGCAACTCATGCAGGCGCTGAAAAACGCAGATATGCCAAAACGCCAAACCTTCTGCATTGAAATGCAGAATCTGTTCGAAGAAAAGGATGGATTCGTTGACAGGTGAGTGTTTAGTGATGAAGCGACATTTCATGTTAGCGGGAAAGTGAATCGCCATAGCGTTAGGATCTGGGGGTAAAGAACACCCTCATACCATAGTGCAGCAGGAAATAGACTCGCCAAAAGTGAATGTGCTTTGTGCAATAAGCAGACGGAAAGTGTATGGACCTTTCTTTTTTGCCGAAGCCACTGTTACTGGCCAGACCTACTTGGACATGTTATCTGAATGGCTCATGCCAAAACTGGAGGAAGATATTCCGAATTTCATCTTTCAACAGGATGGTGCTTGTCCCCACTTCCACAACCTTGTTCGTGCGTACCTCAATGCCACCAGACCAGGTCGTTAGATTGGTCGTACCGGGAATCCAGATTTGGCAATGCTGACCTGGCCTCCACGATCCCCAGATATTACTCCATGCGACTTCGTTTTATGGGGGTTTGTGAAAGACACTGTGTACGTTCCTCCATTATCACAGGACACGGATAATTTAAAGCAGCGCATCTCTCATCCAGTGGAGCTCATAACCGAGGATATGCTGGAACGCGTCTGGCAAGTAATGGATTATCGTTTTGACATCTGCCGTGTTACCCAGGGTGCTCATATCCAACATTTGTAATTGGCCAGGTAAATTTACAACCTTCCTTTCTTCTTTTCCACCAGAATTGCTTTCGTATCTCTTATCACTTAAAAATAAATTTACTTTACTTTTGTACCATTCTTTCTTAATAACCCTGTATATATATATCTTCCTAATGACTAATGCCCCGTTGGCACGACAGTAGTGGAATGAAAGGGGCAAAAGATAGACAAAAATAACCATACAAGACACGGAGAAAGGTGGAAAGAATAATAACTATATGGTCATTAAAGATTGCCAAAACTTCAGATAATGCAAATCAGCCATGATGACGCATGACTTCGGTGCAAAGTAGGCCAATATTTTATTTTCGTTCAATCATTCATCAAATATTTCATTACCCATAAATAACAACACAAAGTTGGGTGGGAGACAAGAAAGTCAATAATCCGCCACTGAATTTATAAGGGGGAGATATTCATGTATTCTTCAGCTGACAAAGAACAGAAGTAATTGTCTGCTTACAGAATGTGATTACACTCACCAGCGAGGCGCCAGGATCAATCATCTAAGGGTGCTGAAGGAGTGCGGAAAGAAATTTAGGGATGTTGAAAATAAAGAACACATGAAACCTGCACGCAATCTTTAGCTACGACATCAAATACCAATCATATTTTAGTGTGCACATTTTAAAATATGCCAATGAAACTGAAAGCAACGTTGAAAGCAAGTGAATTTTTTGTCCCGGTGCTACTCGGAGGAAAGAGGAAGAACAGGTAGGCGGAAAACAGTTTATCAACAATGCAAAAAGCAACAACACAGAGCTATAGCCAATTACCGAAAACCACAAACAGACCACTTGAAGAAACAAAATAAGAAACAATTCTTAACAGCAGTGATGACGAAACAAAAAAATGGCCGCTGATTTTTATGGTGACTGTACAGGAAAAGTAAATGCGGCTTCTCTTTCAGAGCAGGATCAATGCTTGCCTGTTGCATACAGTAACATCGATCTCACTTCAATACTTAATATTCGGCGCTCAATATGTCGACATTACACAATATGCACTGCAAGAGTTAGTGTTTCCGATTGAACATAGGATTTTTAAAGAGAGTTCTGAATCATGCGCAATCACCCCTCCGTACACCTGGTGCTGCCCCTGACACTAACAGAATTGCCCTTCCAGCCCGTCGCTGTTCAGACACAGATTTTTAAAATCTGTGGGAGAAACAATTTTGCTTGTAATTTTAGTCCTGAACTTTTTGATAAATCAATTCAGTTTAGCGTGTAAATTCGAAACCTTCACCTCTGTCTAGTAGATTTTCTACCGGTGTCCAAGAGCAGTTAATAAATATAATGAAACAATTCAATACGAATAAATAAATTCTTTATTTGCTATTTGACCTACATAATCACTATGGTACATTCATGGTTTTTCTGGATAGTCGGTAGAGTAGCTGTAAGCTGCTGTGATGAAGTCTATAACTTGTTTGAAAAACTCTTGTCGTGATGCTGCTAAGGTGTGAGAGGGCAACACTTTCTTCAGTTTCTCCACCAAGTCTTCTTGTGGTGATGTTAACCATGTAAGGGAGGTGCTTGAAATGCTGCAAGGACATGAATATTAGAGGTGTTGAATTTTCCAATAGTAAGTGCAATAAAAAAAACAATGCATCCGTATTTGTAATGCACATTGACTGTGAATGTCTACTCAGGATGTTATAGAGGTGTCCTTTCTCTAGTAATACAAGTTGTTTTTCGGAGTGAGTGCTTAGAACTAGAAATGTTGGTCTAAAACAACCAGCTGAATTACTGACGATGGAGGGTTGCTCACCTAAGGACATTCGTATTTGGAGTTGGTGTTTTTAAGTTTCATTTATGCACAGAAAGGCTCGGGATTGGTCCTACATTAAAATGGAATCTGAACCATTATGTGCTTCCGTCAGGAATCGAACCCCTAGATTACAAGACAACCACGCTACCACTATGCCATCGGGGAGGCCCACATCCATATTCGGCTGTTGAAGGATGCTGTTGTGGAAATTTTTATAGACTAACCTGTAGACGTTAACCTTGCAACGAGATTTGCAAATATATAACATGTAGACTGAAAGACGAAATCCGATACTATCACTTTCTTTTGAATAAGTTGTTTTTCTATCATCTTTCATATCCTTGGTTCACTTCCCGTTGGTCTACTGGACGCGTTCCTCGCTTCGTTTTACAACACATAATGTGGTTGGTAGTCTGTCATTCTTCACAAAATCTGTGTCTTCCTTGCAACACTGCCGTGCGCTGTTTCACCGCAGGAAGTTACGTCACAAATGCAGTCAAATTCTCTGTTGGGTTACCAGCATACAGGCGGCAAAACGGACTTATTTGAACGTTTGTAGCGCCGAAACGACACACAAACGACAAAAATGTTACTGAGAAAAGTTGTTTGTTTTGATGACCTCTATACGTTTCTGTGATCCGTGGACGCAATTGCAATGACACCTTGTACAATCGTTTGGGCTAATATTTGATAATAAAAACTAAAATGATGGTTTGGTAGAAGCAATCCGGATAGAGACCACGGATTTCAATTTTTTGTTTCGCAAATTGAAATATTCTGAACATCAATAACAGTAATCTTTTACCTTACATAGCTACATGATTTTACAATATACTTATCTTATGCAGTAGTAACTTCAATTAATTCCTGACTAAACAAATGCAACTCTTTATTTTTTAAAAAAATAGTCAAGCTTAAGTATTCAGAAATCATGTCTTACACTACTCAAGGGGTATGTTCCAGTTTGGTGCCACCCCTGTTGTTTGTAACCTACTTAAATCAACATCCTTGCCATATTTTTCACATAACTTGTGTCAGACGGACAGCAAGAGTTAGTGTTAATTTACCACATTTCTAGCGGGTAGTAAAAGCTCAAAACGTTAAAGACTTCGTATCTCTCAATGATATCTGATAAAAGCAATGAAGGTACTACTTACTCAAATCCATTGGTCGAGGCCGTTGTATCGTAAAGTATGGGCGGTGTCAAATTGAAGCTGAAGTGTAGAGTGAAATTATGTCCTCCGTCGATTAGATATGAATGGAGACTACCACTCGATACTTTTTCCGTGTTGTTACTCTCGCGAAACTTAAATGTTGACGTCATCTGAAATTGATTAATATTTATAGGTGCTAGTCTCATCCAGCCATTACGCACATGGAAACGTATAATTATGTAACATTTCAATTACCAATTATGTATTCAAAGTAAATCAACTGATATTAACCCTTGTTGTTTTACTGAGATTGAAAGATTTGTGTCAAAATATTCAAAGCGTAGGGACTTTATCAATTAAGATAACCACATTTCTATACAAAAGAAAAGAAGTGGCGAACCCCAAAATATGCCCTCCTACACCCGCATACTTTCGGAGGTATGCGCCTGTGCCCTGGTACCTGAAAATTAACCCAGGGCGTCAGTTCCGCGATTTTTTTTACGGATTCCTCCGCATTTCTATGATTCATCCTTTATTTTCCTTATTTTTTTACAGTAATTCACTGACATTGGCATGAATGCCTCAGTGTGAAGAACCAATTTTTTTCGGTTTTCCTGAACAAAGTTGGTTTTTTCAGCATTCTACGAGGAGATAAGTAAGATTAAAGTAAATGTTAGTAATAGTAGGAGGTAAATGTGTGTTAGTGATTAACATTAATAATATTTTTAATACAGATACAAAATTACATAAGTGTGTAATTGGCTGGGTAATGTTTTGTTAGGATAAGTTGTATTGTGTGTCGTATGTATTAGTGTTTATGAATGAGATGAGGGATAGTCATTAACACAATTCTATGAATGTTAAGCAGGGTCTATGTTAGAGAAGTGGAAGGTTGCCGAGATTGGACCGTTGCCTAAGTTGACACAGTTAAGCGTCTAATTTGTTATCTTTGAAATGATCTTACCTGATCTTCCCAATTAATGCATTTTAGTGCATCACTCGGCACTGAATCTGATAAAAATACAATTTTATGCAATTCTGTGTGTATTTTGACACACCAAAAAGTGCATGATTGCAGTTTATGCTCGTTAATAAGTTATTGGAGTTAACATTTGAGTGTCAATTGGCACGTTTCGGGTTCTGTGTGCAGTTACAGTTATTCATTTTAACAAGTTACTCAGTTACAATTTCTGGTGTTTGAGGAGTAACTGTAAGTTACTTTTGTAGTTACCTTCTGCTCGACATTTTCATGCAAATAACTTACACACAATCAATGATCACTAATTGTAATGAAATAAATATATGAAGAGTTGTGTGTGTTTCATTTATGTTTTGAGTACATAATATGTCTTTATATATTTACACTATACGTAGTTCTTTCTAATAGCATTTATTTTGTGCATAGAACACCTAACAGCTGAACAACATTTGCTTTAATGCGATACGACACAAGTTTAAGCTTTGCAAATATTTTCGGTAAATTAATACCTGTAAATTTAATGAAAACTTCCCTTCCACAAATTTCTTATTCCCCAAATCCAAAATGTCAAAGCTAACCTTTGTTTATCATTTCCCAAAATGTACATAAACAAACGTACCTCCATTCCTGAGAATTCCACAAGAACAGTGAAATAGTAGTTGTTAAGCGTTGTTTCTTCGATGATGACATCTGCTATTCTGTTTAAACCTGCCACTCCAGATATTTGGATGTCGGTTTGCAGGAAGTCATAGGAGAGTACGTTCGAACCGTTCTGTGGGTGGAAAAGAAAAGTTTTCATTATGGAACCCAGTGCTGTAAAGACTTATTAGTACGTCGCTTTGTCAAGATGATCTATAAACATGCCATAGAGTATCCATAAGTTATGAAGTTCAACAATTTTGATCTTGAACAGGAGGTACTGCCATAACCTACCATATGCACACTTAACCAGTTGCAGAATTTTGACAAAACGACTAACTAATTTACATAATTAAGGCACTCAGAATACAATTCGTTTAAGTCCAAAAGTAAAATATTTTGATATGGTATTGCACAGGACTAAAGTAAGTCCATACTTGAACTGTTGGGTTCGAGGTGGCAACACTTGCAGAACATTTGAACCAGCCCCGGCGAAAATATTTATGTGGCATTGATAGTAGAAAAATTACAATAATTATCGTGGTCATGATTGTCATTATACAATAATATGTTTTATGCACTAATAAAAATTATTATTGTTATTATATTCCAACCTAATGGGTTGTTATAGGTTCGCATTAAACTCTCTCAGAGCTCGAGGAGGGGCCCATGGCCCCAAGGCCATTCCCCTGCGGGATGCGGTCATCAAACAATGTATTTAAAAGAGTTGAAAAGCTCCAGGACGATAATAAATTAGATAATACTTACTGTTACTTCAAATTGTCCGTAGTCTTCGCTCAAGAGCAGCCTATCGCCTTTCAAGCGTATGCGGCGAGCGACATCTGCCAGAAGTTCATCGAAGTACTTATTGTAATCGTAGGCACGTGGCTTTGGATGGGACGGTAACCTAAGAAGTAGAAGTTGTTTATTCAGAACTCAAGAAGTCTCTCTCTCTCTCTCTCACCTGGGAAATTCGGTCACCGATCCAGTGGAAAAAACAGAAATATACTTGAGTTACTAGCAAATACAACATGGAATCTCTCATGATTAACGATATATATTATACAAGGGTCGTTCAACGTTGAACGAGACATTTGTACATAAAAATGTAGTAAAGAGAACGATAAAATTAACAGATCATGTACCTTTACCATTCGCACTGGCGTACGCATGGAGGATCTGATGGGGCTACAGAAAATCAAATTTTTGAAATGAAATCAGTAAAAAACTAGGTTGTAACTGAAACCCCGTGCTTAAACAACAACTTTTAACCGGTATCTTCGGTATCGCTTGGATTTTATTTACCGATACCAGCCGATACTCATCAGACATTTTGGTCTTTCACGGGATTCGCAAAATTGCAGCGCAATGCTTTCGCTGAGTCTAATTATCCTGGAAATTATGCAAAATTCCAAGTTTCCGTTTCTTTTGCACCACTATTGTGTGGAGAAACTGTATTTTGTGATTAAATAATAGGTATTTTAATATTCTGATGTAATTCTTGCATGTTTTAAAGCAAAACTCTAATAAACACGAAAGTAACACTAAGGATGTTACAATTACTCGTGTAATTCTGTTAGTAACAAATATACGAAAGGAAACACGTTACGTTACTCTACAACCTCGTGTGCACTTACCTTAATCCTGCCTGTCCTATCTGCCTGTGAGAAGCAACGACAAGAGTGCTGCATGCAGAGCAGGCGCATAACACAATGAGAACTCGTAGGCTGAAGTTTTTCATTTTACTGGCACCTGGAAAGAAGAGAAAGGACATAAAATATGTACAATCTGTAATTGCACGAGAGATATAAATGTCTTTGATTTATTAATTAACCTTAGCTGTCCGGCCCACCACTTCTATTTTTTCGATTTTTCAAATGTGAAATTTTTTATAAAAAAAATTGAAAATAAATTACATTCTTCCCTAGGGTGTTCCCAATATTTCTGTATCACTTTTGTTAATAAAAAGTAAAATATAATGTAAATAGGAGGCAAAATGCACTTGGTGGTCCTATTAGGCGCCATCTTTGAATGCGTGTGTCATTGGAGACATTCATGCCAGTGAGAGTGTACAATTGGTTGTTAAAGTAAACTAAAGTACTCCCCTGTGCTTTGCACCACGCCATGAAGGCATATAGGGGGTGTGGAGTCAGGGCCCCACACTTTCTTGATCACAGCCGAAGGTGGTGGTGATGTGGTCAGCACCACGCCCCTGGCCGCCTTTACCCCCCCCCCCCCCCGAGAGTTTCGCGCCGGAGCTGCTTGAAAAGATAGAAAAATCACGGTTCTCCCCCGCCGGGGATCGAACCTGGGTCTCTCTGATGGTAGTCAGACGCCCTAACGACTTTTTTTTTAACAAAATTTTATTTTATCAGCATATATACAAAATAAGTCTGTTTTCTTACATAAATTCTGTTAAAAGTATTATATAGAATTTTTAACATAGTAAGTTGTATAGTAAGAGTCCCATTTTCACTATCTGATACAAGATTTTTGTCGTAAACATGCATTTGTACCTGTAATATAAATATACATTTCTTCATATATTAAATACCTGTTTACACTTTCGCACTACAAGTATACAATTATTGTTTTCTAAACAACACTGAGGTAGTTTCCAAAATACTCATACATTTTCCATCTAGTTCTTTTTAAATACTGTGTGAACAAAATGTTATTGCTCTCATACCTTTTACAAAATACATAATATATTGTATTAGCTATTAACCAAATTACTGCATTGTTTTTCTTTTCTGGAAAATATTTGAAATCTGGTCTTGTACACATCGACGGTTGAAAGTATTGGGGTGCCGTTCGACATATTTGTCCTAGATATGTCGTTGGGCATTTCCAAATTCCCTTTACTCCATTACATGTTGCTATTCTATGTTCAGTGGTGTCTATCTCTCCACATATGTGGCATTTATTAGTTGTTAGTCTCTTTATATTATGTAAGCGTTCATTAGTTGGTATAATATCATGTATTACATTGTACCAAACACTATACACTGATGTATTCAGAAATTTCTTATTTAAATTTTTCCAAATATTTTGCCATCTGTTATTGGGAAAATGTTTTTGAATGCGGTAGCTGCAACTGTTTGTGAAACAGTGTATAAAAGTATTGAGAGAGTTTTACATCTTCACCTTTTGGCGGAAGCACCACATAACTGAATTCTTGCATCAAACTTCGTAGATGTATCGGTCCTTTTTTCAATCTGCGTAGATCTGGCGGATTTTGAGGTGGCAATTCCTCCGTCCATAACTGTATCCATAATGATGTAATGGAATCTTCAATGCCATATAGCGTATAGGATCTCGCCAGGAATAGGGATTTGCATTTGATCTCAATATTTGTGAGCTCCAATCCTCCTTTTAGTTTCATTTGCCATAGATTGGATAGTGGTATTCGAAAGAAATGTCCATACCACATAAACCAATCAATTGCTGAATTCATTATTCTGAGGTATTTTTAATTGATTGGTATCACTTGTGCCGTATAGTTTAATTTACTAAACATTATATGTTTGCAAAACCCACACTCGTTGTATCATGATCAACTGTCTGCTGCGCATTTTATAACATTGTATGCGAATGTCTCTCGCTATCTTTTGCCAATTGGATTCTAACATTTGTTCCTCGTCCCTGTGAAAAATTATTCCTAATATTTTAATTTCCTGTACATATGGTATCCCTATATGTGGATAGTTTTGAGCCCATGTGCCAAAGGGTAACGCTTTTGATTTTTCCATATTTATTTTGGCTCCACTAGCACGGCAGTATATGTGTATCGCTGCCATCATTTTTTGCATTTGCTCGTTTGTGGTGATACAAGCATATAGATCATCTGCGAAAGCAAACACTTGGTTTTCCTTAAAGCCGTGTATCGCGTCGGGAGTAGTTTTCCTGGTATATTGCAGCAAATTATCCAGGGTTAAAGCAAACAGGAGCATACTTAGTGGCCATCTTTGCCGAATTGATCTTGTTATAAAATATTTATTGGGGACGACAGGAATCCATTGACCATTATCCGAGATGTTACCTGTTGATAGAAACCATTCAAAATATGAATGAATTTATCACTGAATCTATATGCCTTTAGCACCTCAAACAGGTAGTGATGCGACACTAAATCAAACGCTTTTTTGAAATCAAAAGAGAGCACACATGCATCAAGTTTCTGCACCATATAATAGGATATCAGATCGCGAATCCCTCCAACTTCACTGAATATGTTATGCTTTTTGCCAATGCATGTTTGTTTCTCGCTGAGTATCTCTGGTAAAATTAACTTTAACCTATTTGCTAAGATCTTTGCCATTAATTTATAGTCACAATTTAGTAATGTTATTGGTCTGTAGTCGTCTATTTGTATTGCGTGTGATTTTTTCGGTATCAATATGATGATGCCTTCATTTTGTAAAACTTTTCCATTTTTAAAGGCATCGTGTATGATTTTGATTAGTTCATATTTTATAATCTCAAAAAACTGCAAATAAAACTTGTAACCAATACCATCTTTTCCTGGTGATCCTTTAAGGTTGCATGTTTGTAACGCTTCATATACTTCTTCTATTGTTACTTCAGTATCTAAAAGTTGTCTATCCTCTTCTTGCAAACCATTAGTTAGAGATTTCAGTATTGTTTCTCTTGCTTCTGATTCCCCCTCCCCGGTCTGATAAAGCTCCCCATAATAGCCATAAAATGTTTTCATGATTCCTGGGTGACTCACATGCGATTCTCCACCTGAATCCACAAGATTGTTTATCATGAGGTGTTTTTTGTTGTTTTTGCATCTGTACATAGTGATACATCGAAGTTCTTTCAGCTGGAATTAAATTCTTGGAATTGGTTCTTATTGTTATGCCTTCCATTTGTTGCCTCTGGAGTGTTAAGATTTTGGCTTTATACTGCTGTATGGCTTGGTAATTTTTGGTGACATCTCTCCCTTGACATGCCTCGTATAAACACTGGTAATAAAAGTTGATCAATCCGTTTCTGTCTTTTGCATTTTCTTTTCCATACCAGCAGAAAAAGTTTTTAATTTTAGTTTTACATATCGAACCCACCAGTCATTATGATTACTGTAATACTTTTGTTGTTTACACCATTCGACCCATTTTTGTGCAAATATTTCATTGATATGTGGAAGCTCTAATAACTGTATATTTAGCTTCCAATATGAAGGACCCCTGACTAGTTTTGTTTCTTCCAGGTTTATTGCCATTTTTACTGCCATATGATCAGTAAAGGGCGCTGGCAATGCTTCTATGGATGTTATATTTTTTATTTGATCTGTATTTGTATATAATCTATCGATTCTCGATCCAGATTTATTATTAAAATATGTAAATATTATATCCTGTCTCTTCTGTAACCAAATATCTTTCAAATGCAATTCTTCAATTAATGTTGCAAGTGCTGGACTCTTTTGATAAGCTCCTATGCAATCGCTGGGGTTCAATACCTGATTAAAATCACCCCCAAGTATTAGTTTAGATTCATTTAACGGTAGGAAATATAAAATGTCCTGATTATAAAATTGTTCACGTGACTGTCTATTTTGATTGCCTGATGGGGCATAAATATTCACAAAAGTATAGTTGGTACTTTGAAAGCTAATGCTTCTCCCATCTACTAACTTTTTTACATTATTAATGGTTAGGGCGTTTCTAACAAATGTTGCTGTCCCACGGCCATTGATACCAGTATTAACTATGGCTTCGTAGCCATATATTAATGGAAAGTCACACATACAAACTTCCTGCAAAAACAATACGTCTATGGAGTGTACCCCTACAAATTCTTCTAACATTTTACAGGCGAAAAGATTCCATTATTATTAATAGTACATATTCTAGTGGTATATACCATTAATAAATGAATAATGTAGCACACAGTTAATAGTACTTTCCGATCGTCCCTCATAACGTTGAAAAAAATTATACAAATAACAAATGAAATATCAAATTAAATTTCCCTTTTTAGGGTTTACTTCTTCTGTTCATTACTCTATTCATACCTCCTACCTCTCTCGCTGATCTCCTCTTCGCTACTGTGTTCTCGCTACCTTTCGAAGTATTCTTCGTCCGTTTTTTTGCACCCATCTGCTGAGTTTTTTTCCACTTTGATACTGAAGTGGCACTTTCGTCACTTTCTTCTTCTGTATTCAATTCACTTTCCAGCTCACAGTCTTTCGATGGTCCCTTGTCCTCCTCTTTTGGGACGTTGTCCTTTGCCGCTGGGATGGGAGGAAGATCAACTGAGTTTCCTTCGTCCTGCATCTGGTCATCCTGCATTTCTTCACTTCCTTTTTCCTCTTGTTTGTCTAGGTGGGAAGTTCCCGGTTGTTTTGTGTCCATCGATAAGATTTTCTGGTTGTGTTCTTCCTTTGTGGTCTTCGTATTTACAGGTGGGAACATTTCCACCGGGCGGGTGTCACTTGGCACATTATTTATCCCCTTATCTTTCTTTTGTTCTTTTATCACCTTTTGTAGACCTTCCGACTTGTTTTGATTATTATCTGGTTGGAACTGATTGTTCACGTTCGAGGAACTCCCCCTTTCCACTATTATATCACTATAATTTCTCTCTCGGTTTTTATGCACACGAAGCGTTGTTATCTGACGACTATCACATTGCTAGCTATCGTGTCCTTCTTTTCCACACGCCCTGCACGTTCTCGGCTGTCCGTCGTATATCACATGGCACTGATGAGATTTTACTGTAATGAACGACGGAATCGGTTTTTTTAGTTCCATTTCCACTATTCTCACCCCGTTGTAAACTTGATATTTAAAGTTTTCAGACCACGTTTCTTTGTCTATACATTCCACCTTGCCAAATTCCGTCATTTTTTCTTTCGCACAGTCATCATCTAATTCTAGTGGTAAGTTAAACACTCTTACCGCATTTGTTTTCCTCCCCGCATCACTCAAAAGCACTTTTACAGTTTCACCATTATCATAACAAAAGTTTCTTTCCGGACCACATTTCTCTAATATTCGCGTCATTATTGCTTCTCTGATACATTTTACAAAAACACATCGAGAATGCGTAGGTATTTGTATTCCCAAGATCTCATCTACGTGGAGTTGAAATTGTCCATGTATAAAGTCATGAGTTTGTCGCGCCGACGGCCTCGGTGCCCCGAATGGAAAACGTATCTGGATGGTATTTTGTCAAATGAGATTCATCTTTTTACAATTCTAAAGTACTTTTCCAATTCTACTTGCTCGCCAGCCAACTGCACCAAACGCCACAAGCAACACGCACACGGCACTCCCGCTCGTTGTTTCCTGAAGGCAACTTTTCACTGACCTTCACGGAGCAACTACTTTCCGCGTCCGCTCACTCTCAAGGCTTCCACGGAACTCGCCTGCGACTGAGCTACCGCGGCATATGTACAATTGGTTGTTAATTATCATATGTACAATTGTTTGTTAATGATAGTAATTTATGGAATTATTATAATTAATGAACAGCTGCACCTCTCTAAACAAAGAAGCATTAATGAAAATTTTTTATGGTTCTTGCGAGGTTTAGAGGATTCTAAAATATGTGTGCAAAACTCATGCAATAATAGTTTTATTATTTCTTATTAATTAGGATATTTTTTTAAAAAAATATAAAATTATTAAATAAGTGCACATATATAATTAACAAAGGAAGCAGTGATTCGACAACAAAACAGTTTCTTGAATTTTAATGACAAAGGAAGTGTGAGCCTGTGAGCGTCCACCCTCAGGTAAGTACGTTTCTCGTGCGGCATGGGTAAGCTAGGGTTAATAGAAAAAGTAAAGTGCTCCCCTGTGCTTAGCACCACGCCATGCAGGCGTATAGGGGATGTGGAGGTAACACCCCACACTTTCTTGATCCGGTCGTGAGTGGGGGTGATGTGATCAGCATCGCGCCCCTGACCGCCTGTACCCCCCAGGGTTTCCCCCAGGTACCCATGTTATTCGACGCTGGGTGGGCGCCTGAGCCGCTTCCGACGTTAGAAAAGTTCCCGGATTTGAACCGGCCGGGGATCGAACCCGGGACCTTTAGCATGGTAGTCAGACGCGTTACAGACTGAGCCAACATAGCATTTTGTGTCGAAGTTTCATGCATTTCCTTATTCAGAACGAAACTTCGCAACTTGGGAAAATAACCTTATTTCAATGGTGTTTATTCTTGGGCGATGTTCAGCAAATGCTGATCTACCACCTAACCCGACAAAGAAAAATGTAGCAGAGTGCCTAGGTACATTATTATACATGAAGTTTATAGGACACTACAGAAACAAAACAACATAAAGAAACTATAAAGAAAACAACTACTACTACACAAGGAAAATCACAAAAAGAAAACAGATGACGAAATCCTATACAGTGAGTGTGTGCAAATAAATGAAAAAAACAATATACTTGGTTTCCGTCCAATTTTCTATTTCAATAATTCACAGGAAATTCTAGTTTTTAATCGTATGTGGTCTTACTTTGCTTCTGATCATCAATCAGTGAATCATAGACTGTCCTACGAAAGTGTTTGTGCTTCAGTAGTTTTATTTCGTTCGGGATTCCAGATCTTAGGTGCTCTGTATCTATGGAGCAAAGCCGCGTATGAAGGTAGAGAAGGGGAGAAAGCGAGCGGACAGAGCAAAGCAGCACAAACAGCTGGTATAATGCAGAAGGCCTTAGAAAGATCGCTTCGCGGGCGTACAGCAGACAACAATATGGGGGTGTGTCTGCGAGAACCAATCAGGTCCGCGAATGAGCGAGCCCGGTTGCCACAGCTAACTCGCTGCACCCTTCTGGAAGGGTGAATGACCTCTGCCTCTTGCTACCTCGGCCTGTTTGTTCGGCTGAGGAGCAGACGACACGAGAGTATCGGCAATCGGCAATCGAAACGCTCTTTCTAAGGCCTTCTGCATTATAGTTGCAGCTGCGTCCCCCCTCCATGCACTCACTTTCCTCTCACGTGTTCATTGGTGGAGCCGTCTCGCGCCACTATTCGCGCAGAGACTATGTTCCCGTTCGCCTGCTCCAGAGAAAGCTGAGACAGAGTGTAGGGAGCGGATTTTAGATGCTAAAAAACCGGAAATATATATTTTTAATTTTCTAAAACAACTGCCAAACAAATAAATAGATACTCGCCAGTGACAGCAGGACGTTAGATGCTTGTTGCATTCTGTTGATTTCAATGAACAACATAGCACATTTCCAAATTGTCCATTGAATATGCACGCCAACTATATCTGAACAATGTCTTCTGAAATTGTGAAATCACCCCTTTCACATCACACGTAGTCAGACGTGGATATTTGAAATATGGGATGCCATACGCACTTACACCATCATGTTCACTCAGAACCTGAGCAACTTCACACAGTTCTTGGTACCCTGTTGTTTTGTTTGTTTTCTTTTGACAGATTTTGGAAATTATCTATGAGCACTTGCATGCGTGTGCCTGATAGTGTGTTCAATTTCCTTTAAGTGCACTAACATCCTTCACTGTTTCCTAAAGCACTTGTGTGGAAGTTTCCAGCTTTTCTATCATGCTGCACAAAAAGCTTAGCTTTGCAGGAAGCCCAAATCGACTTGTAAACATCCACCTTTCAATAAATCTTACGACACGATAGTTTTGTTAAACCTGTTCAGAACACAGGCCAAAGCTTTAAAAACATTTGTTTTCAAGTCCCGAATAAGATAGCAATATATTAATTTAGCGTGTGTTTCGTCTGCTTATGCATTAAATCCAAAATATGCATTTACACAAATAATTCGGAAATGTTATGCTGTCTGGAGTGTGTAAAATATGCATATTTTATGTTCTTTCGGTATAAATATGTTATTTTTTCTTGCAAAAGTTAAAATTGTGCATATTTATGTGAAATAAGACCTCGCAGATTACATTGTATCCATATCGTTGATACTAACTTCCGAAACAACAGATAAAAAATGTATTTACTTAAAATTAGTTCCCTAGCGTAAAAGATATAAAATACGTGTTACAGATTTCGCTACCAGTTACGCTGTTGCAGAAAACACACAAGAGATCTTAACATAAGATACTTACGAAACGAGACACGTATAGCATATCAGAATATGTAGCGCGTTTTTCTACATATATAGACTTGGACCATTATCAGCTATTAAGATTTCGAGTGTCCAAGCAAATTATAAAACGAGAACAATGCCTCAGAAAATGTTTTTGCACAATGTTATCAAATTATCTTTTCTTTCACTGAAAACATGAAGGTTGCCTGCGTCTAGGCATGAATCAGCAAAGGCATCACAAATGTGATTCCTCAGGAGGTCACATTTCATCATCGAAACAGTCTTATGAAACGTTCTACATTTTCAAAGCATCACAAGTACTTGGCTGAAAATAGAATGAAACTTCATTGTATAATCTTCACGTTAAAACGTTGACTGTATAAATAATGGTGTCAGACCGTTAATTCCGTTGCTATCTAACTACCGTAAAAATACCACGTTTTTTTAAAAAGTATTAATGGCACCTTAATGTAAATTACATTTTAAAAAATCTATTTAATGATTGATGTGGTTGATATATTTTAATTCGCTTTTCTGCCACTTTTGGCTAATCGCGACGATGAGGATAAGGGATGAAATTTGTAAAGTGACGCTCACAAAGAACACCCATGCCCAGGCCGAGATTCGAATCCGGGACCATGGAAAATCTATTTTTGGTGCACGGAACAGTAACTTATAATTAATATCTACCTCCAGTGACGTGTCCAGGATTTTGGAGAGGGGACGGGGTTACGTATGCATTTATTAGTAGCCAGCCCTCATTTTGCCACCTTTTCCTGCTTTTGCCGTTTTTATTTTTTTTAGCAATACTGGTCCAAACCGGTGGGGTTATGACTTCCACCACCCTTGCGCACGCCACTGTTTACCTCTATGCGGACGCCAGGGGTCCCGGGTTCGAATCCCGGCATGGGCATGAATGTTTGTGGGTGTCTATTCATCAATTTCATCATGTCATCACTCATCTCCATCTTCGCAAATTAGTCAAAAGTGGCACAAAAAGGGAAGTAAAATAAAGCAAATCAAATATAAATAACAAAACGGTCGCGTCCAGCTTTTTGTAAATTAACAGGCATGGTTAAGGTTTAACGGTAGAATATTGCAAAAATTACGGTAACATTTAAAGTGTAAGAAAGATTCATTTCTCCAGTTTTATCTTCTTCGACACTTGTATTTCCAGTGGTGTGCCCCGGGGAGTGGTTTGGTGAAAGATAGTCATACTCCTCTTCCTTCTCCTTCGAGACATTGTTATTAAAAATAGAGAGCGCCAAATACTGGAAAAGATGGCAAATAGAGTGTGTTCAATTTAAACCAGGATGCATTTCAGAAACAACTTGAGCGTAAAAATTAGTGTAAAACATTCTTTGCAGTAAAAAGCACATTCTCGAGGGAACAATGCAGCTACAAACTAAATATGCACACAATAATGTACTCTTTAGCATGCAGTCCTGTTTTAAATTGAACACACTGTATAGGTAAGCTTAACTACAAAGAAATAAGACATCCTCCCCTTCAGAAAAAAGTGGACACGACAATGTGTCTTTGTGTGCATTTCTTTCTTGTTATGTGATGTGGGTTGCGCGAAACTGCATGAAAGTATCATGCGAAGGGAAAAGGAAGGTGTGACGTTGCAGACAAGCGTTGCAGCCTCATTAATGTCTCGAGGACCTGGAAAAGGCATATTATCAACTTCTCAGACAAATTGTGCAGAATTGTCCAGTTCAAGGCCTTATTTGTCGTATACAACAAATAAGTGTGTAACTGAAACTTGTCAAAGCATTGAGCAATGAATTTATTTGTATTAATATTAATAAATTATAGCACTTCGTTCCTTTCGATGATAAGACTTTCCATGAACAAAACAAAGTAAGAAAGAGATAATGCAAACAACAATGAAATTTAACCATTGCCACTTACTTATCTACAAGATTAGTTACGAAAATGATCACAATCAGTACCCATCGCTACCAGGGTTATTATTATCTTATCTTCATTGAACAATTCAATTATTATTTCGAGGTTATAACACAGTAACTTGAACAGTTATAGACTTAAGCTAATCGAGAGAGCAGTTGGGTCATTTGGAAACTGACCAAAGTGAGTGATTCTTAGGTAATTGTGATCCTACATTAATATGTCTAGTTGTTTCAATTTTGTTGTTGATTTTCCTACCTAATTGAAAGTGGTTGTAATGTATTGACGAAATAATAAGTATTCATGGCTTCAAATATGTTTATTAGGTATTAGATACATTGTAACTACCAGTAAGATCGATATAGAGGATATGTGGAACCTTAATGTGCCTTCATAACAAGGTTGGAAGTGGAATTGGCTTGTTCTACGATTTCGTATCACATAAGCAGCTTATTTGTTATGTATCTTAGTGAACAAGAAAAAAAATTGAAGGTTAATATGCAGAGAAAAGCCTAATTATGCTTCTAATATTGTGTGGATGTGTAACTTACTAAAGAAGGAATATAAATGCAATGTTTTTGAGAATAAATCCTCAGTGATTTGGTATTGCCTCTTTTGGCTAATCGCGAATATGACGATGAGTGATAGTGTGATAAAATGTATAAATAGACACTCTGAAGAAACACCCATGCCCAAACCGGGATTCGAAACCAGGACCCCGGCGTCGTAGTGCGCTGCTGTGATAATCACTGCGCCAGTGAGATCGGCAAAATCCATAGAGGATATTTGATATTTGAGCCTAGAGGAGATGGAATATCAGTGAGTGGAGTGTTGCACATAATACATAGTGCATAATCCGTAGTCACCCTCCTGACATTAATAGAATAATTAAATTAATATGTGGGTCATGTGAACTGTATGAGAAATGGAGAGGTTACAGAATCTTTGGAGGAAAGCCTAGTGGTAAGAATTTGTAGGGAAGTCAAATCGAAGACGGAAGGATAGTGTGGGATGGGCCTACGGAATGGTAAAGAGTGCATTCATCTTTCTCGAACAGATGGAAAACTAGTGTTGATGGGACAATAAATGTCAGGCTTTAGAAATATATGGCGCAGAAGATTTGATTTCGTTCGCTTGCTCCACAGATTCCTTGGACAGAGTATAGTTGTCCCCCATTGAGGTACGAACATTATCAACTTCGTATTATCACCATCTATTTCCAGACGGAGATTTTTTTTAAAAAAAATGTTCAATTATTTTAGTAAACTCTCTATAGTAAATGTAATTTCTCTAATTCTCATCCATAGTTTCCTTCCTCTGGAAGATGGTTGACGTACGGATCATTCTTGGAGCTCTCCTTCTATCCTTTGCGTGTGTCATACGTTATAACGGTCTAATCTTGAGTAAAAGGTAATTGATCTAATTGCCCGTTATTAAGAATTAATTACAATGCGTAATATTAAAATCCGTCGCGAATAAAAATGTCTAGCAAATGCTTTAGCCAAAGCGAGCTTGCTCAACCACCGTTTTTCGCCCGAATCCTGATTTTATTTACATGCATTCATATGGAGAATAACAGGAAAAGAGGAACTTCTAAACTAGTGGACCAAATTGGATGAGATTTTAACCAGCGGAAGACCGCATCATGAAAGTACAGATTCCAGAATTTCAGCATAATCAGAACCGAACTACGGGAGTAATAAATTATTAAAGATCCAACGCTGGATACAATGCAAGTTGGCATCCCCGTTGAGAGAGTCCTCGCTGGACGTGTGGGACACAATAGCGGAGGAGTTAGCCTAATCTCTGCACGAGGGGCTGCTAGCAGAGGTCAAAGAACAGCATTAGCACAGACCAGGATAGGAGGACAAAGGTCAAAGCACCATAAACAATAAATAGACACCTAAACACAGAGGCTAGAGCGTCACCACGTTCAAATCTAGAATAAAAGAGATGTTTGGAGATAACCCGAACACAGTTTTGCCAAGAATCGACACCGGAGTGTGAGCTACGCGCGACCTAGCTCCGAATCGCGATCAGACCCGTGGTCTGGACTTGTCTTTTTAACACGAGTGAGTGTTTAGAGCCATGGAGTAGAGCAAAGAAGACCCAGAGGGTAGTTTCCCCTCGCCGTTAACGCATCCGTGTACATACGTGTGGTTATGTGAGAATAACACCAGACACGTCCACCTGTGTCAATCGTCCGGAACAACGCCCTGAGTTAGTAGAAGTTAATAACAATTGATAGCAAAGTTAATAAAGAAGTGCATAACAGTCAACACCAAAGTTAATAACATTTAATATCTATTTGTGTCCATGTGATACCGCGAATGTCTACGTACGAGTGACAGCGAAGGACTGACCTACTACTGCGCTAGTTTTCGTATGGAGTCGACAGTGTACGAGTACCGTCATGGACGTGCCAACGAAGTGAACGTGTGAAGCCAACATCCGATGATGCCATATGGAACTGTCGAGTGATCCACTTTCGCCGATCAGAATAACCGCGAAGTACAACACCTGAGTGTGGACGCCTTCTAAAACTGTAGGACCACTTTCACTCAGGTCAGAGGGAATGCAGAGAAGGTAAGATCCAACCATGTGTGTGTGAGAGAGATGACACCAATCTACCGTGAATCTGCGTAAATCATTGCATAACTTAACTCAGTGCTATGGCATAACTAGACATCCTCATTCCGGCGGACAAAATCAACGTATATGTTAACAGCCAAACAATAGTTAATTGAAATATATTTGTACCCCCAGAAACGATAAAAAGGTTCGCACAAAGAGCAATTAATCGCATTACACTTAAAACCCTAAACAGTAAATTGTAAAAGGCAATGTAGCCAAGAAATCATATGAGTATCGTCAAAGCATTAATTAATTTAACATTTGTAATTGTAATATTGTCCCAATATGCTATGGAATGTGTGTATGAATGAACGATAGAGTGATAGAGGGCATGATGTACTGTTTACTTATCTGTGTTTTAATGTATGTGTATATTCTGAAGCACCGTCGTACTATGTCACGCCATTTCAGATGCTTGAAAACAAATCCTCCTAGGTTTATTCTTAGTAGCTCCGACTGTAGGCACTTATCCTGACCGTTTTATAATTCAGGTAATGGTTTAATTAGAGTGACAGGTGTGTCACGGTAAGCGATTCTGTGTTGTTTTGTTATTTAATTTTGCATGGAAAAGAGTCGCCTCACAATGTTCAAATGAGGATGTTATACGAGGGTCACTATTTATATTTTGAGCCTAACAATGAAAAAAACAGGAATTTGGCATTGAAAACTGCTTTATTGTTTTTCGAAGTATTCTCCTTTATGGTCAATACACTTTTGCATTCGTTCGAACCATTTGTGAAAGCAGTTTTTCCAATCTTCTTGAGACACCTCCATAATATGGTTTTTGAACGCATCAACGGCGTCTTCCGCCGACGAAAATCGTTGTCCACGCAATTTATTCTTGACATTCGGAAACAAGAAGAAGTCATTGGGTGCCAAATCAGGACTGTACGGCGGATGACCCATCAATTCGATTTTTTGACTGTTCATAAAGTCGGTTGTTAGACGAGATGTGTGACAGCTGGCATTGTCTTGATGAAGAATGATCCGACGGCGTTTGTTTGTTTTCCGTATTTGACCGAAGACCTCTGGCAAACAAATTGTTGTGTACCATTCAGAGTTGACCGTTCTACGTTCCTCTAAAGGCACAGTTGCCACATGACCAGTTTTCCAGAAAAAACAGGCGACCATTTGTTTCGATGTGCTTCGAGCGCGAACAACTTTTGTTGGATTGGGTTCATCTTGAAACACCCATACAGTCGACTGCTGTTTACGTTCCGGCTCATAAGCATATATCCATGATTCGTCACCTGTTACAATCTTATATACGTCTTTTGAAGCACCACGATTGTATTTATTGAGCATTTGTTTGCACCAATTGACGCGAGCGTCTTTTTGAGTTTTTGTCAAATTGTGTGGGATCCAACGAGAACATACCTTTCTCACAGCTAAATGATCATGTAATATTTTATATATGCTGGTGGAACTAATGCCTATGGTTGCCTCAATCTCACAGTATGTCACATGACGATTTTGCAGTATTAGGTTTTGCACAGCATCAATGTTTTCTTGAACAACAACTGATTTTGGACGACCTTTCGCGAATCTCGTCGCTGAGCGAATGGCGGCCACGATTAAATTCGTTATACCAGCGTTTCACAGTGGCAAAGGATGGAGCTTCAACGCCAAATGTGGAAGTAAGTTGATCGATGCACTCTTGTCTTGATAATCCACGTCGAAAATCGTAAAAAATCATCGCACGAAAATGTTCACGAGTTAATTCCATTTTATTGTTGTCGCGCAATCTCCAAGGCAACATAAACAACACAAATGAAGCTATTGCAAAACATTTGAAGTGCGTTATGGTCAATAATGCCAGACGATTCCGTGCAAACGTCAAATCGCGCCTAACTTCAATCAGTGTTGCCAAGGCTCAAAATATAAATAGTGACCCTCGTAGAGAGCAGAGATTTCAAGTAAGTGTTTGCACTCGTGATTTGATATATGTGTGTGTTGCAGTGGCGTGCGGTGACCATTTAGATAGCCGAAGCACTGAATATATAATTCTTAAGTAAACAATACCAAGTCAAGGGGCAGGCTTGCCTTGATAAAAAAATGTTTTTTCTCAGAAAGAACGGGCAGAAAACGGCTTGGACAATAGCTCTATTATAGTACACATTCTACTATATCTATTACTAGATACTACCTGGTACCTTCACACACTAAAATCATACGAGTTGAAACACTTCGATACACACTCTGTCTCTGTATAGAGTAAACTAACTCCCTCTCCGATGCTAGCTTCGTTTGCAGCAGAAATACAGGTACACGGCCCGTGACCTTGAGGTGCGCGCGCAACTGTCTGCCACTGCTGAACCGATGCGAGAGGAAGATCGCTTCGGCTCAATCTCAGTGCAGGGGCTGGTATTTGTTCTATGCGTAGCAAAGAAATGGAACGGTTTTATCTAGATATTTTTTAATAATCGTGTGATTATAATGCCATAATATATTGTTATTATATTATTATATTGTTACGTTATTGCATATTGAATTCCAAAGCAATGCTTCGGTAGCTTACCTTGTATGTATGCCACTGGTGTGTTGCTAGTATTTTTAGGGAAAATGAAATCAGTGAGTGAGTTTCTGTTAAGAACAAAACACTCTATTTCCCCCCCCCCATCCGTTCCACCCCTATTTTGCTAATACTGCCGTCAATGGTCGCGGCTAATGCTGTATACAGATATGCATTAATAATGATCGTGAATAACATAAGCCCGCAGGACGCGCTCTTTCCTATAGGAAGTAAGGGCTCGCGATGGTAAAAAAAAAAAATGCCTACAAGCAAAATTGCTTCTTAAGTTCGAATTCGAATTTTAATTCAAAACTAGCAATAAAAAAAATCCTATTCCAAACGCGAGAGGGAAAGCAGGTAGAAGCACCAGCCAAACTGCACTGTGATATTTCATTTACATAGATTTGCTTGTTTTAATTTTCATTCTGAACCATTCCATAATTTACAACATATCTCTACTCAAGGTAACTTAATATATCTCTACTTACTTCATTGACGTTTCCACAACAAACAATTTTCACGGAACCTTACGTTCCCAAAATGTCTTTGCTGCCACAGACCTCCAGGTACCAGACCGGAAACGTGAGCCTTTTTATATGGGTCAACTTTAAGCCAAAAATTTCGTACAGAGGGGGATACTATCATGGAAACGAGCATACCTTCGTATTTCTTCTTGTAACAACTATTTTGAAGATTGTTGAGTCATTGCACCACACAAGATTGCAATTTTGTTAAGTTTACTAAGAAGCATAGAACTCCACATACACACATCAATAAAAGTTTGGAAACACCCACAGTACCGGGTATTAGAGAAAGAAAACGAGGTATAGGTGTCATGAAAAATGGATAGTGTATTTGTGGAAACCTTTGACCACAGTACAGTGAAACGACATGACGATCCCAGTTAAGTGACAGACGAAAAAACAAAGTATGCCATTATGGCGAAAATGGAACAAAAAGAAACAGCAATGACCTGACCTCTGCAAAGCACATGGTCCTTCTCAGTAGCGAGTAACGCTTCCTCATACATGTCTCAGGTCATTCACACGTCTTGGCATACCATTGATGAGGCTGTCAATGAACTCTTGGTCCATCCTATCCCACTCGTCTTCTGCCACTCGTCGGAGGTCATTCAGTGTTGGGGGAGGTGGTACACGCTTCCGAACAGCCCTTTTCAGCTTGTCCCATACATGTTTGATGGGGTTCATGTCTGGGGAAAATGGGGGCCAGTCCATTCGAGTGATACCTGCATTGTTGATGAACGCTCCTACAATCCGCGCCCTGTGACAACGAGCATTGTCATCCTGCAACACGAAAGCATCTCCCACAGCAGCACGAAAAGGCGCAACAAAACGTTCCAAAATATAGTCCCGATATGTGTCAGGATTCATAGACCCTTGGACAGCAACCAGCGGCGTGCGACGTCCCATCGTCATACCACCCCCAAAACATGACTGAGCCACCTCCCTGTTGATGCCGCTCCACCACATACCGAGCTCGAGCAATGCTACCTGACTCTCGTCACACACGTGTATGGCCATTATCAGGTCGCAAACAAAGGCGGCATTCATCAGTAAAGAGAACACTGGACCATCGCTGAATGTCCCAGTCGTGGTGCTGTTGAGCCCACCGATATCTCACACTACGGCGTGTCATGGTTAACGGGGGCGCTCTCCAGGGGCGTCGTGCATGCAACCGTGCATTGTGGAGCCGATTAAGAATGTTTGTGGAGTCACGTGTACACCTGTAGCTCCGAACTTGTCATTTCTGAGGTCCGCAACAGTACGTTCGGAGTTTCTCCGGGCAAGAATTTGGACATAGCCCTTAGTAGCCGCGAGGTCTGACGAAAGTAAGCCCAGTGTCGCCGAGGCTTTGAGCGAGAAATTTGAATTCGTATACATAATGGAGAAAAATCGTAATAACTCTGGCACTATGGGACCAATCTACTTCGGATAACTTTTGTTTTGCAGGCAGAACATCAGTGCATGCAAAATTTGGATGCCCCAAACGCGGGGGGATTACGGGCGGGGGCTGCATCCCCCGAATTTCAATGAAAAAAGCATGAAAATGTGGAGTTTGCCCCCTCTTCTCCAGCTACTTTGGGGAGAAAACCTGAACTTTTCCTTTTTTTTAAAGAATGGACCTTCCGAAACAGAATGAAACTTGATTCATGTTCGTGGGTGCAATACGATTTGAATAATAAGGCAAAACGTAAAACTCTAGCGAATTTTAGCCAATTTGCATATTATTCATAAAATTGTTATAACTGACACTATGGGACCAATCTACTTCGTATAACTTTTGTTTTTCAGGTAATACATCGGTGCATGCAACCATGTAAAATTTGGATGCCCCAACCGTGGGGGGGGTGGGGTTACGGGAGGGGGCTGAATCCCCCGAATTTCAATGAAAAAATCATAAATATGTGGAGTTTGCCCCCTCTTCTCCAGCTACTTTGGGGAGAAAACTCGAACTTTTGCTTTTTTCGTTCGCACTTGCATCTTGTGTAGCTACTGTGGATCTATTTCTTCCCTGTTGACTCGGGCCTATGTGGAAATATGTCCGGAAGGAAACGATTGTGCGTTAGGGAAATCGATGAGCTGCTATATGATACGAAGTGTTTATGGTGAGGCCTTTGTTAGTCCTAACAGAGGAGGGAAGGGAGCCTTTGCAATCGTTTGTTTTGTCTATACTTCTGGATAGTCGCACGCTTTAGACTCATGCTTCTGGCCTCTGGCTATCGTCAAGCTTCATTGCATTTGTAACATAGAGGCGACAGAAAGCTGACACCGCCAAACCTCATCCAATCCCCTCTCTCCTTGACCTACCCCCCCCCCCCCCGCCGCTACTTCAGCTGGATCACCAGGTCTAAACACAAAGAAGAATGTGTGCCTTATCAGTACTAAATCACAGCGTTGGAAGCTTGGAGGAAAACAGCATCGTAAATAACAAGCATTCATTGTGTCTGTCAAGTGTCGAGCCAATACGTGTTGGGGTGAGCCCAAACACGTGACATGTTCCGAGGAAGGAGGGGAGGATTTGGAATTTTCGTAAACACATGTTTCCGAACGAACTGTCAGTGTTTCAACCTCAATATACAAATATAAGTGTGGCAAACCCTCCATAATGTACCTAAAGCTGTTTGTAACATATGTGTTACAGATTCTACAAGCGACATACTTTCTTGGTAACATATGTGTTACGTGGGCGGACTAAAGGATAGTGGTCCTGTGCTAGGGTGGATGAACGGGGACTACCACTGCGAGGACGATCGACGACGCCTCCAGTCTCCACATACCGTTTCCATGTTTTGGACACGGCAGATACACTCACACCCACTCATTGGGCAACTTGACAATAAGAATAACCTTGCTCCACTAAGATGACAATTCGAACATGATTGTATTCTGATATTATATTGTTACTGGAGGCATTTTTCTACCCAGACAGGTGCGTTTCACTCACTACAACACACGGAAACACAATGCGTCTTACCGTGCTGACAGCTTTGAGTGGTTGTGAGTTGCACTATTCCCACCCACGCCACACGGTGCTACTATTTCTGTCTGCTCTGGTGGTAACATCTCGACTGACATCTACCATGAGTTACATGCCAGGCACCGTTCCATATTTCACTGTTTCACTTGTCAACTGGGGTGTTTCCAAACTTTTTTTTATGTGTGTATTACACTCCACAAATAAATGATTTCTTCACCAAAATGAAAACTTATTAAGCTCTAATGTGCATCTCCGCCATATTTCTAGCCCCAGGACCATGCATGGCTTCAAACAAAAGCTCATCGTTTTCACTCTGTAATTATGTGTCTGTGATTTCTGCCGTCACAACCTATTTTGACACTGAACAAGTCCAGTTGGCGCATGCGCACTTCTCTCCATGGTTTCGGCTAAGGCAGCCGGACTGTAGCTTCAACGATTAACCCAATTTCGTTCAGTGTTGGCATTGTTTTTCATTACAAAAAGATAAAGTTGAGAAAATATTAGTAAAAAGAGACTTCTCTCTGCCATAACGTAAGGACGCTGGGTAAGAAATACCCAAAAGAAAAATGAATTCCCAAGTCCGAATTGTAATTGTTTTGAAACATGTAAATAGTAATACCTTCATTGCTTTATCGAATTTTATTACGTTTGAACACTTCATTGAATCACACAACTGCAATAAAAAAAGGACGTGAAATACGGAACTGAAACGTATGAGGGTGAGTTGAGTGAAATTTACCCAGGCCCCTGCGAGTGAAACTAACGAACTAACTAACAGCCAATTTAAGGTCCCTAAACTGGGAAGGATTCACTGAAAAGGTACTGACACTCGAAGTGATCAAAGAATACATATTTCAAAATCGGCTGTGTAATTTTTACCCACACGCGCGTCCTTACTGGTTAATACATATCCACAGTGGTTAGTTTGCATCATGAAGCCTTGCCTTTATGTAGGCTTATCTTTATTTTTCATAAGTGTACACTTTAACCTGCGTTGTTAATTAATTTCTATACATTTCTGCTCGGCGTTGAGGAAGAAAACATTTAAAGAACTCAATGGCCGAAGTTTCATATCGTAAAGAAACTATTGTGAATATCTGCTAATCTTGCATTTAGTAATGCGTTGATCCAGAGCGTGTTCAATTATGGATCATTTAATTATAATGTAATGCATAGATATGTCGTACATTAAGATCGTAAATGTTCTATCTCCAAATTGTAAACCAATCAAGATATTTTGACAGTGTTTCATTTCTTCTATCGTCTGATGTTTACATGCAACCAACATTGGAATATTGAGTGTGTTGTTGGTTCGTCAAAAATTTTGGTACCAGCCACGAGAATGATAACTCCAACAGCCAATGAAACCTTACGACAACTTCCCTCAACCAACCACAAGCGCCATCTGAGTGTGAGATAAACCACTTGCATTCTAACTGGGTTCGAAATCCGTAGGAGGCACATAGTGGTTCGGATCCAACTTTATACTTTATGTCTAGTCCCAGTTAGCCTATCTGTGCATAAAGGCAGACTTAAAACACAAATCTAACTTGAATTCAAACCTGAGTTACTTGTGGGAGCTGCTGGGATTGTGGACTTTGGTTCTTACCTTCTCTTTTAACAGACCAAATGTTTGAACAATAGTGGAATCATGGTAGTTGATTGATTGAATTTATTTATTTTACTTTGCTGGCGAGTGACAAAGATGTCACAATGAAATTATTTCATCTCCTTTACAGAACTACTTCTTATTCTCATTTCTAAATGCAGTGTTCTGTGTGGTAGATAGAACACTTGCATTCTTAAATCTAAGGGTTGCATGCAGTTGTTCTATCTGAAATTTTAATAATTAATTACATCATAATACTTACCAACTACTACTTTGAGACAGGCATATCAGCCTTTGCAAGGATACAAACTTTCATCTTAATTGTGACAAAAGTCAAATAAATATAATATCAAACTTTAAAGGTCTCTCCTGAAAAAATCGACATACAACATTTATATTCTCAGTGGACGATATGTATGTATGTATGTATGTGTATATGTATATATGTCCTATGTATATGTGTATATGCATGTGTGTGGGGGTGTAGTCTTAATTCCAAGAATTGACCAATCAATTGTAAAGTATTCCAACTCTTTATCTTATCATGTGTTAATGTGTTGCATTACTTGTGTACAATTTTTGCATGATTATTCTCTACACATTAAATTCGTTGCTCACATATTTGTTAACTGAGACGTTTGATCAGGCGTAAGATGAGCTAGGCCAGAAATTTCACTTGAAACTGTTAAGGTTTACATTTTAAAATATGAAAACGAATCAGTTGAACGTGTGTTAGGCTACTATTAAAGTTCCACCCAACATTTAATCTACAGCAAATTTTTGTTACCCTACGTTTTGAACACTGTTTACACTAAAAGACTAATAAATATTATGCCGAAAGATCAAACAAATTGTTAGAAAATATTGTTACTTGTTAGAAATTATTTTGGGGAGAAAAATGTCAACTCTCCAGAAGTAATGGGCACTTATTTACACACAAAAAGAAAAATAAACCAATAGGTCTCTGAATACGTACTATCTCTATTTCTTCTTGTAAACATGAATTTGTGTATATGTACAAAACAAATACATATCTATATAATATATTTCCTACTTTCAGGATTGACGTGCTTGATTTAACTGGCAACGATATATACAATCATTACTTTGATTATTTCCTGGATGTTGTTGGTGTTGAACTCAAAAAAACTGGAGATTCAGTAAATATACATGACGATGTTGGTCGTTTCACAGATCCAGTAAGTGTCATAAGTACTCAAGAGACGTGAATGAAGATGATAATGTATCTTATTACAGTACCACTCACTCGTTCGATATTTGTGCACATGGGTAAAACGACGTTTTATTTTTCAAGAAACGCTAACAAGGACGAAGAATTTTCGCATTTGGTAAACATTTGTGAACGTATTAGAACATTTTTGTAAGATTCCCTTTGAAAGTAATATACTAATTCCTTTTGGATTTACATGATTCGATTCGATTTTTGTCATGTAGAGTAGCTTTTTCTTTAGATTTTGGCTAATCGCGACGATGAGGATGAATGATGAAACTGCTGAAGGGACACTCACTAGAGAACCCAGTTATTCGAACCCTGGACCCGGAATGCTAACCACTCCGCCATGGACGTCGGCTGGACTTACATGAGAAAGACCGCATGTGCTGTGAGAAAGGGTTGTTTCAGGATCAGGATTCTGGCGTCAGTAGAAAAGTTAAAAAAGGTAGGGAGAGGAATCTATAAATTAGGACAAATGGATCGATATAATTAAGTCGTGTAGTTTCCTCACGCCTTTAATATCCTTCAAGAAATAACACACGTTCTACTCCCCCTGTCATAACACATTACACCTTGTTCTATTACTAACATACTGATAAATATATATATAAATTTTACACTACTAGCAAAAAATCTTAACTGCAAACCAAGCTCGTTTCTGGTACGCCGAAACAATCTTGGTCCACTATATCCATGAGACGTTGACCAGTATGGGTCATCGCCTCAAACATGTATAATTGAAAGCATCAATAAAGAAGAAAAAGGAAAACGGGGGAACCGAAATTCCGCGGATCTGACGCCCTGGTGTATTTTAAAGGCACCGGCACTAAGCGCCTACACTTGAATGTATGCTGGTGTTGGTTGGGCGTCTTCAGGGGTTCTCCCCTTTTTCCTCGCTTTCTGTCCATTCAGTTTCCTCTCGCCAACACTATTAAAATAATTTGGGAAGGCCTGATTTCTATTGGAATGTAGCATATTGTTGCCTGAAAAATTCCAATTTATACTAACTGGGAAATCAATGGTTGCACTACAGGATGTTTCACTCGATCTCGGCCCCTGATTCTTGCTTATAAAAACCAAACTATTGGTCATAATGTAATAAACTTTGCTACGGCCATATCTAGGTGTATGAGAAGCATGGTGACGTCACAGAATGTGTTGGAAGTGGTCGCCATTAGCAACAATGCATGTCTGCACACGTTGTTTCTTCACTAAATATTGAATGGGAGACTAATCAGGCGGTTTTCGGACCCCCAACTGTGCAATAAATTGTCGCTGGCACGCCTTTATGGACTCCGTTTTCCAGTAAGTGCGAACGATAAACACACGCTGTTGCACTGAGTACCGACTCATAACTGTACTGCTTTGTTAATGTACTGTAATCACAAACCACTGATTGTAAGCACGAACTTTCTACCGAACCCGAGCAAACACGAACCCCATATCAGGTGCGTCACAGCAGCAGGGCCAAGAACTCAGACTGAAAGCACACGTCCCTACAATTGGCATTTAGATTTAATGGCAGAATCGCCAAGACTCACGCGCATGCCCACGCAAGGAGTAGAAAGACTGTGGTGCCATGTCCAATGACGTCACCACGCTTCTAGTACACCAGGGAGTGCGTTCCGAAAGTCTTAACGAAACGAACGAAAGTAACTAGCCTCGTAAACCTGGTGAAACCAGTTATTTTACAGACTTATGGGACGCTCTATATAGACGAAAGCGCAGGCGCAGAGTTTTGTTTATATAAATTTTCCGCATGGCGTTCAGCGGAAGGCATGTCCTTCTGGCAGAAATAAACTCTGCTGCGAACACTGTTACTCATTTTAATCACATTGTAAGGACAGTTAAGGCATACTCATCTTGCGCATGTTGCTCCATATCGCTCTCTGTTAAAATTATAATACATTTTCCGAACTAGTGCAGTTTGAAGTCATCGTGCACGCGCGTTGTCTGCAAGCAGCAGACGATTCTCACCGAACAAACCAGCCTCCTGGCCCATGCGTTTGATGAATCTCGTTCTTTCACGAGACGCACGGAATACGACTTTTGGGACAGCATAATGAACCTCACGAAACGCAAGAGAGCACTTATGGGACAGCCGGTTACCATAACTCGTTTAACGAGTGAAACTAGTACGACTTTCGGAACGGGGCCAAGGTATGTCCGCAGAAAATTTCATTTCATTATGACCAACACTTTGATTTTTATAATAGAAAATCAGGTGCCAAGAGCGAGTGAAACACCCGGTATTGTGCACATAAAACTCTCTAGCCTTCCTAAACCCGAAGGTTTATGACTGCAGCAACACAAGCCTTCCATCTGTCCCTATCATGTGCAATATCAATCCAATCTTTTCCATCCGTATCCATTTCCTTTAGGTCTATCTCAACCTCATCCCAACTCTCAGACCCGCGAGAGCACTTCTTGCAGGGATCTATACCAGGAACAACTTTCTGGTCTGTACTTGCTGACTCACTAGACGAGAGGAGGAGGAATACTTAGGTCGGTGGTATAGGATGAAAAAATAGACGCACATACAGGGCTCTATCGAAAACGCGCGTGTTATCCAATCACAGGTAGAATGCTCAGTCGCATAGGCGTTCCCCATAATATTGAGTATTGATATAAAGTGGGTGACCAGACGTCCTGATTTTCGCAGGACAGTCCTTTTTTTAGGGTCATGTCCTGCGGTCTGCGATGCTACTCCAAAAAGCCAAATATGTCCTATTTTTCAACACCGTCCTGCGAAATGTGCTTCAAAACGTCCAGACGAATTGTTTACCTCTGTGAAACTGTTAGAGCCCTTTAAATTAATAGCATTGTTAGTTTGCAAAGAAATACTTGTAGGTCTAAAAATTTGCAATCTCACTTCGCTCGCGACCGTAGTCTTAATACTTACTTATATTTATTGATTAGAAGCAGATACTGCATGCAGTCTTTTCATGATATGATATGAAAGGTACCGAGTGATGACTAAAAATACAGGCTGAGTCGAAAGTCCCTGACCACCCCTTATAAAATGAAAGGGAGTGTAGAATACAGTAATTGGTCATGGTAGTAATATATTAGACCTAGGGGGAAACGTTTTGGTGCATCATGACAACGTCCGCCATCTTGGTGACCGCCATCTTGAATCCAACTTTATTTCTTTAAAGGGGAAGGGGGACATGTGCTGGTGCAGGTGCTGAACCATGATTGACCAAGGCCGAACGAATCCAGATCATCAAGCTGTGGGGGGATGGGGGGCAGAAGTGCCCGTGCTATAGCTCATGATTTCAACGAACGGAACCCAGTGTCGCACTTTACAGTGTCCCAATTGCTGACCAGGATCGAAGAGAGCGGTACAGTCCAGGACAGGCCACGATCTGGTAGGCCCAGAACTGCCACTGACGAAGGAACAGCTACGGTAGTTCTAGCTGCCATCGTTTGCCAAGTCTCCGCAGCGCAGCACACGTCGAATGTCTGTGCAATGTGGTGTCAGCCTGAGTTCCATTTGCAGGGTGTTAAAGATGGTTTAGTGGCACCCGTACAAGCTGCAGCTGCAGCACCATCTCTCTGAGGACGACCCGGATAGGAGTATGCAATTTTGTGAATGGGCTGTGGAGCAAATTCGCCAGGACCCACACTTTGCACTGTGTATTCTGCATTCTGATGTTGCAAATTTTTATGTGAATGGGGAAGTGAATAAACAGAATATGCGGTATTGGTCCTCCGAGAACCCGTTGTGGAGAGATCCGAGCAATATGATTGGTGCTGGGAAGGTTATTGTGTGGTCGGAATCTGGGGGACACATATCGCTGGCCCATTCTTCATTCATGACAATTTAATTGCAGAGGGCTACTTGCAGTTGTTACAAGAACACATTTTTCCGCCAGTTTTGATGGAGGATGGCAGCTTCCCCTCATATTTTCAACAGGATGGGGTACCACCTCATTATGGCCGACAGGTTTGTCATTTTCTGGACCTCCAGTTCCCTGGTCGATGGATTGGTCGACGTGGGCCGGTAGAATAGCCTCCCCGATCACCAGATTTGTCCCCACTCGATTTTTACCTGTGGGGTCATATGAAGTCAATCGTGTATGACGAAAAGATTAGGGATGTGGGTCAATTGGAGCAACGGATACTGGATGCCTGTGCACAAATCACACCTGAGATATTGCTCCGTGTCCACAGAGCATGGAAGAGCAGTCTCAAAATGTGCATAGCACAAGAAGGACAGCATATTGAACACATTGTGTTAATTTCATATGCCCATAACTTCCTTAGCATTAAAGTTTCCATAAATCTGACTTCACCACTGAATTCCTGGTGAAATTCTAGCCCAAAACCATACCCACACATGCCCCCATCCCATTTCAAGAAATGAAGTTGGATTCAAGATGGCGGACGTTGTCATGACTTGCACCAAAAAGTTTCCCCCTAAGCCTAACATATTACTACCATGACCAATTGCTGCAGTCTACACTCCCTTTCATTTTATAAGGGTGATCATGGACTTTTGACTCACTCTGGATATGCAGGGGTGATTTGAAAATTCAAAATAGCCCAATTCTGGGGATTTGCACGACGTTTGATGGATTGATGAGATGATTACTACAGCTGCGGCAAGAGACAAATACATTCTCAGTATTGATTAAATCAAATCGAGAAGAAAAAAGATTAAAGAGAATTGTTTAATATTTTAGGAGACATATAAGCAGCATGACTTTTCCTTTGCCAAAGAGGGGGGGGGGAGCGCACTTGACCCTATGCTATTTTAGTTATAGCTGCAATCCTCCCGAACGCATGCTTTTCGTTGTAGAACATCTGGTCACCCTAATATAGAGAGATAAAAAAACTGAATGCCTGTCAATGATTTAGCATGATGGGGAGCAGTGTAATTCCATTACTCATGACTTAATGAAAACCGAGGTTCATCTCTCAACTTTTTTCAAGACGTTATATTTTTGTTTCACAGGAGGGAACTTATTATTTGGATTTCATGACGACGAATACGGTTTTGCACAACGTTTCCAATATCCAGAGAATAAGCAGCGTTAGGGTGACAGCCTTCGATGGCCGTACTGACCTTTATTATTTCCGCTTTCGGATCCAATTCCCAGACGCTAAGGTATGTACTATTAGTTCGTTAAAGATTGTTACTGACAGATTATTTATTAGCATGTAATGTTAATTGAACATTATCTATTCTGTAGAGATTCTACTACTCATACCTTTTCTAACACAACGTTTCGAGTCTTGAGGTAAATTTCAATAAATTTCAATAAATTGCTCACCTGAAGAGAAGAGAAGTGCTTTCTCGAAAAGTGGTGTTAGATTTCATGTAAGTAGTTGAAGAGGGCCTTCTCGATGGTGCAGTGGTGGCGTCGTGTCCTGGGTTCGACACCTGGTGGAGGCACATAGCTATTCGGATCCCACTTCAAACTGTAGGTCCAGTCCCGATTAGCCTTTCTGTGCACAAAGTGGACTTAAAACAAAATTCAAACTAAGGTAATTTCAGACACAACATCCAAATATCACGGCAAACAGTTGGAAAGAGAATTGCCACATTTAGCGCTTCCCCCATGCTACAAATTTTCAAGTAAGCAGTTTCAGTGTCGTAAAGTAACTGTGACAGTAAGTGTTAATAACGTTACTTCTATTGCAGAAAAGTTACTGTTACTTGTAACTGGCTTACAAGTAACTAGTTGCTTCCGAACACTGGCACAAAGTTAATTATGACTTGGAATGATATACTATATATTCGTCCCTCTTTCAGGCTACATCCAACTTCTTTATGCGGCGAAATGATTCTACTTACTATACATGGGAAGGAACGACATCAACCTTCGTTGGCGAAAGTACGTTTTCTCTGTCGTACGAAGTACCCTATGACATCCTGAGTGACAGCGCTGTTGCCTATATGTTCCCTCATTTCAGGTAAGTAACCGACATGGACGTCTGGAAAGGGTTTGAATCGGTCGGTCGATTTTGCCTCCACCCCGAAAATTTGTACCAGGTTAAGGTTGCCTCCTGGAGTCCGTTTGAAACATTGCATTGTGGTGCAACTTGGTATAAAGGCTATGGAGACCATGAGGAAGCGAATGCTGATGGAAAAAGTACTTCAAATTTGTACCACCAGTTGGAAATGTGGTACTGTAATAACAACCCGATGTCGGACATTCAAGACATAGTTTTCTGTTTATGTCAGTACAGGAGTGTTCAAAATGCACCGTCAATGTGAATGGCCCTTTGAAAGCATAAGAGCGTGATCGATGGCCGCAGGAAGATGCTCACTGTGTACCAGATTTGTGCCATATTTCCACGTGGTGGTGAAAATTTGAACTATTTTCTCGTCAGCATTCGCTTTCCTATATAGTCGATGGGCCAGCCAAGATGTTGGTATAATTTGCGGGAACTAATTTTCCTTTTTATCACAGTTAAATGGGTGTCTAAGGATACAAAAAAAATCATACTTGCCATCTCAAAGTGGTAGCTAATAGAAATGGCGGCCAATCCAAGATGGCGGATGTTGACATTTAAAAAAATGACTATATCTCTGAAACCAACGGCCCGATCTCAACATTTTTTTTAAATCAAAGCTTAATGTATGTTCTATATTTAATGATATCTTTAGTTTTTCGATAGGAGCAACCGTTAAGTACTTAATCACGAATTAGTAAAAAAACACATTTTTTACTATTTATTTTATGTTTATCATTAATTTATTAGGCATCTGAGAAGAAAATGTTCCCAACAAACATCGTAGCGTAAACGCTTATCTTTAATTTGACATATTACACTTGTTGGCTTTCACCTTTGAATTCATATAAAATAAATGAATTATGTAGTGTGTGCATCGAATTCTTCTACCAGCATGTGTCCTTTGTCCTATTTAATTACACGTATTCTAACTGGTATTGACTATTGAATAGCATATTACTGTTATATACATGCAAGAGCATTTAATAATAATCACAATAATTGATATTAGTATTGTTATTATTATTATTATTAATAATAATAATGATAATAATAATAGTTGTTTTGGTTGTTGTAGCCATTAATTTTGTTTAATTGTTACTGGTGTTCATGGAAGAATGTTATTGATTGATTGAAATTAAAATTTCAATTAGGCTATTTTCACCCGTCATATTACACTGCTCCACAAAACTTAAGCAACTCTGTACAACGTGGGATAGGTGAGATGTGGTGCCCATTCAACACTTGTATTTAGACATGTACAAACATAAAGAAGCACAGGCAGTGCGAGTGCCCTCTATAATGCGTGAGCAGCACCTTATAAACCAAGATTAACAGCTTGTGCCTGCCAGCGCAAACCACAGCCTAGTATTGTCCCAGTCCTCAAGCAGTGAAGTGGTGGTTCGTGAGAGGGATATCAAGTGTAGACACCTTGAAATGAATCCTATACATCATTTGAGTGAAGTTGACTGAGGTCGAATAATTGGACGACTGGAAATGGGTCGGTCCCAAGTGGAAGTGGCAAGTGAATTCAATGTGAATAAAAGTGTCGTGTCAGGTTGTAGCTTTGCTTCCAAAATGGTCCTACTGTCAGTAGACGTCATGAAAGAGGCCATCCAAGGTCTACATCAGCAGCTGATGACCGATTTCTCACAATCACTGCCAGACGTAACCTCCAAGAGTCCTGCTCTCAACTGGCAAATTATTTGTTTGAAGTTACGGGACGACGTGTTAGTCGTGAAACTGTTCGTAGGCGGCTGAATAAAGCAGGACTCTATGCCAGGAAGCCTGTGCTGTGTGTGTAATTGAAACGGGACCACAAACGTGCGCGATACACATGGTGTCAGGAACATGTCGAATGGGGAAACCACAAGTGGGCACGACTAATGTTCTCTGATGAGTCTCGATACAGCCTATCGTCTGATTCTGATCGTATATTCGTGTGGAGAGAGCCAGGAACACGATATCATCCTAAGTTCATTGTTGAAAAGCCGTCCTTTGGAGGTGGTTCCATCATGGTGTGGGGTGGTATCATGCTGGATAGGAAAACTGACCTCCATATTGTGGAACATGGAACTTTGACGGCACAACGTTATCGGGATGAAATTCTTCATTCACGTGTTCGCAATTTCCGTGGAGCATTTGGTCCGAACTTACTTTTTATGGATGCCAATGCACGCCCACACCGTGCATATATTGTGTCCGATTATCTGGAGACAGAAGACATTGCCCGTATTGAATGTCCTGCATACTCGCTGTACCTTAATCCAATCTAGTATGTTTGGGATGCTCTTGGGCGAAGAATAGTGCAGTGCAATCCACCACCAGAACAATTCCTGAACTGCAGACAGCCCTTTTAGAGGAATGGCCCCTTCTTCCTCAAGACTTGATAACCACTCTGATCCACAGAATGGAGGCCAGATGTCATGTCTGTGTGTCTGTTCGAGGTGGTTACAAACCGTATTGACAGCCTGTGCCCTCTCAGATGCAAGCTTTTCATGTAGGGTTATAGTGGTGTTGAACTTTCTGGCCACCCTGTACACCATATCTGCATTCTTTGTGTTCATTTGTGTTGCATTGTACATCTGTACCTTCCTTATGTTCATTAACCTTGGTGAATTGACATTTTCTTTTCATTTAGTCCTACTTCGTTCGAGTTGCTTAAGTTTTGTGGAGCAGTGTATATGACGCCAACTCCCTTACAATGTATAAAAAATCACCATGCGTGTCTCTAAAATCTCCAATCCCAGGGTAAAAACCGAGGCGGTACTGGAGCACTCGACACATATATTCCTATGAGCAATACACAGGAGGCCATACATACGACCTTACAAAAGTAGCCTCCACGATGGCGATGGCTTAGTGTAACGTCGTCGCCTTGTGATCAAGGGGACCCGGGTTCGATACCCTGTGGAGGCACAAAGTGGTTCGGATGGATCCCACTTGATCCTCGTTGGTCTCCCAAGACTGCAGTTGCTGAGGTGAAGTACGTGGAAATGAGGTTAACATTTGAGAGTGTTCAGAAGAACATACGTATAAACTCGTTATTAGTTATTACAGCCGAAATGCATTCACCAAAAGACATAGATAGTTTTGTACAGTGCTGCCGTGAGCAGAAATTTTGATTGAGAATAAAGATACATGATTTATCGGATGAAAAATTTCATCGCATGGGTCGATCCAATTTTTCCAATATCAAGTCCTTAAGAAGACTCGAAGCAGATGCTTCATCCTCCCATTTGTTTTCTGAAAGTCGTCCTTGCTCATTAAAGTATGCTGAGAAACGCGTGAAACGGACACTCACAGATGAAGACATGGTATACATACATCAATAATTGTGTTCCGTGTGACAAACAAGCAGTATTCATGTCTCTGACAATGTACACCATACAAAGGAAATATTAATTGAGGCTGGCACTTCGTATCGTGTCAATATAATTATTGCCAAAAAATTTCGTCTACTTGCCACAAAGGTCTAGTACTACAGTTATCCGGAGAAAGAAGTATTGCAATATCAGTTTCGTGTATGCAAGATTACATACTTTGAAAAAAAATGTGGGCAATTGTTCTATACACAACGCTGTATCTATTTCTGAAACTTTAGTGTAGTTACATTTCTAGCTTAGGTGGTTTAAAATTGCAACTATCTAAAAGGTTCCAGGCAATCTTGCTAGGAAGTATGACTACGTAATTCATGTAAAGCTCGTGAGATGATGATGGGGTTTTTCTACACCTTTCACATCTTCGTTTACGTGTTTAGCAGCTCCATGAATAGGAGCTACCTTAGCCAAAATGTGCTCTTCTAATCAGTGCTCAAAGTTAGGGGATTCTTGGGAATGCTATTCCCAAAGCTAGAGAAATTTTCGCAAATCATCTCCCCAGTTGCCTCATTCTATAGAAGCATCCCCTCAGCTAACTCCAAGTCTCGACCAAACACCCACTCAGTTACATTTTTCCATTTCAAGAGCTGCTTCTAATATGATTTACGTTCTCAGATAGTTTACAAGTAGCAAATCCTAAGTCAGATTACCTATTGTACCGTCAATGCTGGAATACATTAGAAGGAACCAAATTCTTGGTACAAGCTATAACGGAATCTTTCCTCGGTAAACTCTCATATTTGATCATCATTATCCTTAATTGTTTGGAAAGGAAGTAACTTTGAGCTTCAACCCTCGAATTTCTCGGATAAAATGTATAGAATAGGTTTTACATGTCGATTTTCTTGCTTAACTACTTTCACCAATATTTCCAAGTTTATCTGATCTGAATTTGATGTAGGCAAAGTAATAAGGTTCATGATAATATGTATCTGCAGCCAAGATTTTCCGTGATTTGATTGCGATGACTTTTCCTCTCTCCTCTCAATTGCAGTCCCACGTAATTTCTTATCAATTGGAAGCTCAGGAACTTGAGCAAGTGTTTCCCTTCTTGATGTATACGAAGTGTTCATCTGTGAGTGTCCGTTTCACGCGTTTCTCAGCATACTTTAATGAGCAAGGACGACTTTCAGAAAATAAATGGGAGGATGAAGCATCTGCTTCGAGTCTTCTTAAGGACTTGATATTGGTAAAATTGGATCGACCCATGCGATGAAATTTTTCAGCCGATAAATCATGTATCTTTATTCTCAATCAAAATTTCTGCTCACGGCAGCACTGTACAAAACTGTCTATGTCTTTTGGTGAATGCATTTCCTCCACATATAATATAACTTCTCTGGTCAGTCTTCTGTTATTACAAATTTTTACTTTCTTGAAAGCAGACATTTCGGCTGTAATAACTAATAACGAGTTTATACGTATGTTATGATGTTCTTCTGAACACTCTCAAATGTTAACCTCATTTCCACGTACTTCACCTCAGCAACTGCAGTCTTGGAGACCAACGAGGATCAAGTGGGATCCATCCGAACCACTTTGTGCTTCTACAGGGTATCGAACCGGGGTCCCCTTGGTCACAAGGCGACGACGTTACACTAAGCCATCAGGGAGGCTACCTTTGTATGGTTGTATGTATGGTCTCCTGTGTATTGCTCATAGGAATATATGTGACGAGTGCTCCAGTACCGCCCGCCCTGTGGCCGAGTGGTTAGCACATCGCGCTGCGACGCGAAGGGTCCCGGGTTCGAATCCCGGTTGGGCTTGGTTGTTTGTGAATGTCCAATCATCAATTTCATCATTTCATCACTCATCCCCATCTTCGCAAATTAGCCAAGAGGCACAAAACGCGAAGTAAAATAAACTAAATCAATCAATCAATGCTCCAGTACCGCCTTGGTTTTTACCCTGGATAAGGAGATTTTAGAGACACGCATGGTGATTGTTTATACATTGTAAGGGAGTTGGCCTCATATAATATGACGCGTGAAAATAGCCAAAGTGCTGACGCATATGAACTTTTAATTTCAATCAATCAATAACATTCTTCCATGAACATCGGTAACAATTGAACAGAATTAATGGCTATGAAAACTACAACAACAAAAACAACTATTATTATTATTAGTATTAATAATAATAACAATACTGATATCAATTATTATGATTATTATTAAATGCTATTGCATGTATATAACAGTAATATGCTATTCAATAGTCAATACCAGTTACAATACGTGTAATGGAATAGGACTAAGGACATGTGCTGGTAGAAGAATTCGATGCACACACTACATAATTCATTTGTTTTATATGAATTCTAAGGTGAAAACCAACAAGTGTAATATGTCAAATTAAAGATAAGCGTTTACGCTACAATGTTTGTTTGGAACATTTTCTTCTCAGATGCCTAGATTATTAATAAATTAATGATAAACATAAAATTAATAGTAAAAAATAAGATTGTTTTTACTAATCCGTGATTAACTACTTAACGGTTGCTTTTATCGAAAAACTAAAGATATCATTAAATTTGAAACATTTATTAAGTTTTCATTTAAAAAACGTTCGTTGAGATCGGGCCATTGGTTTCAGAGATATAGTCATTTTTTTTCAAATGTCAACATCCGCCATCTTGGATTGGCCGGCCGCCATTTCTATTAGCTACCACTTTGAGATGACAAGTATGTTTTTTTTTGTATCCTTAGACACCCATTTAACTGTGGTATAAAGGAAAATTAGTACCCCCAAATTATACCGAATTCTTGATTTTGGCCACTTGGCCCATAGACTAATAGTCTCCACAGAGTCTATACGACGTTTCGCCGCAATCCGAAGTTGGACCGGGTTCCAGACAGCTCTGAGTAGGGAAACTATAATTGTGATCACCTTATATTATTCATTTAAAGTCACAAAAAAGCAAAATACTTCTTATGTTGATAGTCAATGTCAGAAACAAAGATCATGTAATTAGGCCTCTAGCTGAATATTCAAAACAAGAAATATTATTTAACTCAGAGTATTGAATGCAAAATGCAGAGGCTAGGCCAGAACTCAGTGTTTTTCTCTCTACCACTTAATCCAAAGAATAAATGCTTCAATGAGTTTAAAAAAAATACAAAATGAGGTTTCTATGTAAGAAGTCGGAGAACTTAACCCTGAATGACTACAATTTCTACATCTAAAGCTTTTCATTGAAAGAAGATATGTAAAACTAATACATTAATGGTGTGAAGTGTAAAGAAAAATCAGAAAAAACAGCTCACTGCATATTCAATTAATATGGTGCAGTAGCGTTCGCAAGGGTAGGGGTTACGGGGTTTAACCCCCTCCCCCCTTGAGCTCTTGAAATATTATGGAAATCGCCGTGGATTTTTTTTAAAGTCGGCAATTTATCACAGTCAAAGATTTACAACAATAATAATAAATATTTGAATTATTGTTCCTATGCAGCATGGAGAAAAGCACAGCATTCCAAACACACGCGTCTTTTAGAGTGGATGCTTTAAAATAAAATACAGGGTGGCGCGGAGCCGACTTACACATTTGATATGCTGATAGATGATGAAAAATAAGAAGGAGAATAAGGAAGACCGTATGTAATTGTACATTGAAGTATGCAATTTTATTACTAACAACTTACAAGTTCATTTTTTGAAAATTACATCAGACAGGTGGCCCCCTTCGGCATCAATGCACTGTTGCAGACGTCTCTGGAAATTATTGTACACACGTCTCCGTAATTCCTCATCAATAGCCGTTACTTCCTCAACAATGGCTTCTTTCAGTTGTTGAAGAGTCGTGATATGCCTTCTGAACACACGGTCTTTCAAGAATCCCCAAAGAAAAAAGTCAGGGACAGTAAGATCGGGTGACCGAGCTGGCCATGCAATCTCTTCCCTTCGAGAGATACCACTTCGGAACAACCGTAGAACGAGTTCCATACTGATTCTTGCGGTGTGGGCTGTTGCTTCATCCTGCTGGAAATAAAGTTTTTTGGGATCAATACCTAGACGTCGTAACTCGGGTTCCACAAAGCGTTCCAACATTGCCACATAACGTTCCGAATTAACAGTCACTGCTTCTCCATTGTCATTTTCAAAGAAATACGGCCCAACAATCCCGAACACACCAATCCCACACCAAACTGTCACTTTGGGAGAGTGCAATGGCGTTTCATGCAGTTCTTTCGGGTTTACTGGTGACCAGTAGCGCATGTTCTGTTTGTTTACATAGCCCGAAAGGTGAAAATGTGCTTCGTCAGTCATTAGTAAATTATTGATGGTGTCAGGGTTCTCCCTTAGCAAATTAATCATGGTAGTGCAGCATGTAACTCTTGCTTCCTTGTCTGTGTCGTAAAGTTTTTGAACAACCTGCAGTTTGTATGGGTGAAATTTCATATCTTTTAGCATTAAAGATAAACTTTTTCTACACACGTCTAAAATCCGAGACCGCTGGCGTTTCGAGCGTTGTGGACTACGTGAAAATGCTTCCCTCACTCTCTGCAAGTTCTCGGGCGTACGCACTGTTGTTGAAGCTCCATGTTTCACATACAATACACTGCCAGTTTCTTCAAATTTCTTCACCCAAGCCAATATGGTATTCCGAGACGGTACTTTACCATGTCGGCTAACAATGAATTGTTTGCTGAAGAATCGGTGCACTTTAACCACTTACTTCGTTTCGTAATAACAACGAACACAGAAAACGCGATGTTCAACGCTCCAACGGTCCATCATGACTGTTGCTGTGTTCTTATGAAATGGCGTCCTATCCTCTTCTCATCCCCCCCGCAAACCACTTCAAACTATCGCGCATGCGTAATATATTCAACTTTCAAATGTGTCAGTCGGCTCCGCGCCACCCTGTATAATTCTTCCTATGATTTTAAATAGAAAAAAGTTGTTTTGTATCTCAGCTGCGACATAGTTCAATGAACATGTATTTTTTTCTGTAAACAATGAGTAGTAACTAAAGAATGTTCTTGGTTCGTTGTAAGTTGCTAATGCAGACAAAGGTTAGATCGACAACAATACACAGTCATCAGTCCGCCTTCCCATTGTTTACCCCGGCACGTTAGAATTTCTTAGTTCCAACGACGATAATATTAACTATTGTGAAATATTTTGTTGGTAAGAACAGTGAGATAATCGAGATGTGAATTATCAACAATATACTGCTAATTTTTTACTCCCGGGTTACATAAAAAAAACTTGTTTCTTCTTACAGACCAATTTTCTTACTCTCTCACTCTCCTCCCTTCATAATTATACTGTAATACTAAGGTCGTTCGTACCGAAAGTAATGCAAAAGTGGTCATAACCTCTATATTAAATGATGTAGATTAATTAGATGTAGATTAAATTACACATGTAGTTGGAGTGACTCTTCCTCTATACAAACCGCCGGACACTGTGGCCGAGTGGTTAGCACATCGTGTTGCGACGCCAAGGGTCCCGGGTTCGAATCCCGCTCGGGCTTGGTTGTTTGTGAATCTCCATTCATCAATTTCATCACTTCATCACTCATCCCCATTTTCGAAAATTAGCCAAGAGGCACAAAACGCGGAGTAAAATAAACTAAATTAATCAATCAATCAATCTATACAAACCAGCTATTCCACATAGTCTCCATTTAAAACGATGCCTTTGCGATATCGTTGAACCCAACTCTCGAATCTTCTTTGAAAATGTCCGGTGTGCACTGTTGTATCCACTTCTTCACAGCCACTTTCACCTCGTCTGTGTCATCAAATCGTTGTCCCCGAAGACTGTCATTCATTGGACCAAACAACTAGAAGTCGGAGGGTGCCAGATCTGGCTGTACGGTGGATGGGGGACCACGGACCAGCCTAATTTGCCGATCACCTGATTTGTTGCCAAAGAGGTGTGTGGTTGCGCATTGTCATGGTGAATGTGGATCGGTTTCAGATTCTTGTGCGGTCTCTTCCTCCAAATGGCTTCTCTAAGCTTATGAGTGTCTCAATGTACCGCTCGCTGTTGATGGTATGGCCGCGTTACAGTAAATCAAGGAGAATTATGCCCTTGTCATACCAAAAAAACAGCCACCATCACTTTCTTTTCTGATCGCCGGCTCTTGAACTTCTTAGGCCTTAGAGAAGAGGTGTGCTGCCATTCCTTGGACTGACTCTTTGTTTCTGGATCATAAAGATACGCCCACGTTTCATCCCCTGTCATTATATCGGGAAAAAAGTGTATTCATTGGCTTCGAACACTTCAAGCAGATCAGAGCAGACTTCCACTCTTCTCTCCTTCAACTCGGGTGTCAACTGCCGTGGTACCCACTTTGCATACACTTTCCGATACTCCAAGCTTTCCACCATCTTCTGCATGGCATTGTGACCACAGTTCAGTTATTCAGCAAGCTTACGGATTGTGACACGTCTGTCCGCGCGAATCAACTCATCCACTGAGCGGTTTGTCTTCAATGCTGGTTTCCCCTTCTGTAAACTTCTTCATCCACCTGTGCACATTGCTTTTGTCAATGGTGTTATCTCCGTACAAATACTGTAGCCTTCTGTGAATGTCGGACAACCAGCACCCCTCCTTCGTCAAGAACTCGATGACAGCACGTTGCTTCTGCTTGGAATCCATTATTCACCTACCAGGAAGACAAAGATTCTGAAACACCTGTATAGAGGAAGAGTCACTCCAACTACATGTGCAATTTGAACGATCTACAGCAGTTAATAGAGAGGTTAACCACTTTTGCATTACTTTCGGTACGGCCCTTATGTGAAAAATAAACAAACACAAACTTTACACATAGGCTTGCACAGACGCACCCTCTGATTAAGACGGGCAAAACGCTCCATGAAAGTTCAATTGCAGAAAGAAAAACCTTATTCCATCTCATTGTTTTATTGTACTGGTGGGTAAGGTAGGTGAGCTAAAGGTGGCATAGTTAAGCTTCTAGGGCAATTTTCAAATCTTCAATGAGAGATGAATTTATGAAATTTAAAGAAATAACTCTTATAACTAATTAACAACATGTACTATATAAATATTTTGTACAATTACTTCTAACTTTTTCATTGCCTTGTAATCAAGGGGTCCCGGGTTCGATACCCCGTGGAGGCACAAGTGGTTCGGATCCCACTTTAAACTGTAGGTCCAGTCCTGATTAGCCTTACTATGCATAAAGTGGACTTAAAACAACAATTCAATTCGAACCTTTTTTTAAAAAAAATAATGGCCGCGGTGGCTCAGTCGGTAACGCGTCTGACTACCATGCTCAAGGTCCCGGGTTCGATCCCCGGCCGGTTCAAATCCGGGAACTTTTCTTACGGTGAAAGCGGCCCCAGCGCCCACCCAGCGTCGAATAACATGGGTACCTGGGGGAAACCCTGGGGGGTAAAGGCGGTCAGGGGCGTGATGCTGATCACATCACCCCCACTCACGACCGGATCAAGAAAGTGTGGGGCGTTACCCCCACACCCCCTATACGCCTTCATGGCGTGGTGCTATGCACAGGGGAACACTTTACCTTTTTTTTTACCTTTTTATTGCAAAACAGTTACATCTGTCCCCAAGGTGGCCCACTGCTTATAGTTTTGTAGAAAATGTTGCTTGTGCTCCAGAAAACATATCTATTCATTTTTTAAGTAATTTATTAGAGAAATTGTTAGTCTCAAACTTTTGATTGGTGACATACATGATGTACAGTAACGACGCATAACTGATCTCTGTGACGGAGTGGTTACTTATTGACCGACCCTCGTATGTAGAATGATTTCCCCAAGCTTCCATCTCTTGGCATTTTGGATTTGAGTTGTCCTAACATTGGGGAACATGTCTTTTCTGTAGTATTTAATTCCGGGTTAGAGCAAAATTTTAGCTAATTCCACCTTACTAATTGTCTTCGAAATAACTAAAAGAAACATTTCTCCAAAAAAATTATCACTGAAGTATTTAACATATAAACCCAACATATAAATAACATTTAGTGATTCATAAAAGTCTATTCAAATTTAACATTATTAGGTAATCTTTAATAATAAAATGTATTTTGATGTGAAAAAAAGTGTAAATTCCAGAGCCGAGTGTAACCTGTTCCCAAGGTGTATTACTGATAATTAGGGACCTTAATTTTTCGCAAACGCGATGACATCGAAAATTGTTAATTGCTGAAAAAGTGTTTGTTCGTGTGCTGTGACATCTTCTGAACACATTTATCATACATTCGACATTGCGAAATGAAGCAAATTTCGCGTAAAATGCAAATAATGGCCTTTTCCGCAAATTTACACACCCATTTTGCTGAAACAACGAAAAATACTGCGAAAATCTAACACTCCTTGTGTTTTTAGCTGAACAAATAAAATGTATCATGCTTCAACATGTACAACGTGAACGTTTTCCAAAATTGTATCCCACCCAAAAACTATATTGCGTGTTTTACGTGGAGTAATTCCGACACCTACAAGAAACCATACGAAAATGGATGTTTCCCATGTTGTTTTTTTTCACCTTATATCGAGACGTTTTGCATCGCCGAGCAAAATGGCGCAGCTCTACCGGAGTCAGTATGAACGTACAGTCACTCTGGAGACGTAACATCGCGCCAGCAATGTTTGTGATACCGAGCGACATGGTTTTGGCGGTGATCGAGTAATCGCCTATCGTCACGCCGTAATATCTGTATTTATCGATCTAAAAATAATGGAAAGTAACTTCCACAAAACTATACTCTGTCCCAGCTAACTGTAGAGCAGGAAAACGAAATGAAATCTCTGCGCAAGTAGTGACGCGAGACGGCTCTACCAATGAACACGTGAGAGAAACGGAATTGCGTGGAGTGGGGGAAAGCGACTGCCTTCCCAGCAGCGTGTACGGCTTGGCTCTGGCCACTCGACTTCCCTCGCTTCTCTGACGCTATGCGCGGCCTTGCTCCACAGTTAGCTGGGACAGGGTATAGTTTCCAATGTATGAAACTGTCACGAACAGGTGTAGGCACTGTGACCTACAATTTGAAATAGTAGATTAAAAACACAATGAAGGTATAATTTTAGGTATACTTGGCAGAAAAGTGTGCTAAAAAAGAAAAGCAATTTTTGGGGGAAATAACGCAAAAACGTTAGAAAGATAACTCCAATTTTTTAAAGAAAAAAACACCGAAAAACCGAGGTACCTACTTATAAGCAATCAAGTAGAAATAATGTATTTTCACCTACAAGTAATAAATAATAATATTTAATATATATATATATATATATATATATATATATATATATATATATATTTCAGGATGACTGAAAGTAACGTGACGTGGACGCATGAAGCAGGTAAAGAAGAATGGGCCGACCACGCAGTCGAACATGCTCCGAGGATGGACAGACACAATATATACACTGCTCTTTCGATACATGGAGTGCATATTATTGATCAGATAGGAGCACCACTTCATCCGTACATCCATAACATTGCAAAACAAGAATTGTAACGAGAAGAATACGTAGAAACAAACATAATCCTTCAATAGAGAAGGGTTATTCCTATTATATATATATATATATATATATATATATATATATATATATATATAAGTAGCAATTTTACAGTGGTTTCAGGCCCGTAAGTGGCAACGGAGTCATAGCCCCCTCGAAGCGTGAAAATATGTTTGTGCGAACCTACAAAAACCTACGAAAATAACATTGGCGATTTCTCCGATTCATTTGTCGTTGGATGAAGTAGTAATGCACCCCTTTTGAAGTCGATAAATCAATTGATTGGAAAAGATCGATCAAAGATCAATTGATGATGTATCTGTGTGGGCAAGCAAGGGTTATTGTTGTTCGCGATGACGTCATAAAATGGGCGTGGCTTAATTGTGAGCATGATTCTGATTGGAGGGCTGTTTTAAAATGGGCGGGGCTTAATTTTGTGAGGAGCGTTTTGATTGGTTGTTGGGTAGGAGGAAAAGTATTCGGGTTTTTCCCGTTTTGCCGACGTCTGAAAACAGATGGCGTTGATGATTCTGAAATTCTGGGAATGTGGGTTGGGGAGGAGGAAAAGTATCGACGATTTTCCGGTGACGGTTGGTTTTCTCGGAATTTCCGGCGTCTGAAAACAGATGGCGTTGATGAGGCTTTTAAGGCGTGCGGTGAATGTTAAGTGCCTTTTCTTGGAAAATGGGGTTTGTCGAGTGTTGTTTCGAGGAAATGTTGTGAGAATTAATGGATGTGGTTTGGGTAATGGGTCTGGAATGGTAATTGCTTTTGCGTGTTTGAGTCAAGTGTTTTAAGGTCTGTTTTACAAGGAATTTTGTCGGGAGATTATTTCAGGGTCTGGTGAATGTTCGAGCAGATGACGTTGAAGTGTTGAGTGTTCGAGTTCTAGGAATTGTGTGGGATGAGAGTAGGGTTTCGGGGAATGAGTAATGTTTGATGTCTGGTGTTAATTGGTTTGGTGTTGCGAGAAAGATTATCGTTAAGTGGTTCCAGGAATTGGTGAGCGATGTTTGTGTGGACGGTTGAGAGTGATATGCATGGACAGGATGAATGATGTGCGGAATGGTTGAATGCTGTGCTGGAAGGAGGATTCTCTGCAAAGCATGTGGAATAGCACGTGATGGAGAAAGAGCATAAGGAGAAAAAAGTGCCGGAGAAGACGGATGTAGATAAATTATACAGAGTAAAAAAAGTACGATTCTCGGAAGAGTTGAGTGTGTACAGTGTACCAGGACAGAAAGAAGATAGGAGAGGCACGTGGGCGTTGGACGCTCTGCGCGAACGAATACGCACGGAATGTATTGATAACATAGATCGGAAGGAAGGTATATAAGGGGCTATCGGATTGTGTTGTTACCAGAATCACCATCTCCATTGTAGAATCAGCAGAGTCGCCTTTCACCTGGAGCAGCGTGAATTCCCGGATATCATAGAGGAGACCGACACGTCGGAAGCAGAAACGATACAACTTGAAAGGTGAGAAAATAAAATACATTACCTGTGGCAGCAGAGGTTTATTTTGGAAATGTACAGCCTATGGTGGGGGGGTTGGCTGTTCCCGGTCCTCTGGTGGAGGTAATGGAGGCGTAAGATGTCCCTCCTCCTCCTCCTCCTCCTCCTCCTCCCGCTGCACCAAATTAATGAGCGGCGGATCTTCCTCCCCTTCCAGAGCAGGAGAAGGAGGACGAACATAGCCTCTGAGGACCGCAGGAGGTAGCAGTAGGAGCAGGTTGTCGGCCCTACGAACATTCCGTCTAGCCATTCTGAAAACAATATATAATAATTAAAAAATATATTCGGTTCCATGTAGATATTGGCTATAAAAGAAAAAGTGGTATGTGACATATATAATCGGAAAAATGATGAACATGCATGTGAAACCGGTTTAACTAACCGGGGCTTATTTGCAGTAAGTTTTACTGAGACCTAACAGGGCCGCAACAGGGCGTTCTTTCTTTTATTTCAATTTTGTTCAAAAACGTTTTAAACGTGTTTAAAACATTTTAAACTTTTTTCGATTTTTTCATTTCATTTTTTCGATTTTATATTTTCGAATTTATTTTTGCGATTTTATATTTTCGATTTTATTTTTCCGATTTTAATGTTCGATTTCAAATCGATATATCTGTCCCTAATTGAGCTACAAGGATAGTCGATAGGTTGTCGGACTCAAAATATACAATGTTATAAGAAGTAAATTAAAATAATTACCTTTGGCGATAATAACGGAAAGTGTCTTCCATTCTCTGCCGATTGAGGCGACGCCTAAGAGCGAATACGGCCAACGTCTCTTCGTATTGCCGATTGATTTCAACCTGCTCCTCCAGACACCTCCTAACATCCCTGGTGAGCTCTTCTTCTTCTGCCCCTATCTGGTATTCGTGAAAAGCATTTCGCAGAGCCTCCCCCTGCTGCATGTTACGTTCCTGAAAATATGTGTGAATTAATATATAACAGTGATTACAGTTTGTGTAAAAATATATATATATTGATTGATTGATTAGTTGTTTTAAGTCCACTTTATGCACAGTAAGGCTAATTGGGACTGGACCTACAGTTTAAAGTGGGATCCGAACCACTTGTGCCTCCACCGGGTATCGAACCCGGGACCTCTTGATTACAAGGCGACGACGCTACCACTGCGCCATCGGGCAGTATATATATATAACTAATATATTTTCTGTCTATTTTCAGATGACTACACTTCCGCTAGGGTTCAGTCTGCTGTATGGGGACGTAAAAGAGGAGACGGGGACAACAACAGAAGAGAGAAGAAATTTGTGGAGCAAAGTTCACGCACGGCAAATAGAAAAGCATGTAGGCAGCTACGTCAATTTCTGCGAAGAAAACGGGTTGGCCGAAGATTTATTGCGCCGACTAGAAGAAACGTGTAAAGATTTTGAAGTGAAGGTGGACACATTGGTGAAAATATTCAGCTTCATTATTGAAAAAAAAAAAGAAACGCGGCAGTGTTTGGTGATTTTGTAGAAAACATACAGAGAGCCCAATATGTACCCTCGCATTTATCGTTAAGAATATGTTTCGAGTTAATGGAACTATTTAAAAGTGTGAGGAAGGAAACAGCAGAAAATAAAAAAACAGGGGGGACGGGGAAAGAGTTAGAGGAACGGATGGTGGAGATGTTAAAAAAGAGAAAACTGTACGAATAAACATTACTAATCTTACTAATACACTAACACGTTTCGTTCAGTTGTGGGATAATTAAACAATCTAGCTGATTTTAAATTTATGCACAGAACCATAGGTTTCCATCGGGAATCGAACCCGAGATTGTATATATAACGTCTACATTGAGAGATGTTGCATTTAATGGGTATAATGAAATATGTATAATAGTTTTTTGTAATAAAAATATATGGTGTATACAGAAAATATGTTATTTTAATACGAATATGAAATAGGTACGTACCAAATTTCCATCAGCCATCGCACGTTCTTCTTGATCCAGCACGAAGTAACAGAATGAGTGGAGGAAAATCTGTTTCAGAAGTTCTGCAGACTTCCTTACATGCTTAAGTCATTAGCAAGCGTGTTACGCGGAAATCTGTAGAAGAGATTAAACTGCGGTGGCTGGAGTTCTTTATTACATCATGACAGATTTACAAGGAGGAATTTGCTGGACTGAGGCCTGCAGTTCTGAGATGAGTTTCACAGTACTTCCTTGTTGCATCTGGTCGACTCTGATAACGTTATGTACATAGTACTTCCTTGTTCCATTCAGATAGATAATAAACGTATGGAGATATAATTGCAAAACCAACTTCCTTGTTAAGTCCTCACAGAACGTCTGAGAAAGAACATTGTGAAATAGATGATGTTGAAAATGTAGCGTTATTGTAATTGCGTCTGTTTCTTAAATAAAAAGAATCAGAGTCGACCTACACATATGGCAAATCCGTTTTTACAGGGTTTGAGTGGACTCGTTGCAAAATACAAAATTTAAGCAATCCGTTTTTGTTTTTTTTTCTGTTTTTAGGACACACTGGGGGAGTCGAACCCCTTTGAAAATGCAAAGTTATTTCTATTATTTCTTCCCGGGGCCAAACAAAGTCGGAGTCACCCCTTGAAAATGCACAGATATGCCAAATCAATTTTATGTTAGATCACACAGGGCCGGATAATAGGGCCGCCATCTTGGTTTTTGTTATTTTGACCGTAGACCTCCGTCCATATACTCTATTTAAAGGTGTAGACGTACAGATTCCGAATCTACAATTGCCTTCACTTTAGTTAAATTAGGGTTGGCTGGACGGCCCTTCGAAATTTTCCGGACATGTTTTTCGAGTTTTTCAATTTACCTACAACAGGTAGGTGCCAGTAAACATCGCCGACGGTTACTACGTAATATTATACAATTAATTGTCATCTCACCTCGTCATGACAATGGGGGCCGCCACCTTGGTTTTTGTTATTTTGACCATAGACCACCGTCCATATACTCTATTTAAAGGTGTTGACGTACAGATTCCGAATCTACAATTGCCTTCACTCTAATCCAATTAGGGACGGCTGGACGGTCCTTCGAAACTTTCCGGACATGTTTTTCGAGTTTTTCAATTTACCTACAACAGATAGGTGCCAGTAAACATGGCCGACGGTTACTACGTAATATTATACAATTAATTGTCATCTCAGCTCGTTATGGCTATGGGGGCCGCCATCTTGGTTTTTGTTATTTTGACCGTAGACCTCCGTCCATATACTCTATTTAAAGGTGTTGACGTACAGATTCCGAATCTACAATTGCCTTCACTCTAATCCAATTAGGGACGGCTGGACGGTCCTTCGAAACTTTCCGGACATGTTTTTCGAGTTTTTCAATTTACCTACAACAGATAGGTGCCAGTAAACATCGCCGACGGTTACTACGTAATATTATACAATTAATTGTCATCTCAGCTCGTCATGACAATGGGGGCCGCCATCTTGGTTTTTGTTATTTTGACCGTAGACCTCCGTCCATATACTCTATTTAAAGGTGTTGACGTACAGATTCCGAATCTACAATTGCCTTCACTCTAGTCCAATTAGGCTCGGTTGGAAAAGAGTGTTAAGTAGTTCCGAGAATTTTAGATGGTTTCATAGTAGTCAGGAAAACATCTGGTGAGGACAGTTAGCTATTTCCGAGAATTTTACATGAGTTTGATATCAGCCAGGAAAACATCAGGTGAAGACAGTTAGCTTTTTCCGAGAATTTAACATGAGCATTCATATCAGCCAGAAAAGGAGTGTTAAGTAGTTCCGAGAATTTTAGATGGTTTCATAGCAGTCAGGAAAACATCTGGTGAGGACAGTTAGCTATTTCCGAGAATTTTACATGAGTTTGATATCAGCCAGGAAAACATCAGGTGAAGACAGTTAGCTTTTTCCGAAAATTTAACATGAGCATTCATATCAGCCAGAAAAGGCGTAGACGGTTACCAGAGGACTGTTACAGATTTCCGGAGAGTTTACAGATCAGACAGCTGAACCGTTAGGAACGGTAATAACTGCTTTGTCATGCTTGCGTATATAAAGAAAAGCGTTCTCTCCACAACACAGTGTTCGTGAAACAGTCATTGTACGATCATGGATGTACAGTTATCCGCTGACGATCTGTTAGCACGTTATCGTGATGGATATTTCACAACACATAGACAGTTGCGGGAAGTGTTGACTATCATCGCGCAAAAAATCATCGCGGGAGAAAGTATCTCCCTAGTAGAGGAGTATGACCATCTACTACAGACCGTGACATCATTCGTACCCAACCTTACCGGAGAAGGATGGAGAGATATTTCCGAAGAGTCGCCAGGCCCGTCACCGACACCCGATCCTGTATCCAGAGTTGCCGAGGAGAAGCAGATAGCCGTCACATCACCAGGAACTTCCAGAAACACCGCATCCGGATCAAACCCGGAACCTTTACCAGGATCGTCATGGAGACCGGATCCCTTACCCTCAGCAGAACTGTCATCCCAAAGTGCTTCTGTATCAGATAGAAGAGGTAAGAAAAGAAAACGTGATACAGTGCCTCGTGAACAAATAGGGAACATAATATTACATAACATTCAAGAACGCGAATATCCCAAATTCCGTTCCAAAAGACGTCGTGTGGAATTCAGTTTCTCGCACTCTCCAGAAAATGTCGATCCTCACACATGGATCCGTGAAGGTGTCGAAAATCTTCTCACCTACGTTAAGAAAGACACCAAGGATGAAGACAAGATAACTCTATCTAACATATCTGACCCCACCGTGAAAGATATTTACATCGGGTGGCATAGGTGTGACCAGTTACAAAGTGATATGGTGTGGAACATCATGTACAAAATATTGCAAAGTGCGAAAACCTTCACTGCTACAGATCGCTTAATTTTGCGTGCTGATCATGTCAACATACCTGTCGGAGGTGGGGGTAAGCGAATATATTGTTTACCTAATTACATGTTAAGCACGCAAAAAAGGAGTATCGTCGGTGTGCCGAATAGGAAAAAACCACTCTGTTTAGCTGAAGCTTTGGTAATAGGAAAAGCCCATGCTGATAATGATCCGTCCTATTCACAGTATCGAAGAAATAGAAATCTTCTTAAACCTGTTTTCGAACTTATGCGGAAAGCAGATGTAGATCTGACAGACAATGCGTGTGCCGGAAGCGGAATTCCTGAACTGAGAAAATTTCAGCAAGTTCTCACAGATCATAAAATTATTGTATACAACAATCTTCGTGATGCTAAAGATGTTCTGTTTGAAGGACAGGTTGAACATGTTTCAAAATTTATATACCTTCTGTATGATAATACCAGACAACATTATATGTGATAGTGAACCGTGTTGGAGCATTTGCAGCAAAACAAGAATGTCATGGGTGTAACCAGCTCATATTTGGTAAACCTCATAGTCACATGTGTAAGCAATTATGTTGTATGTGCCGTGCAACTCCACCGTGTGTACCTGAACCGGGTGTCCGTAGAACATGTCAGACATGTCACAGAAATTTCAGAAATGAACAGTGTTTCACAAATCATGTTTCTACACCATTCCGGAACGGTACTGTGTGTAGCGAAATCCAACAGTGTTCCCGATGTTTCAGAATTATTCTCACAAACAATAGATATGAGAAAGTACATAGATGTAACATGAAATATTGTACTGTGTGTAATTGTGTGAAACCTGTAAATCATTTCTGCTACATGCCTATACCGAAACCTAAACAGAACTCAAAATTTCTATTTGTGTTTTACGATTTCGAATGCTACACTGATATCCCTTATTCTGACAAAGAAAAAACTTTTCTTCATGTTCCGAATCTTATCATGGTGCAGACAGCCTGTCACGCATGTCACAAAAGAGAGGATTTAACAGCTTGGTGTTCTGTTTGTGGAACAAGACAGTTTATATTCTGGGATGACCCTGTAGATACATTTCTGTCGTATCTCGAATTGCAACATAAGTTTACCAATATAACCATCTGTGCACACAATGCACGAGGTTACGATTGTACATTTCTATTACGGAGAATGCTGGAAAGAGAAATGAAACCTCGTGTTATCTTAGATGGAACCAAAATTGTCTGCATGACATACCAAAATCTCCATTTTGTGGACAGTCTCAACTATGTTCAGTCAAATCTTGCAGGATTTTCAAAACTGTTTGGTTTACCTGTGCAGAAAGGATATTATCCGCATTTGTGGAACACTTACAAGAATAGAAATTACATAGGACCGCCACCTCCTCCTTCTGCATACGGATATGAATATATGAAAACGGTTGAAGATCAACACCGTTTCATGTTCTGGTACAACAATGAATGTGAAAGAAATATACCTTTTAACAACAAAAACGAACTTCTCCAATATTGCATCAAGGATGTGACCCTGTTGAGACAAGGGTGTCTAAAATTGAGACAGAATTTTCTAGACATATGCAAAATATACATTTTCAGGGACTGCATCACAATAGCATCTGCCTGTTCATTAATTTACAGACAGAAATTTATGCCGTCTAAGACTATTGGAATAATCCCTAAAGGAGGTTACCATCATGCAGATCAGATGTCCAAGTTCGCATTGAAATGGTTAACCTACGTCGAAGAACAGAATCATGTAATACTTCTTCACGGTGGACGTACTCGTGAAAAATATGTCATAGGAGGACGTTACAAAGTGGACGGCTATCACGAGGAGACGCAGACAGTGTACGAGGCGCTTGGATGCTACTGGCATGGTTGTCAACGCTGCATATCAATTAACAGAGATATGTATCCGAAAGACGACGAAGAAGAAGAAAAAACAGATCAGGATAGTAACAGTCAGAGATATAACGACATGTTGAACACAGCAGCCTTTAGATACGAGACAACATGCCGTAAACTTGAGGCATTGCGTTCTGAAGGATACCGTGTCGTCACAATGTGGGAATGCGATTTCAAAAAAATATTGCAAGCAGATCCTGAACTCGATAGACATCTATCGACACATCCTATCGTTTGCTGCATTCCTTTAAATCCACGAGACGCCTTATATGTAGGAAGAGTTGAAACAGTCAGGACGTATTACAAAATCAAAGAAAATGAAAAATTACAGTACTATGATTTTACAAGTTTGTACCCTTATGTGAACAAATACTGTTCCTATCCTGTCGGACATCCTACCATATTTCTAGGAACTTCTATTCCTTCGGTAAATGAGGTTTTGAACATGGAGGGGCTCATAAAATGTACTGTTCTGCCACCAAAAGCCCTTTTACATCCAGTTTTACCTACAAAAATGCATGGAAAACTGATGTTTGTCTTGTGTAACGAATGTGCTATCAGATTAAACTGTGAAGGTACATGCAGTCATTCCGATGAACAACGCGCACTTTCGGGGACTTGGGTTATCGCCGAAGTGCGTACGGCTTGTAGTTTAGGCTACAAAGTGTTGTCGGTATCGGAAGTGTGGAAGTATGAAACATCGATGTACGACCCTGTCACAAAAACTGGAGGACTTTTTGCTGGTTATGTCAACACCTTCTTGAAAATAAAACAGGAAGCGAGCGGTTGGCCTTCATGGTGTCAGAACGACGAGGATAAGAAGAAGTACATACAGAAATATTTCGATAAGGAGGGTATTCTATTGGAAGAAAACAGTATCGAAGTCAATCCTGGTAAACGTACTCTGGGTAAACTTTGCCTTAATTCTTTATGGGGTAAGTTCTGTCAACGAGACAACCTTTCCCAGACGACCATCATCAAGGAATCGAAAATTTTCTCGATAAAATAACTGATCCAAATATAATGATTGGAGGAGTCGTATTCATCAATCAGGACACCGTTTTAGTGAACTGGAAATATGTTGAAGAGGCTGTCAAGACAATTCGTTTCATCAGCGAATGCTGCCTGAACGTTTTAAAAGGAAACGTGAAAATTAAACCGTCCACAAAACGTCGTCTGACACCTTACAAGTCGGTCTTACGCAATCTCGTGAAACCGAAAGTGAACATCGAAAAACGAAGAAAACTACTTGTGCAAAAAGGTGGATTTCTACCCTTACTTCTAGGTTCTTTGTTATCGGGTCTTCTCGGAACTCTCATTCCTCATTGAGAAATGACATCTTCCTACAAAAAGATGATCGTCCTTTCACCGGAACAGCTAGCACGTATTCGTGGTTCGTCTGTAACTCAGAAATTATCCGTTCTGGATAAAAAAATGAATGATATTCTGAAAATGAAAAATATATCAGACGATCAGAAATGGCGTCTTTACAGAAAGGAACTGGACGAGTATTTATGGCTGAGTCGAAAATCCAAAGAACCATTACAAATTCCTATTGTTCAAGATAACGACGGTTTTTCTACTATTTCGCCAGGATCGACGTATTTTCCTCCGAACCTAGCAGAGACGTTACCCCGTAATACACGTCATCAGTTACAAAATATCATCGACGAGTACCAATCTACGGCTCAACATTTGATAGACGAACGTCAGGAAAAAACACTTCCTGATCCGAAGACGTTGAACTTCTCAGCGTCGTCAACGGAAAGCCCTGGACCGTCTCATCGACAGAAACAGAAAAAGAAGAAGAAAGCGGCTGTCCGTGTTTCCAGAAAAACTACACCGTTTCTGAGAACACCTGACGCATACAAGCTGGTTCCTCTGAGAAAAAGCCGTAGACAGAGAGATCAGTCATGGGAGTCCCTAAGTTAAAACACTATAAAATCCTCACCAAAATATATTACGATCCCCGACACCGTGCTTCATTCTCATCTGTAGATCGTTTATGGAACGCGGTACGGGATAAAAATATATCCCGCAATACGGTGAAAAAATGGTTGATGCACCAGGAAACGTACACTCTCCACAAACCTGCAAGGAAAAGGTTCCCCCGAAATCATTACAATGTGTGGAACATAGACATGCTTTGGGAAGCTGATCTCAACGACATGACATCGATACAGAAACATAACGATGGATACAGACATCTTCTGACAGTGATCGATGTATTCTCAAAATATGCCTTCGCATTACCACTAAAAAATAAAACAAGCAATTCGATAACCGAAGCTTTCAAAAATATTTTCGGACAAAGCAGACGAAAACCTGTCACACTACAGACCGACCAAGGAACGGAGTTCACAAATTCTACATTCCAGAACTTTTTAAAAAATGAAAATGTAAATTTTTCGATCGCTTCAAATTATCCTGTGAAAGCAAGTGTAGTGGAACGTTTCAACAGAACATTGAAAGAACGAATGTGGAAATATTTCACATCGAAACAAACAAGACGTTACGTAGACATTTTACCGCAACTTCTCGAAGGTTACAATACAACTATCCACAGTTCCATAGGAATGGCACCTCGAGATGTGAACGAGTCTAACGTTTACATCGTGTGGAAACGTCTCAACAAACCTGACAAACATATTTCACAACCGTCTTCAGATCTGAATGTTGGTGATTTCGTACGAATCTCTGTCGTCAAAGGACATTTTGAGAAGGGATACGAACAATCGTGGTCACGAGAACTTTTCAAAATCCACTCCCTTGTTCAGAGATCACCTGTACCTGTATACATATTAGACGATTTAAATGAAGAACCTGTAAAAGGCACATTTTACAAACATGAACTGCAAAAAGTTTATTCGGATCCTGACGAAGAGTATAAAATTGATAAGATTTTGAACAGCCGGGGAAAAGGTAAAAATTTGGAATACCTGGTTCGCTGGCTCGGATATCCACCTAGTTTCGATTCGTGGATCAAGGCGTCTTCCGTAAAACAGTTATCAGAAAAATAATTTCCAAAACATATTTATATCAAAATATATCGTCACCACGATCCAGTGAATTCTTTGTGTTCGGCGAGAATGGACGATAATTTCTATGTTTACCTTCCGTCATCAGCATCGGAGAATTATTTTCCGAACAACACGCTGACCCATTTCAACGTAAAACTTGCAAAACGGATCGATCTGTCTCCAGAATCGTGGGAAGTCGGATTAGCAGAACTGCATTATTCAACTCTATACGACAATGTTTTGGAAACAGATTACGGAACAGTAACCTTTCCTGTTCGGACGTATGCAAGTGCTGAGGACCTGATCTCTACCATCGAAGAATCCCTCCCCAACGACCTGGAAATACGGAGAAACGTTCTTAAGCAATTCTGGCATTTTCTGTTGGAAGCGCAATGGGACGCGTCGGGATCTTCTGTTTCTACGGATAATACACTCTATATTAACGAGCAGCCATTTTATTTTCCTGCAGCAACATATACAGTAGAGGAGTTCATTCAGTTCCTGAAAACAAACCCTGCTAATATCGTTGTTCCTACTCATCTCAGATTTTTCTTTAAAGAGGCTGTGAACAAACATCTGTCCGTGATAGGGGTTCCCGATCCTGAATCGGAAGGTGTTCCAACAAATACTGTTACACCCATAGACGAAACTGATGACTACGCTAAATTTCGATATGACGTATTGAAATCTATTTATTCTACGCACGCAGTGTCCAATAACGTCGTGGATAGAAGCCCCTACATATTCATTTATTCCGATCTCGTGAAACAGCAATTGGTCGGAGGAGAAATGCTACGTCTTTTACGTCTTGCCCGAAAACAGTATTCGGAAACAGAATCATCTTGCACAGTACCCGTAGCCCATCATACATTTAATCCGATTCATTACGTTTCTCTGGATAAAGGTTCTTTCGAAACAATAGAAATTGCGATGTACGATAGAAAAGGAGATCTGCTGCCTTTGAGGAACGGCTCCGTACCCACAATTGCTGTTTTACATTTTCGTAGAAAAGCAAAGTCCTTTTAAAAAACAGTAAGGAATCATTTTGCTCAGTCTATGTCGAAAAGCTGATGAATCACCATGAATTCGCAGACCGAATATTACAGTAATCAGATCCGTGGGGGAATTGGACCCATCTACCGTTCAACTAGAATTCAAAAAGGGAGAGGATTGGGGTCTCTCTTTGCAGGACTCTTTAGAATGGTGAAACCTCTACTCTGGAGTGGTGCAAAAGCGATCAGAAAAGAAGCTTTGAAAACAGGCGCTAACATTATCACCGACATTGCAACAAGCCAGCAAACTCCGAGAACTATCGTTCGTCAACGTGTACGTGAAGCGGGTCAAAATCTTCAAATTAAGCACAACGGAAAATCGACTCTCTGGTAGGTTCCGGTATAAGAACAAAACCTGCAACAAAAATTGCTCCGTCGATGTTAAAACGTTCAGCCACCCGTATTAGAACATCTACGATCCGTAAAAAAAGCGCATCCAAAAAGCGGAGAAAAACATCCACAAAATCTAGGACAACACGCAAAAGGAAAATTAAACAGAAGGCGGCAGGAAAAGATATTTTTGGATAATGATGGAGAATAACACTTGCATGATCTCGCAGTTCGATCTTTTCAGTAAAAAACCTATTCAGCAAAATGTTGAAAAAACTTACACGGTCGCCTACAAACCTATCGCTTCCATCGATAACCAGAAATACTTCAGTTTGCCGTTCCGCCGGCAGGAACAGATTTTCTAGATCTTTCATCTGCCTATCTTCGTCTGCTAACGCAGATGGTCAATCAAGATGGGTCTCCCATGAGTGCTTCCGAACCTTCCAACGCCCTCACAAAAAACTGCGGGGTCGTAAATTATCCTCTCCATTCACTTTTTTCACAAGTTACAGTGGCTCTCAACGGTATCGCTGTAACAGTTGCCGATAACAATTACGCATATAAATCAATCTTCGAAGCAGAAATCAATTACGGCAGCGATGCTGCGAACACGCATCTCACAAATGCCTTGTGGTACTTTGACACACCTGGACATCAAGATCAAATCACCGCCGACAACAAAGGTTTTACCGCCAGAAAAGACTTTTTCCAGCACGTTCCGACAACCGGAAATCCTACGGAAGTGTCTGCCGTAGTCGAACTTATGGGAAAACTGCACATAGATTTTTTCCACCAGCCTAAATACCTGGTCAACGGCGTTGAAGTACGTATCGATCTAGCCAGGTCACGTGATGCTTTTTACATCTTGGGAGATCAGACTTCACCAACCACCAGAATAAAAATTTTAAAGGCTGTTCTCGAAATAAATCACATCATTCCTACTCCTACCACCAGTTTGGCCATAGACAGAGCACTCTCTTACGCTCCAGCCCATTATCCGTTCACCAGAAGCGTCATCAAAGCTTATTCTTACGTTGCCGGAACGCAGCAGATTTCGATAGATAATGCTTTTCAAGGTCCTTTTCCGAATGTTGTTCTTTTTGCTATGGTATCCACCGCCAGCTTTCTCGGAGACTCTAAGAAAAATCCGTTCGACTTTAGAAGTTTCAATCTATCTTCTTTCCATCTTGTGAAAAATGGAGAACTCGTACCTTACGAACCCTTGCGGGTCACCACAGGAGGGAACGGCGGATTGATAACACGTGCCTATCAAACTCTATTTTCCGGTACAGGCATTCACCACGCCAATTACGGACACCAGATCACAAGGAAAATGTTCGAGAACGGATCCTTTTTCCTGATTTTTGACATAACGCCTGACTCTTCAGGAAACGACACGCACACCAGTCTCCAGGAACAAGGTATCATCGGAGCCGAGATGCAATTTTCTCCCCAGCTGTCGGAAAATATAACATGCCTTCTGTATGCTGAATTCGAATGTGCAGTAGATATAACAAAAGACAGAAGTGTTATCCTCCATCAGTGAGACCGGCTTGTATATAAATATGTGTGCTCGTGTTTCTGGCTCGCAGTGTTATCGAGACAGTTCTGATGTAGACATTATACTACCTGTGATGGAAAAACCTACCAAAGTGATAACCCGTACTATTAAGCATAGTAGTGTTTCTTCGAAAGTGACAACTTCAAAACCTGTGAACATACAATCGTTTCCCGAACTACTTGACAGCAGCCCTGGGAGCATAGAAATGACCAAAGACAGAAATATTATTATAAACATATGAAAACATATGTAACGTGGGATGGGAAAACTCATCGAACTGATAACCTGTGATGATATTTATAATAGTGATTCTTTGGAAGTACTGTCAGCCAAACCTGTTGACACGCAACCGTCCCCCCAAATATTAGAAGAATATCATCTTGAGAGTATAGAGATAACAGAACGCTGTACTCTCATTTTCCGTTTTCGAAAACATAGGCAGCATGAACACGTCGCAGATCAAGGAGATTCTATCTCGAAACTGTTCCACCAAGAACATTTTCTACGGTGTTTACTCGAGAGATCTTTTACCTCGGACGTTTCCTACCCCTGCCTTGATAATCGCAAACACCGACACTTCCAACTTCCAGGGTACACACTGGGTGGCCTATTTTGGCAAAAACAATATGGCTGAATATTTCGATTCATACGGATTTCATCCATTCTATCCAGAATTCGTAACTTTCCTGAACCGTCATTCCTCGGTCTGGACTTACAACAACATTCCCTTACAGGGGGTGTTGGCCACGACGTGCGGACATTACTGTTGCGTGTATGCTTATTACAAAGCACGCCATGTTACGACCAAGGATTTCATTCAAGCATTTCCGCCCGGTGTCAGTAAAGATGGATATATCCTACACCGTTTTCGTCAGATCTTCAAATGTTTACCCCATTGCAAGTGCCCGAGAGGGGATCAATCGTGTTGCTCTATCCACGCGATCCGGTGTCGTGTTATGCAAAAAGCTATATAAATGTGTGCTGCTGTATCTTTCTCTCAGTGCCGTCGAGACAGCTCCAGTGAAAACATCATGGAGGTTGTTAGGGATTCTACAATGGAAAAACACGACAAACTAGTGAAACGCATGACCCGTCAGGATGATGCTTCCAAACGTAAAACTCGCAAACGTGTGCAACCCCTCAAAATCGAAACTGTCCCTATCAAGAACGAACCGATGGACGAGGGAATAGATGTGACTACAGACTGTGATTTCATAAAACGGCGTAGGGAGATCGGCTTTTCCCCAGATACAATCGAATGTCCTCGACTACACAACGTAGAGACATGTTTAGATCTCTATCTTGCTAACACATATTTTCTGAACAAGGAAAAAAACAAGTTCGTAGCAATAGGATTCGAAAAGCGATCCCCTTTCAATTTGGTGTGGGAGTTTTCGCAACAGGGGAGATCACCCGTACGCATCGATTCTAAGCAGATTAGAGAACTGTGGGCTTTGAAATCTGACTTACTGAATTACGTCGAAACAGGTCGTCGATTCAATTACTTGGTTACGGGAAATATCACCGTCAGTGGTGTAATTTTTTTCGGGAAACGTTGTATCTCGATGTATCAGCATCATTCATCCGATGCTTTTATTTTCACAGCCTCTGAACTACACTTATTTTTGTGTAACCTTTTTTGGCCTCTGCAGAAATTAAAGAACGAACGTTATCATAAATTGCAACCCGAAATGGAGGCTTTTGTATATTGTATCAAGAACAATATGGTTTCAGAAAAAAAAGAAGTGCCCAATTTAGTGAACTATTTTTATATTCTTTGGTTCAACGAACTGATGATTGAAATATATCTTGAGAACAATCATGGACAGACATTGACATTGTAAATAAGTTCTGTTACTTTCATGTATCTGATGTTGTAAATGAACCATTGTTCTTTCTGTGTATTGTTATTTATGTATTGTAATATAACCCTTCAGGTATTGTAAACCTTTCATATTCAATTGTAAATACAACATTTGTGTTATTCTATGTATTGTAAACCTATATCCATATTATCGATTGTAAATAAAACATTTGTATATTTTAAAACACTATTTTATTTCTTGTACTTATTACAATAGAAACTGTACATCTTCCAGACATTTTCAACTGCACAGGTTTTTTTTACATTTTTACATTTGCTATGTTCTTTGCATCTGCCTGAAGTGTTTTTCACACTATTCAATTTTGGACATTCAAGTTCTTCGATGTTACGTACGGATATTTTACCCATACCTTTTTCTCCAAGTAATTTTTCAAACCATTTCACTTTCTCCGTACCTTTGACGTACACTGTTTGATTCACAAGCACGACATATAACAAATCTCCTAATTTCTCATACGGTAGCCATCCATCTCCCCAGTTGAGACCGTGTTTGTTGGTACGGAGCCAGTAATTCACTCGGCGATACTTTTCACTCAAAAAGCGTAAACCATATGGAGATTTCACTAAACAGTCAAATGCATTGTCAAAAGGAAATTTTAAAATTCCGACTTCTTTCCACACAAATTCTCCTCCTGCTCCTCGAAGACCTTGAACGTCCAAAAAACAGACATCCATTTTGGGGCATCAGGTGAAAACTGTCAACGTATCTTCAATGCTACCCCGGCATACGGCGCACTTGTCCAATTGGGAAGCACAGGATCCGCAGGAAACAAAATGTCGACACGGGAGAATTACAACACTACTAGGATTCTGAAAACATATTTTGCACACAGAATCCACACTAGGTTTATCGGACGTTTTCTCAGGAGTCTCTATACTGTCGCAATACTTGCAGCTCTTGGAGTTACGATGTAACGCCGCAACACTCTGTATAAAAGGACACTGGGGTACCAACATGTAATGTCCTAGAATCGGACAATCTTTGGATGTCCAATCGCAAAGTCCGTACGAACAATGAAAACATAATACTCTGTCGCTAAAGCCTGAATATTAAAATCCTGCAGTCACTAATTCTTCCGGAGTCTGACGTAATCCTATAGGCCACTTTCTGTATGTTCTGTATCTCGAATTCACTGATACGTAATTGATAACATACGGCTCGGCGTGAGTCCAGCAGACGTGGTGAGTAAACACTCTCATACGTCATAAAAGGTAAAGTAATCGGATACTGTAGGTGACGGCGTCCCAGGTATCGGCGATAAAGGAACAACCTGAAGATCGTCGGGGAACAGACGTCTGCGGACGCCGAAACCTTCTGCAGGAACCACAGGGAAACAGGGATGTCCTTCTAATTTACGTAACAAAGGACGATCACAGCCAGAACACCACAAGGAATTTCTGTCTGCCAGCAATGAAAGCCACTCTTTCACTCTCTGCTTCAAAGCTTCACCGATCTTGTCCTCTTCCTTCCTGCGACGTAGTTCGCACATACACCCGTGACCTGGAAATCCTGTTCTCTCGTCCGCTCTTCTTTTCCTCTCTTCTATCTCCTTCAACGTCTCGCAGTGATGATGAACTCCTTTTCCTAATCCGTTGAACAGGTAACATCCACACCAGGGAGATTCAGGTATCGCTACATACATAAACTGGAAATAACTCAGCACCCGATGCAGGGCCGTTGGATCGTTGTCCAGGTCGCCGCAAGATCGAACAAGTTCCCAGAACTCCTCGTAGCTAACCTCGTAGAAATTCACACCATTATCAGACAGTCTTGTACCGCACACATCCATCCTCACATGATACTATTATCCTGTATCCCTTCTATTTATACCTTCTTTTTTCTACGTCACGATTTCAGTTAAACATACTTCAAACAGTCATCCTGGAAGGTTAAACCTAAAACATGCTAGGACATGTTTTTCAGACCACACCCAATTCCAGGAATTTCAAACTCATCAACGGCCGCCCGAGAAAAACACCACCTTCCCCGGAATGACTCATCAACGCCATCTCTCTTCAAACAACAAAAACACATGCCCAATTTCCCAGAATTTCGGAATCATCAACGCCATCTGTCTTCAGACAACAAAAACACGTACCCAAATTCTCAGAATTTCAGGAATACAAAAGCAATTACCATTCCAAACCCATTACCCAAACCACATCCATTAATTCTCACAACATTTCCTCGAAACAACACTCGGCAAACCCCATTTTCCAAGAAGAGGCACTTAACATTCACCGCACCACTTAAAAGCCTCATCAACGCCATCTGTTTTCAGACGCCGGAACTTCCGAGAATCTCCCCAACCCTAATTCCCAGAATTTCAGAATCATCAACGCCATCTGTTTTCAGACGCCGGCGGGAAAAACCCGAATACTTTTCCAACCAATCAAAACGCTCCTCGCAAAATTAAGCCACGCCCATTTTATGACGTCATCGCGAACAACAATAACCCTTGCTTGCCCACACAGCTACATCATCAATTAATCTTTGATCGATCTTTTCCAATCAATTGATTTATCGACTTCAAAAGGGGTGCATTACTACTGATGAGTTGATTTTCAATTGACGTTTGCTCCAGCTCTTCCCTCATCCTTTCATTTCTTACTCTAGCTCCTCTTGCTTCATCTACTACCTTCCGGTAGCACTTTAGCTCCACTCTCGTTATCTTAAGAAGTAGTTCTCCTCTCGTTGGCCAGCTTTCACTTCCATACAGTAGTTAGTATGGGTTCTAGCACTGACTTACATATTCAAAGTTTGGTCCTCGTTCCAATTTCTCGCTTTTCATACATTATCTGGTTCATTTGACAGTAAAATTATTTGCTTCTCGGAAACGATGAAATGCATCAAAGGGTAATTTTATCAGTTGTGAGGCACTCTAACTAGCAGGATGAAACAGTATGATTTCAATAAAGACAAAATTACATGTTTAGTCTCGTCAATTGATCCACCGAAAGTATAACAGCCGTGATATAATGTATTTCGTATTTGGTGTGTACATCAGCAGAACTTTCAAGAATAAGAAATCATCAACACAATCAAATCAAACAGAAACGTAAAATTACTAAAATCATTAAACTTAATGCACAACATAAAATTAATAACAGTACCAAACTTAACGCTTAACAAAATCGTCAAATTACGAATATCTTCAAACTTAAAGCTTAACAGAAAAGGAAAATTAGGAATGGCATGAAACTTAGCAAAAACGTAAAATTAGGAACGGCATGAAATGTAACAAAAACGTAAACTTAGGAAGAGAATGAAACCTAACAAAAACGTAAAATTAGGAACAGAATCAAACCTAACCTATTAACAGCGTCAAGCCTAGGAAAAGCGTAGAATTATGACCAGCATCAAACCAGATAATTTGCTTCGAGAGAAAAACCTAAATCCGCATACGTTCAATAACAGCACCCTATCCATTCTCGAATATCACAAAAAGGCGTCGTGTTCACCAACGCCACTTTCATTAACGACACGTCAACCATGCACTTTCGTCCTTCATCATAATTTTTCGTGATATTTCCTTATGAAAATATTTCATCACACTTGCAACTTTACGCTGTTATTAAAATTATAGAAGTTTGGTAAGGAGTTTGTTGTACTTCGATGGTGTAAACAGGGTATAAGGTGAAATGAAACGTGACACGGAAATCCGTGCAGCAGCGTTGCACTGTGCTGGCATTAACGGAATACACCAGCTGAGCATAAACTGATATTGAAATTCTTATTTTCTGATGCCAGTTGCCTTGATGTCCACCGATCCTCATGTAAATTGTTTACAGTCACAATATTTGTATTTTTATTTGTATTTGTTAGTGAGGTTAAGATGTATTGATACTACAATTGTAGAGACTGATTAAAAAAACGAAAGAAATATGCAAGAGAGTTTTACTTTTCCTCATACATATACTTATAGAGAAAGGTAATTTGATGATATTTTTACATTAAACTTATTTTCTTAAAGGAAGAAATACATGTAAATCTTTAATCTAATTTACTTAAGTACAGTTGACCGCTCAGGAGATGATCCCCAACGGAAGTAGAGTGACGTAGCAAACAGGCGACTCCACTATTAGGGTTGGGGGAGTGCACCCTGAGTGAGAAACACACGAGGGCTCGCTGTAACCGGTGCAGCGCAGAGATGGCCATTTGACTTCGGCCTCGCGAGGCCCGCCCCCGAATTTGAGGTCGGCCTCGACCCTGACACAGCCTCAGCCTCCGGCCTCACAGGGCCTCAGCCTCCAAGCTCAAGGTCGGTCTCCTGCCCCACACAGCCTAAGCCTCCGACCTTACAGGGCCTCAGCCTCCGAACTCCAACTCGGCCTCGGCCTCACACGGCCTCAGCCTTGCAAGGCTTCTGGAGGCCAAGGCTGAGGCTGAGGCCCGGTCTGCGGAGGCTGGACATCTCTGGTCTGAACTGGCAAGAAGTTGACCAATTTCTTCTACAGTTCATGGGAATCTTGTGTGTGTTAAGAGAAGGGGCTAATGATTACACAATATTAATAATCATGTTAGATTTAACATAGAATTTTACGAGGTATGGAACGTGTCTATATTTTCACTTTCTTCAGAACATAAGCACCTCAGTTATAGTCTGCTGTGCTCGCGTTTCCTAACGGAGGAGAATACTTTCCTTTCCAGGAGTCACTCGACAACAACTGTACAATTTCTGGATATGGTTTTAACATGACAAAACTAAAACAGAGAAAGAGGAACAGACTGCACCCTACGCAACAGAGAGCCATGCGAGACGCTAAATAAAGGACGCCCTCGAGGCCAAAAATCACCTCTGGCATGGCTCATATCAACAACTGGTAGAAAGCGCTTCCTTTCTGAAGGACAAAGACAGTTTCACAAAGCGCGAACTTCATAATAATTCCCGTAGTACAATCCATTGGAATCGAGATGCAGATCGGATTCTGCTACCACGTAGTGAGAGCTGTTCATTTGATTTGCTTGCGAGGCCCAACCTCCAGCCTCACACGACCTCAGCCTCCGAACTCCATATCGGCCTCCGGCCTCACACGGACTCAGCGTCCAAGCCCAAGGTCGGCCTCCGGCCTCAACCTCCGACTCGGCCTGGGTTTTGGAGTTATCAGCGCTCCCGGGTGCTGCAGCCTGGCAGAGGCTATTGGAACTGGTTATCTGTCAAGGACAAAGGTTGCGCCACCAATTCGCAAGAGAAAGTGGTGCTTAGTTTCGGCCTTGGACTCTGTTATAGAATTGCAACCTCCGGAAACTTTTGGCAGCGTTTTCTGAATTCTCATCTGCTTTGTATAGGTTATGATATTAGCGGTACATATCATGTCATGATTTGTTTGTGAAATACGTACCACAGAGAGCGAAAATAAAGAAGAAAAATAGCGTGATGGTCTAAATATGGGCTATGACATGAGGTCTAATGCTGAGATCACGTTTCCAACAAATATTTGGATGTTTTTGTTAAATTCGATTTTTCCCATTCCGCGTGATTTTCAAAACAACCGATTATTCATAAATATGAATTTGATAATGTTTTAGCGATAAATGACTGTTTTTTTAATATTTTAATTGCTTTTTGTGAAATTTCCACTAGTAGCTCATATTTAAACCACAATTTTAAAATACATCATTTTACCATTTTTTCTAAATTGCTTTTTTAAAAAAAAAAATGAGACCTTCTATACTTTAGCATGCTATTACATTTAAGTACATATTTCATAGATGTTCATTCTAAAGACAGGTGCTTGATATTTTAATTTTTTTCCTCAGAAAATGACAAAATAAAAAGGAGGGCCCATATTTAGACCTTTCCTCTAATTATTATTAATTACCCAAAAATAAATAAATTTGTTACTTTAAATATATCAGATATTATAAAGTAGCAAACTACTTTACTAACTGGTTAAAGATATCAATAAATTATGAAATAGTGGAAGTGGTTTTATTACGTGTAAGTTTTTTTTAAAGTTTTTTGCTTTATGTTAATACAATGTATAAATCAATTGGATTTCATAGTTATTATTGATTTGCATTCTTTATTCATTGTGCGTATTGATGTAGACTTGTTAATGATCTCTTGAGAGAGAAAAAACATTGAACACTCACAACTACACTAATTTGTGCATGTTTTTGAAATTATTCTTAGTAAAGTATATTTGAAATTAAAAGTAATTGTTTATCTTTTGCTTGTTGTAACAAAAACTCTCCCCCTCGAAATTTTTTGGTGGGGGGGATTTTTGAGGCCAATATTGAAATCCCCCAGGATTTCGAACCCTGAGTGAGATATTTTTTAAAAAAAAGTAACGTTTAGGCCATATTGAGCACATATGTACGTACACAAAGAAATAACATCGTTTACAAACCAATGAGGCAGACCTCCGAGGCGGAGTGGTTAACACATAGGATTCGAATCCCGGCCTTGGCATGGGAGTTCTTTGTGACTATCCCTTCATCAATTTCATCATATCATCACTCATCCTCATCCTCGCGATTAACCAAGTGACGGAAAGGCGAAGTAAAATAAACCAGTCAATCAATCAACAAACCAATAAACAATGAAGTGACGTGTCATAATTTGTCACCAGATGACTATGGATTACACATCAGAATCTCAGTAAATGAAAGGTCCTCTATCATCCTTCCTTAGAGAGTCCCGCAGGCTTTACGTGAACATAAGAGTCACAAATGTCACATTTGCGCATGTTTTTCACGATATCTTCCGATGTAGGCCACATTGATCCCACCTTACATTGATTTTACCTTGTTACAAACAGGATTTTAGACTAAAGTTTAAATTACGAGTAGATCCAGGTTGTAAAGTAGAAATGATAAGCTACCATAATATGGAGTGCAGATATAAATTCATATCACTTGGAAGATATAACAAGTAATAACTTGACTATGCAGTATTACATCACACAGAACACAATCACGAGGTCGAACTATTTCGCCTCTTTCTCCATACGTTACTACAGTATTAGTGGAATCAAGAGGTATCAACAGGTTCAATCACGTCATTCGGACAGTCTGAATGACATACTAACGTCATCTGTTGAAATCACCTTAGAACTACTTAGAATTAGCAAATAGGCCATATTGGGTTCAGGTACCTTATTTGATAAAACGATGGGGAAGCTAAAAAAACTCTTGTCTGAGGAAAACAAAATCTGCATATTCGAGAAGGATATGCCAAAAACTTGAGATAACATTACATACACGGCACAGCGGAGGGTCCAGCTCTTGCAGAAAATAACCATGGGTGAGACGACTTTGTCCAATTCGAAGTTGATTTAAAATGAGATCTTCTAGACTGGAGGGACGGGTCGAGGAACGTCATGCACTAATGGCGGGCTTAATAGTGCGAAACTTGTTCCCCGTTACCCCCACCCCACTCTTCCTGTCATGTGTCAAGCAAGGAGCAATGAAACACATTCTGTAGGCTATCCGTGACAAAAATATTGAGCCCTCGGTTTGCGTGCTTATAAAATCGTACTCCGTGGGAGGAAAAAAATCAAATATACCTGATTGGAAAGCTACAAGTGTCTGCTTTTAGACAAAAGCAAGACAAAGTGATTTTAACCCTTGTCTGTTCTCTATTCAAGCAAAAATGTTCGTAAAAGTGTAGTTTTTTCGTGTTTTATACATAAGTCGAATTCGATTGTGTGGAGCTTTGTGTAAAACTGTCGTAAAAAAAAATATTTTTTTTGTGATTGAAAGTTGTTTATGTGGAAATATCGCAGCCAAATATAATGGTACCATCTTCTGTGGAAAAGTCACAATTAATGATTAATTATGATGTTGCAATCTCGGTAATTGTCAGCCCAATGGTCATGAAATGCATATCAAAATGATGGCCGTGGAATAAAAATCAAACTTTCATATCTCATTCTTGCACACTGTACGAATTGAAAACAACAGAGAGAATTGTTTTTGTTGGCAACCGGTTCCCGCGCAATTCACATCGTTGCTAACAACGCATGTAGAGCGTTACCAAGTTTCGCCGCTTGCCCTTTAAACTCCGCGTCCAAGCAGCTTTGACACGGGAAATGAGCCGAAACAATGTGTTGCGCAAAGGAAAGCATTGTAGAGATATTGTAATTTTCTTTTGTCACTTCTGTGTTAACGTTCATGCCATGAAATTTTTGCCGAACTCCCACATAGCCATAATAATTCTTACGTGCATTTTAGCAGTCGAGTCTCTCGCAAGTTCTCGTGTTTGTTCGTACGCACAGTATTGAGTGATGGCGGTTCTCTGAAGTGATTTCTTCGTTGCATGAAAATGGCAAGACGGTAATATCTCAGTGGTGCAAAATAAATTATAGTCAGTGCCAAGTGATATTTCGACCAGGAGAAACGAATGGGCGCATCTCACGACAGAAACCAAGGTGTCAAGTGCACGGCGGAGTGTTTGGGGGTTACATCAGCACAGTGAAAAAGGCATGAAAAGAAAAAGAGGAAACAACAAAAAGTTGCATCAACTTGAAAGAAAGGAAAAGACAACGCAATACTTTATTTGGCGTGGTGAGAAGAAAGATACACGACTTTTATTTTAATTATCCAGTTCCACAGATTCCATTATGAACAGCATTTAATACTTTTACCTTTCACTCATTATATTCATTCAAAATTTATTAATGTTTTAGTCCTTCAATCTCTCTTGATTCGCCCTCAACTCCTTCCTTGCTTATTACAAGAGTTGTAGCTGTGAACCAGACCAAAATATTAAGGCAAAATTTCAGGTGTGATGTATAGCAGCACGTTAAATGCTGAAACCACCACCACTACTCGATACAATACTAAAGTGAATTTTGCGAGATAAACAAAATTTACATACGTCTTTGCTCGAAATATATTTTATAAGTGTTAGTTGGCGTGAAGGCTTCAAATGCGCAATTTTTAAATATGATTTTCATGCGTTGCTATCGCTGGTACGCACCTCTCTCTCTCTGTTTCCCTTTCTTATGAAATATGTGTACACAGCAGGTGCGTTATTATTGTATACAGAGAAGACTGGATCTCTCATCGAATTCATTCAAATCGTCCTCATCGAACATCCTTGCACTCAATATATCTGTTTAAATGTGCGACATAAAGTAATACTGGGAAAATGACGTTCAAGTAAAACCGAGTTGAGCTGTTTTCTCTCTTTAAGTCCACTTTATGCACAGGTAGGCTAATCGTGACTGGACTTACAGTTTAAAGTGAGATCCGAACCATTATGTACCTCACCGGGTATCGAAGGAGACGATGTTCATATGAAGATAAATGAAAAAAAAACTGCAGTAGAGCAGTACACACTCTATTTGCAATATGGGAAATATTTTATTCATTATTTTATGCTGCGACAATGCTTTGGATCGGATCGACGGAACGCACTTCTGCAATTCTCGCAGCGAAGGTTCTGATATCGAAGCTCTGAAAATCTCTGCTGATATTCTATCATTGGTGTTTCTGCCCCTGCCATTCATTTATAATTATTAAAGGGATGTAAATGTGAAGTAATGGGCAATCTTGTTAAGACATAAAATTTAAACTGGAAATCTTTTGGGAGAGATAATGATATCGAACAGTCACCTAGGTGACTTAGAGCGATTAGTTTCAAGTCAAGGGCTTTTTTTTTAGAAGTTAGATAACTGTTACTGCCTTATTCAGATTTATATTATGTATTCTAAAGCCCTTCAGGTTAATTGCTAAACAAACCTGATACTGAAAATTAACTCTTATATTCTGTTATGTGTTAACCTGGTTAAAAACGTTTATTACCAATGACTTCCACTGCCTTCAACTTTGAACTGATATCTCTGCTTGGTTATTTGACCGGCTTTGGTGTCTAACCCATTTTTTCAAAGGAATAACACAAGGGGTTAATCTCCAAAAATTAACTAACAATCGACGTCAAGCAAGAAGTTGACTGGTCATAACTGTCTTTTATTAACGGCCATTGAATGATTAAGCTTTAATATTATTGTAATAAAAATGATTGAATTTGTAAAAATCTATTAATCGTAAGGCTAATCGGGACTGGACCTACAGTTAAAGTGGGATCCGAAACACTACTGTTACGTCAGTATGTTGCCAGGACAGTACCTGTCAAAACGCCGTGGATGTGCAACCGAGTGCGAGTGATCGTGATATTGGGTTTGTGTGGGAAACATGTTGACCTTCAAACCAAATAAGGAACATGTGCGGCATGTCCTGCTTTTCTTGTTCAATCAAAAGGAAAACGCGAGTGAAAAGCCATCGTATCCTTGTGGAAATGTCCTAACACAAGACGCGAGTGTGCGTTCGGTTCGACGATTCAAAAGTGGTGATTTCGACTTGAAAGACAAAGATCGGCCGGGCCAGCCGAAAAAATTCCAAGACGCCGAATTGCAAGCACTGTTGGACGAAGACGATACGCAAACGCAACAACAACTGGCAGAGAAGTTAAATGTTGGTCGCCAAATCATATCTGATCGTCTTCATGCCATGAGAAAGATCCAGAAGGCAGGGAAATGGGTCCCACATCATCTGAACGACAGACTAATGGAAAAGCGAAAAACGGTGTGTACAGTGTTGCTTTCTCGGCATGAAAGAAAGTCTTTCTTGCATCGGATAGTGACTGGGGACAAAAAATGGATCTACTTCAAGAATCCAAAAAGCAAAAAGTCATGGGTTGACCAAGAACAACCTTTAACATCGACCGCAAAACCGAATCGCTTCGGAAGGAAGACATGCTGTGCATTTGGTGGGATCAGAAGGGTGTGGTGTACCATGAGCTTCTGAAACCAGGTGAAACAGTGAATGCCGTTCGCTACCGTCAATAACTCATCAATTTGAACCATGCATTGGTCGAAAAGCGCCCAGATTGGGCGACAAGACTCGGAAAAGTGATTTTGCAGAACGACAATGCCTCATCACACACAGCGAAAGGCGTCAGAGACACCATTTCTGCACTTGGCTGGGAATTCTTGCCCCACCCGACATACTCACCAGACTTAGCCCCTTCGGACTACCACTTGTTTTCATCGATGTCTCACTCACTTTCCCAGCAACACTTCAACAATTACGAAGATGTCGAACAATGACTTGCTGACTGGATCACCTCAAAATGTGAACGATTTTTCTGGAAGGGCATCCACAATTTGACGGACAGATGGGCAAAATGTATAGTTAGCAATGGCGCATACTTTGAATAAAGCATTTGTTACCTTTCTCCCCAGATACACTTGTTTTCTTTCGGATCAATTAAGAATTATTAACCGGCGCACCTGGTATGTGCCTCCACCGGGAATCGAACCCGGGACTCCTTGATTACAAGGCAACTTTTGCTATTGATTGTGTTGGTGTTTTAAGGCTACTTTTGGCACAGAAAGGCTAATCGGGACTGGACCTACAGTTTAAAGTGGAATCCGAACCACTATGTGCCTGCACCGGGAATCAAACAAGGGACCCTTTGATTACAAGGCAACGACGCTACCACTGCGTCATCGGGGAGGCACATTTGCCTTTGTGGTGGAGTATCTGCAGAAGAGTGGTTTGTGAGGCTCATACCCCCTTCCCGTACATTTTCGACCGGCATTCCTAAATGTAAAAACGCCAAAGGCTGGAAAATAAGTCAAGAGGTAAAACTCACTTGAAAATTAAGAAGACATATCACCACCCTCTTTGAAAAGCCTGGGAATGACACTGTGTACTTATGTTCATATATTTCCATCTTATATGGCCTCCCCGATGGTTCACTGGTAGCACAGTCGCGTTGTAATGAAGAGGTCCCGGGTTCGATAGCCAGTGGAGGCACATAGTGGTTTGGATCCCACTTTAAACTGTAGGTCCAGTCCCGTTTAGTCTTACTGTGTATAAAGTGGATTTAAAAACACCGAATCAATCAACAGCCAACTTTCCATCTTATGTGATATGTATTGTGCTAAGCTGTAGAAGAATATGGAGCGAATGAAACAGGAAGGTGTGACGTAACATACAAGTGTTGCAACCTCACTAATGTGCGGAGATTTGAGTTTCATTTTTTGGTCTCGAGGATCCGGAATAGGAATAGAATCAGTTTTTCAGACACACTGTGCATAACACTCGATTTCAAGGTCTTATTTGTCGCATACAGCTAGATAATGAGTATCAATGAAATTTGTAAATACATTGCTCAATGAATTTCTTCATATTGTTCTAAGATGAATGAGGTATATTGCTTCATTCCTTTCACTGATAAGGTAAAAAAACAAATGAAAGCTAACAATTGCCATTTATCTATATGTTGAGTTGCGAGAAATTATGATAATCTTTGCCCATCAATGTCAAGTTTATTATCTGTTCTCAGCAATTCAATTGTTATATAAAGTTGAAACAAACAACAACTGCCACATTTATAAACCGTAACAAGTCTGACGAAAAAGTGAGTTATTTGGAAAAGGAATAAAGTGAGCAATTTGTAGGTAATTACGTGTGATCATACGTTAATTTTTGTTTAGATTCTCGTATTGATTTTCTACCTAGTTGAAAGTGGTGGTAATGTATTGAAAAAATAGTTATGGTTTCATATGTGTTTCATAGATACTCAATCCACTGTAACTACCAGTGTGATACATATCGAGAATATGTGGAGTCCTCATGTGGCTTCATGGGGGGAGGGTTGTCTTGTTCTACGATTGCCATTCACAAAGCTGCACATTTCTTACGTATCTTATTGAATAACGATAATTTGAGGATTATTTTACAAAAAACAAAACTGGGTGAGTATGTTAAAAGAGGCCCCGTGGAAAATGTGTTCCTTGCATGTAGGCAACCCTGGTACACCGAAGAGAAGAGCGGGGTAGAGAACAGTCCAGGATATGGGATCCAAGCAGTTTAGACAACTTGACATAAACGTAAATGAATGAATCCTCTCTTCTGTAAATACGGTAAAGTGTGACAACAACCTACCTAGAGGAGATGCTGGAAATGTCCTCCGTTGACCTCGAGGCACGTGTGCAGACCATACCACATGTTCTGAAAAGCACGGGCGAGGCCTGCGGGATGGCCTGGATAGCTGTGATAATGTTGTATTGGAGTTCTTCGAGTGTGTGATGGTTCTTGCTATACACCTGTCCCTTTAGATCTCCCCACAAGAAGAAATCACAGGGTGATAAATCTGGAGAACTAAGTGGGCAAGGTTGGTTCGTGCCACGGCTTATGACACGATCAGGCGGGAACACTGACTCAATGCGCGTGATCGTTGCACATGCTGTATGCGCCGTGGATCCATCCTGCTGAAAGTAAGAGTTCCTTCGCTCATCCTCAGTCAGTTGTTCAACAAACACGTTGAATATGTTACTGATGTAACGAGCCGAGTTCACAGTCTCGTGGAAGAACACGGGGATGATGCGGCGTGACGACACGGTACACCAGGCACCGAGTTTCTGGCCGTGCAGTGGAACCTCCATGAACACGTGTGGATTGTCACCTGACCAGTGTCGCGTGTTCTGGGAGTTTATGTAATCTGACAGACGGAACCAAGCTTCATCGGAAATGAACAAGTAACCATCCTGCAGCACCTTCGGAGCAATATTGGACAGAAACCACTCACAAAACTGCACGCGAGCTGCCGTGTCCGCATCCCGCACCTGATGCATCACGGTAACTTTGAATGCGTGCAAGTTGAAGACCTGCTTCAGGATCCGCATATGGGTTGACTGGGACACCTGCAACTGTTGTGCCAAACGCCGAGATGATTTTCGTGGACTGCGTATCATTAGCTGCACTGCGTCGCCCACCTTTGCCTCAGTGAGCATAGTCTTTGGACTACTTTGTCGAAACTGCTTGGCACCGATATCCTGGACTGTTCTCTAACCTGCTCTTCTCTTCGGTGTACCAGGGTTACCTACATGCAAGGAGCACATTTTCCACGGGACCTTTTTTAACAGACTCACCCAGTATTATTTGGATGTCAAACATAGTCCATTATACTAAAGGAGGAAAATAAATTTGAAGTTTTTGAGAATAAAATTCTTAGGAGATTCATTTACTTGATTTATTTTACTTCTCTTATCTGTCACATCTGGCTAATCGCGAATATCAGGATGTGTGTTGATATGATTATATTGATGAGCCAGTAACTGGTTGGTAGATCTCCCACCTCTGGTGGTAGTGAGGCCGCAGTCCGTAGGTAGGCCCTGGTCCACAACGGCTGTTGTGCCATGGGTCATTCTGGTGTTATTAATGTCATTCATCACCGTAAACAAAACGACACTTTCAATGTGAATAACAGTTACTCAAAACTAGATGCTGTTGATTTGGTGTTTTAAGTCCACTTTATGCACAGTAAGGCTAATCGGGACTGGACCTACAGTTTAAAGTGGGATCCGAACCACTTGTGCCTCCGCCGGGTATCGAACCCGGGACCCCTTGATTACAAGGCGAAGACGCTACCACTGCGCCATCGGGGAGGCCCTCAAAACTAGATGCCCTCAATGAGGTATGAACATTAAAACTTTGTATTATCAGCATCTATTTTCAGACATAGATTCAGACTAAAAGTGAACATTCAATTTTTTTTTTTTTTGTAAATTCTGGGAAGAAAATGTAATTTCTATTTTTCTGATCCACAGTTCCCTCCCTCTGAAAGATGATTGACGTCAGGATCATTGTTGCAGCTCTGCTTGTATCCTTTGTGCATGCCACACGTTCAAACAAGGATGTGATAAAATATCGATTTAGAGAGAGCAAAGATTTCAAGTAAGTGTTTGCACCCACGATTTATTATGTATGTGTTGCTTGAATTGTTGTTTGAAAGTACACTTTATGCACAGATAGGCTAATCGAGACTGGACCTACAGTTTAAAGTGGGATCCGAACCACTTTGCAATGTGCGTCCAAAAGGAATGGAACCTGTGACCCCTTGATTGCAAGGCGACGACGTTACCACTACGCCATCGGGGAGGCTCTCGATCAATTGTAAAGCACAAGTGCTCTTTACCTTGCCAACTGGTAATGTATTTTACTAGTTATGTACAATTCTTGCATTATTATTCTCTACGCACTAAATGCATTGTCCACATTAGTGAATTTAGGTGTTGGGTTTGCTGCAATATGAGCTAGCCCAGAAATTTTACTCACAACTGCTCAATGTTCCAAAGAAAATTCTCGGTTTACAGTCTGAAATATGAAAACGAATCAGTTTCAAACTAAAAGCACGACCATGAGAATAGGCGGCTCTGCAGAATAGCGCTGGTGCCACACATGGGAAAAGCAAAGCGAGAGCTGGTTCCCGCGCGCTGTGTGGCAACGTCAAACAGGCTGCGTTGCCTAGTTCGAGGGCCAGATCTTTCGAGCAAATACTGTCAATTTGTATCACATGGATTACAAAGACCAACTCTACAATCTTTCATTCTCTTCAACCTCCGAACACGCGGGGTTGTGCTGCGACGTGGCAACAGCGCGAACTTCTGCCACCCGCGTAATTCCATGGCCGTGCGTTTAGTTGCACGTGTGTTCAGCTACTATTAAAGTTCCACGTAACGTTTAATCCATAGTAAGTGTTGTGTTAGTTGTTGCCCTAGGTTTCGAACACTGTAAATACTAATAGACTAATACGAATTATGCAGAAGGATTAATCTAATTGTTCGAATGTGTTGGTAGTTGAGTAAGAGTGTGCAAATTATCTTGGAGAAAAAATTGGCACCTCTGTAGAAGTAATGAACACATCTTTTTAAATACAAGGTGAACACAAAAAATGATTCAGTGAAGTTTCTGTATAATTCTTCTTGTAAACAAGAATTTGTGTACATGTACAAAACAATTACGCATGTAACTATTATATTTTCAAATTTCAGGATTGCCCAGTTTGATAAAACGGACGATGATGTATATAATGCTTATTTTGATAATTATCTTGAAGTTCTTGGCGCTAAACTTAAAGAAAGTGGAGATTCAATAAATATGCGTGACGATATTGGTCATTTCACAGATCCAGTAAGTATCAATAGCATTCAATGAACTTTTAATTGCAAAACGTTACTGGACAAATAATGAAATAGTAGAGAGAAACCATATGCTTTTTGAAGAATGGATTTATTAGTTTCAAAACTTCTAGGTGTTTCGGCACGTCTGGTTTGAAGAATGTAAGTCTTAAGATGAAATCGTGTTGTAAAGTCCACTTCAGAATCAACATGGCAGGAAATAACGTCAATACTTCGCTTTCAACAGAATATTGACTTATCTGTTTTTTCTCCTTACCCTTCAATTGAACTTCAGTTGATTACTATTGCTTAAAGTTACTAAAAATAGGAAATTTTAAAATTGTTAAATAATATTTGCATATAACAGATTGTTGATTCCTTGCTTGAACAACTGCATGCGAGTAATTGTACTGAAATTCCGTCACATACATAAGAGCAATGGTTCTCAACATTCGTGAGACCGTGGCCAGGTAAAAGTTGAAGAAGCACCGATCGAAACAATTTTGCTCGTAAATGCCTTTCCAATTTTTCTTATTTCATTAATTAATATTTGAAATTAAATAGTAATATCAAGGATGGAACAGAATTCTACCGACAAACTTTCTCATATCAAACCACTCAGCCAACATCAGTTTCACTTGTACATAAACTCCATCTTGTATAAAGTACGACCTAATCATAAAGTGTAATAGTATAATATAACAATACTTTTCCACATACGGAAAAAGTAAAAAGAAAGATGAGCACAAATCTCTTAATCTAGGTACTTAAATAAGACGACACCGGAAATCGAATCCGGGAGGCACTTAAATAAGACGTCACCGGAAATAGAATCCGGGACTTACAAGGAATAACTTTAACTGGTCGAATATAGGACCACATTTAGGTCGAATATTTCCCATAATTTGTGACAGGTTCGCCTGAGAAAATGAATTCTCAAGCTACTCTCTTTCTTTCTGTAATCATTGCGAATCCAAATAACCGCATCAAAGAGTCCTGGATTCGAATCGTGGTGAAGCTTCAGTGGAGCGTAAGCAAATTTGAAGTTCCAGTCTCGATTAGTTTATCTGACCTCAAACTGAAACTAAAACTAACAACTGTGATGTGAATAATTTAGAACATATTTGGGGAACTACCTTTAATCTAGAAAAATCTGCACATTATATTTTCACTCTCACATCTCTCATGTGTTTACGACATATTCTGTTCCCCTCCCAGAAAAAAAACTTTCTATATCCTATGATTCAAAAGTTAAAACACGTTACTCCAGATTAATGAGAACTATGGTTTCCGTCTTTTCATTCAAAACGTTTTGTTCTCTTCCCAGGAAGGAACTTACTTTGTGGATTTCGCAACGACGAATACGGTTTTGTACAACATTTCCAACATCCAGAGAATAACCAACGTAAGCGTGGAAGCCTACGACGACGAGTATGATGGGTATGGCTTCGGGTTTTCGGTGAAATTCCCTGACGCTAAGGTACTATTGTTCTTTGAATGTTGCTGACAATTACTTTTTAATAGCATGTAATGTTAATTAAATTTTGTCCATTGTCTAGTGCATTAACGTTACAACATTTCGCGAGGCCCTGGTCGAGAATAGAATGTGAGGCCCCCTTCCGTTCATTCTCAATCAAAATCATTATAAAAACTAGGGGGAGGTAGTAGCTTGTTTACCTTGTGATGACGAAACGTCGGTAAGGTGTGAATTTAACCATTAAAACGAAATCCAAATCTATGCGCTAGTGTTGCAATATGCAGATAGGGAACAATGTCAGAAACTAAACACGTGAAATCTAGTACACAAATGCGCACTTCCTGATGTACGATGCTTTCTCCTTTATAAGCTGTAAACCCATGTACAGTTTATGGCTCGAGATATACTGAATATACTGACGGGTAGCTACTTATTATACATAACGTGAAATAAAAAAATATTGTCCGGTGTTTAAAACGAGCAATAAAGCTTTTTTGTTTCAATATGTTACAATATCGACAAAATGCAATACAAATAATACACCCTACAATGTAATTTGATGAAGTTTAGTAAATCCCTCAATGAATTTATTAAGACGCGGTCCATATACTGCATTTAATCTGTGGTCCCTGGCTTCGTAAATTAAAGTTGCCGTTTGACGACGCTAGTGGCTACCGCATCTTTTCCACAGACTATGGTAAACATTCTTACCTAGAGATTGTTCTTGTTCCGGTGTTTAATATCCATATATTGCAACACTACCGTCCCGTCCATGACGTGGCTTGACATTCAAGCGATACATTCACTTTACCTCTAACACGTCATTTCACACCAAAACGTGAAGCTACGGGCCCAGGGTGACAAAACCTTCAGACATACAGCAGCACAAATGTTATCAAATCTAAATAATAATAAAACATTACTGATTAAAATTATATTTTGTAATTTCACTCATGACTTCTAAATAGTCCAGAGTTCAGCCGATATACTCCATCGATAATATTTCCATTTCTGACCATATTTCTCGTAACATGGTCGTTCGGAATATACCTTTACGTTATAACTTTTTATTAACTTTAATTTTTAATAGTTTTAGGGTTCTATTAACTTCAACCTGAAAAAGCTTCCTCCATTCCTCTACGTTCAGTGTTTGTTGTTGCCTACAAACGTACACGATCACTTACAAGATTCAAAACACATAAAACGAACAACGATCACAGATTCGATACAACGAAAAATTACATTGTTCGTAGCTTATTTACAACGGCGTGGATTCTAAAATCAGACAACTACCGCCCAATTAATTTAAAATACTAAATAAATTGTGGATTCATTCAAAATGTAAAGCCGGGTAAAAACAGAATGTTGTTTTATTGCCCAGTCCACAACAATTAGCCCTTATTATTTATTTTTCATTACTATTATTATAATTTCAATAATTAGTTAGTTTATGTATGTTATGTGGTATTGGTTTACTGGTAATTGCTGAACGGAATTTGGAAGTAGCTTAATCAATGTATTTTATGTGAAAATGAGCAGTAATCTAACTGTTCTGCAGAGAGATACAGATTATATATATATATATATATATATATATATATATATATATATATATATATATATATAACTTACAGTATATTCAGTTGACTTTTAACGTACACTTCTCCAAATGTTACGGGATTGCCCTGAAAGAATTCTAAGTGCAGGAATCGTTAATTTGGCAACATGGCTCTTGAGCAGCAGCAGAGATTAGCCAACTTTACTGCAGGTCCCTCTACTAGGCGAGAAACACTGTGGTGAAAGATTTACATTCTTGTTTATAACAAAGTTAGAAACTATATTCATCCAACATTTTAATAGAGAACAAAACGGAAAGCTCAAGTATGAGGAATAATTTTAGAGAATATTTGCAATTCAGCATGTTAAAATTGGCAGCAGATAAACTTTGGTGAGGTTGGAAACACTGCACTCGGTAGTGATCCACCTGGGGGAAATCGCTGTCAAGTGTGAACGCAAATAGACATAATTACGAACGAGTAATTTAGGAAAAATATATTTAACAATACCTTGCAAAGTACTGTCCAAATGAGCGACAATTAATAATTCTGAGAATTTGCAGCGAAGTGTTCGTCACATAGCAAAGTGGTAGCTTGCGCAGTCTACGATGGATTTCAATGTTGTAGAGTAGTTGGTAAAATAGTCGCGTCAGAGATATCTTTTTCCAAGGCATTAAGGGTCGCGGGTTCAAATCCAAAACTCTCCAGGTATTTTTTTGTTTGTTTTGTTTTCGTAAGTATGGTATTGAGATACGTTGAGTATGAATTGAGTATGAAGTGCAGTAATTAAGTTGAATAATTCTGTTTCAGAATGTTCGACAATAATTAATTAGTAGGTCCTCTCCGATGACGCAGTGGTAGCGTCGTCTGCTTGTAACCAGGGGGTTCCGGAGGCAAATAGTGGTTCGGATCCCATTTTAAACTCTTAGGTCCAGTCCCGATTAGCCTTACTGTGCATAAAGTGGACTTAAAACACCAACTCAATTAATTCGTCATTCTTCAAAGTGTATGTTGAGTACACTGGCATTTGTAGTGGTAGCGTGCTCGACTTATATGACAGGGGTCGTAAGATCTATTCTCAACCACAACATAAACTTTTTCAGAACGCTATGGCGTTTGACGAAATATTTATTCAGATGTATTGGAACGTCGTCCATTCCCTTCAAGAGTGGTAAACCTGCAGAGAGCCATCTCAATGGCAGCAGACAATCAGATACCACGTGATACGTCCAGAAACTAGATACAGTAGGACAGCTCAGTCATGAGATTACTTGTTTGAACAAACACTTTCTGTTGGAATCTGATAAATTTCCTTTTGACTCCCAAGCACATTTTGCCATGTGAGCCCTCCGGTACCGGGCCATTTGTCAACAAAATGCAGAGTTTCATTTAGATGACTGTAGATCGGAGGCTAATTGCCCTAGGCAGACGAATGATATATCGTTATACGCGGAATGAACCATACATTTGGACTATATACAATTTATGCACATTGAGTGTATATATGGATGCGGGGGGAGGGGAGGAACCGGAAAATTCCAAAATCTCAGGAAAAAATGCCCCTCCGCCCCTGGACAACATAGTACAGGACATTGTCAAAATACACATGGAAGTAGTGTGTTTTACGGTAGGGACAGCGCCGGAAAGTATGAACCCCCCTCAAGCAAATCTGCTTATACTTAAAACAAGCTCAACATGAACATAAAAGCTTTTTGCTCAAGTGTGGTACTCCGTCTAATCCAAGATTTTTGTAAAAATTCCCTCGGGAATTTCTCGGAAAGTATGAACCCCCTCAGATTGATTTGCCTATACTTATAAAAGGCACTTCTGAGAGATTGTTGTCTATAAACTTGTTAAAAATATGCTCCTCTTGGGGCCACACTTAAAACTAGGCTACACACCCACCCACACCCACATATTTACTTCCGGTTTAAGTTCAATTGGACACCAGCCTCAATTTGCATATCTAGTATTAAGATAATATAATTCTTCTAGAATTGCTCCGTGACTCTCTCATTTCTTACATCATAAACATATGATTTTTCTCCTATGAGAATAACACTACAAATGGTGTCATCAGGTAATGCCTCGTGGAATTCACAGATAATTTTAATATTTGTCCTGTCATTCACCACAACTTGTTTTCTTTTTGAAGTGTTAATTACAAACATGGGTCTATGTGCTTTGAATTCATCTGGTGTGTAATACATATCAGTATTGCCTGTAGTGACACGTTTGAATGCCGAAAATGCCTCATATAATTTGAGGAAATCATTCTTGGACATGTCTAAATTATAATTTTCTCTAGGAAAGACCTCATTTCTGCCATTTTTAAGATATATGTTCTTGATGTTGCAGTTATCAAATTTACTTGAATTTTTTTCCTGATTGTTGTGTCTTCCAGTCTGAAACAGTACCACCACAAAATCAGGCATGTCATATTGAATACTGGAGAATGAATTTGTAGCATCAAACTCATAATAAGAACCAGATGCGGGCTTCTGTACAGATTGATATGTGTAAAATTGCAGAGGAATCTGTGGATTTTTTAGGATATCAGCTTTGTATTTAAGAGCATAACTGGCCTCATATTCAACAACAGGGATTCTTAGCTCCATAGTCTGAATAATACACTTGCCTTCATCAGGTAGGGTATTAGGCAGAGCTTCTCCTGTAGAGTTTAATGTACTGTACCTCATCAAAGTATTATTATCATTTGCAGCTCTTCTAAATGTAATTCTTAACCCCCCCTTCCACATAATATCTTTGTAATCTGAGAAGAATCCTGGCAACAGGCGCATAGGGAACAGCACAGTGTGACTCTTGGATAATATCTTCTCACCAGCTTCAAATCCACCGATTCTGTAGTATGATGCTTCGGTTTTGGATAATTTCAATGTGGCCAAAGCTGTGGAGGTAATGCCGGGATAATCTATTCTGTTTATAACAACGCCATGCTTTCTGATCTTAATTTCAGAGAATAGATGCGGCACAAAATTGTCTACAAGTCTTATATTTGTATTTGCCGGATAATCTGTTCCATCGAGCTTTACAACATCAAATTTGATGTATAGATCTGCTCTGTGGGGGTGTATAAAGCCGTCCCCTACATCAAGATCCACCTCTATCTCTGTGTTGGGTTGATTTAAATTTGCAAATGTCCTCCTGTTTGGAGGGAATGATTGTAGCTCATAACTCTCAATATTTTCCATTGTATGTATTTTTATTTAAATGTTAATCTCTATGATTGCAGTTGTTGTGGCTCCAGCAAAATCAACTAATTCTTCTTTTTCATTAGTGACAATCAATTCAATGTTATCTATTCTATTATGGCATACAGGAAAATATAATGTTGGGGATGGATTGTAGATGATGGGCTCCATAAATTCAGAATTAGGTTTGAATGTTGCAATGATGCCAGTTTGTTTGTGAGTGCCTATGCCATTTGATTTGGTGATCATACCCTCTGCCACATTACAGTGAATATTCAGAGTCTCTATGGCTAAGAATTTGGGTATATTCATAGCAGTGTGTTTGATGCCTGCTTCAAGTTTTGTGTTGTTCTCAAAGCCTAGCAGCTCTCCTATAGTACCCAGATCCACTGTTTCTGTAGCAGACACAATCTCTACTCTGTGAGTGACAGAATTTTGACTTAACACTACACCTCTGGGTAATTGAGCATTTAAAGTGGATAGATTATATTGCCCTGGAGTGATGACAATTTTTTGATCCCCTACTGCAATTTTGTTGTTGTGGCGTGTAATATTTGGGATCAGGTACATGCCGTAAAATGCCCTGAGAGCTATTGTTTTGGGATACACTATGTCATCATGCAATTTGAGTTTCAATATTGAATTTTGGCTGGTAAGATGGAATACCCCCATGATGTTTCAGATACCACAAGGCTTTTTGAAAATTTTCAATTGATGGTTTATTTATTTGAGACATATATCTGAGAACAGATAAACACAAATGTCCGCAATTAACATCTTTGAAGTTTTGAACACGGGCATTATTGTAATAAAGATTAGCTGATTTTAGATATTGTACTAAATTTTCAGGTGGAACACCTCCAAATGAATCAAACACAAATGCCTCATTTTCTAAATATTTAAGATAACAAATCCAGTGAGTGCCCTAATTTTTGTACTGATCCAAATTAACAATGCCACACTCTTTGTTGAGTGGTTGTTCTGGTAAAGAATCAGACATGTACACACCTCTAAAATGTTTGATGCCCAGTGGCTTGATTAAAGCTTCAATATCTTTGTTTGTAAGCGGCTCTTGTTTTTTTTAAACTTATTCATGGCTCTCTTAACACCTTTGCCTTGTTTCTCCATTGCCAGGTTATGGCGCCTCTGCTCATCTAATTCTGCCTTATTTTTCTTGGCATCTATTACTGTTTTTGCTATGGCAGCTGAACCCCCCGCCAAGCTCCCAACTGCCCCGAGAGCAGCTAAGATGGCAGGGATGGTAAATATGAAACCCCCCACATGTGATTTTTTTCTAGATTGTTGTAATTTTTTTAATTGGGGGGTACTAAGCAACAATTTCATACCATGTCCTTTTGCAAGACAAGAGCTTTTTTTCTTGCGCTGCTTTTTGGTCAAAAGACTGTCAATAGTTTTAAGAGATTTAAGACCTGCATAAGGTATTTGATACATAACACCCTTGGCCTTCATTGTAGGTTTATTATATACATGTTCACAACCCCCACCCCAATTTTTGTTTGGTGCTCATAGCTATGGTGGTTCCCAATGCTGCTATTTTTTCACTCAAAGAAGCATCTTTGCTTACAAATCTACCAAATGCAGCCTCTTCTAATTTCTTGTCTGCAACATGTCTCTTGTCAAGATCAGTATGTGTGTTGTATGCTATGTCATGGTCTCTGCAAGCAGCATCTAGAGGATTAACACCAGGATCCCCTCTGTTTAATCTATGATCCAATTTTGTGCCTGGACCACAATACTGATAGCCTGGAATATGTAGTTCAAATGGCAGCTTGTTTATAATGTCATTAACAAGGCCCCGACCTTCAGAAATATTCCAAAATTTAGGTGGTAGAGTGTTAATAATTTTTATGAGATATCCAATCCCCTTAGTGTCATTCACTATAAAATTAGACAATTTTGTGCTTATCATGTCCATAATTCCAACCTTTTCATTGTAAAAATTGTGGTTGCCAGCATTTTCCTCCCCAGCTATCACCAATAACCTATCTACAAGTTTCCTGACATCATCAACCCACACAAATTCTTTAGGAAGGGTGTTGTATTGTTTGATTCCACTGCCTGTTTTGATCTGTGACCATATGGGCTTGATTAAATTGTTGTATTTTGCCCCACTGCTCGACTTGACTCTTTTTTGTGTGGGATCATTGTTCTGGTATAGAGCATCTGATTTTATTAATATTTCTTTGTAATCCTCATAATCTTGATCTGTATAGCTGCCAGGCCTTTTCCTAGTCATCAGTTCCCACAACCCAGGTGTTCCGGGGTACTTAACAAAAGCACCTTTTTCTCCGAGACGAGATTCTGAATATACAATTATATCATCTCCCATAAATGTTACTCTGAAATTGCCAATTCTATGTGTGATGCTACCATCAAGCTCTGTGTCAGCATATAAGCCAAACACCTCATCTTTGTTGTCTTTAGGTGTGGTTAAATATTTTTGAGCAAGAAGACCCAATTCAATAGGATCCTGAGTAGCTTCAATTCTTCGAGGAGCAACAGGACTAGGTGTATGAATACTGGAAAGTGGGGTGAATGGATAATCTAATATGTTCCTGGCAGCTACAGGTACAAGCTCTGTGATCAAGTTTTGATTTTGCTCTGTAACAGTTTTGATATTCTTACCTAAATTATTAATAGCATCAATTACAGGCTGTTCTGTTTGTTTGTGTTTTTCATATATTCCCCGGTTCTCTGATTTCCATCCCTTAAATCATTTTACAAGATAATCTCTTAACTTAAGATCATCAATGATTGGCCTTTTCATGGTTATTTATTTATGTTTCAATGTCTAGAAAATTGTTGATTTTATTTCTGTATTTGCCACTATTAGGTGTTCTTGTCATATCAATTGTGACAAACCCATAACTGTCCTGGTTCCAGCACTTGCTGCAAAATTTAGAAAAATCATTGTAGCTCAAGTCCCCACCTACATATTCATCATGTATGTGTTTGAGGTTGGTATGATCCTGATGAAACACACATATAAAATTGCTGTTGTCCCGGATCAGTTGCTTCGGTATTTTTGAAAAAGTCTGTGCCAGGTAGAAGCAATCAATGTTTTTGTGCCGCCCCTGTGTAAAGAAATTTCTAACCTTGTTTTGATTATCCAGTATAATGTCATCAAACACAACAACAGAATTATCGAGACATTCATGAAGTGGCTTAACATCTGGTTCAAAAGTGGCAATATCCAATCCATCATATAGCTTCATCAGCTGCTGATATTTTAATTGTTCCAAGCTCTTGGAGAAAACATACAAGTGCCTGTTTTTCCAGTCTAACCAGTTGGGTGCCAATAAAAAATTATCAACCATTAGTGTAGTTTTACCACAAGCAGATGGCCCAACAATAAGACACCTAATATTTTCAGGCAGCAATTTGCCATTTCTCTTATTCTGCTGTTCAGGTTCTGGCAGCCTCTTTATAACATCCCAGGTGCTCATATTATCACTTTGTTTGCATCGATCCAGCTGTTTTCCGGATGACCCAGCCATTTGACAAATAACTTGTTGCCTTTTCTGCGGATAATTTTTTCTATGAGATATGTGTCAGGCTGCTTAGTTTTGCTGAGCTCTTGTTCATAGAACCTGCCTTTGAGAATTTCTCCTCGGTGATCTTTTATTATATATGTGTTAAGGGTCCCGGGTTTAACTTGAACCACTGTAAATAATTCTGTACTCCAGTTTCTTGTAAAACCTCTCTTGAATAAGTGCTTATATTTGCTTATTCTTACTTGATCACCCACCCTGTATTTGGCCTTTCTTGTTGTTGGCTGGTATCTAGGATAATAAACAGTGCTGATCAATTTTTGCTCATCAGATGAAGTTACTTCAGAGGGTTTCATGTTGATTGTAGAATGGACCGAGTTGTTATATTTATGTAGAAGTTCTGGAAGAATATTAATCCATTTATAATTACCTTGAAGTGTAAATTGTTTATACATAAGATTTTTTAAGGTTCTGTTGAATCTCTCTACAATTGAGGCCTTGAGATCACTGTAACTCGAGTAATGTTTTATTGACTGGTTTTTAATAAATTGTTGAAACACTGAATTATAAAATTCTTTGCCATTATCTGTTTGCAAATAGCGCGGGGATCTTCCACTCTGATTGATGATTGTTCTAAAAGCTTCTGTAACACATTTTCCAGTCTTGGATTTGAGTGGCACAGCCCAGGCAAATTTTGAAAATGTGTCTATGACAGTAAGTAGATACTTGTAGCCCTTGTTGATTTTGTCTAAGTTTTTCAACTGCCCACTTGCCAACTCAATCAAGTCGCTCTGCCATAAATCATCTATGCCTTTTGTGACTACTGGCAGTCTCTTAAAATTATGTCTGGCCTGTCTGTGTAATTCATCAACAATAATTTTTCTAGACATAATATGTAAACAAGAATATTGCAACTATGGGGTGTTCAGCAGCTGATACTGCAGGATTTTCTAAATATAATTTGTCTCCTATTTGTATATGAAATTCCAGAGAGCCATCATCTTCAGTATAGGCTGTTTCTAATGTATTGGGGTCTGTAAAATCCTCTAATTCTACACTGGTGATTTTCACTTTGTTATCAGCATTTGTTATTGATAAGGTGGGGTAATGATGTGCCTGTGGTTGATGCCAATATTTGATCTTGATTGGTCTCAATGTGCCCCCAACAAAAAATTGATAATAAAACTGTGCAGGGGACAGCATATATATTTTGCCTCCTGGTGTAAATGGTGAATCATATTCTTTGTTGGGGATGCTGTACAATTCAAGAATTACTGTATGTTTTGGATTCTCGATTATGCCTGTTATTTCCTTTTCTGCTGTAAGCAATCTGCTTGTTACAGATTCAAGATGCTCATTGATGGTCCTAACAACATCATCATGGCCTGGCTTGATTTTTATGTCCACAATAAGTTTCTTGTATTGTTGCACAATTTCTTGAAGCTGGGTGGCAAAAACAGACAGAGCATTTGCTTGATTGGATTCCATGGTCCCTAGCTGTTGCTTGATATTAGCTACAATTTGCTGTAAATTTTCAACAACTGCCAATTTTGAATTTTGAGCTGTAAGATCATGGACCTGTCTTCTGATATCCTCAAACAGGGCATGCAGTTCATTAATATGTTGATTAGTTGGCAGAGTGGCCACTGTCTGAGTGAGTTGTTTGATCTCTGCCTGGATATTCTTGATATCTTCTGATTTCAATATGCGATTCACTGCCCTCTTAATATTTTTAAGTTCCTGTGATGTAGGAAGATTTGATACTGTATTTTGCAAAAATTCAAGTGCCAATTTTACTGTATTTAATTCAGAGGCATCAGCCACATTTTGCATAGCATTTTGGAGCAGGGCTATATCTGCCTGAGAGGGTGTAGATTGTTGTAAAATTTCAAGTTTTGTTTGGATATCATCTATCAAGTGATGAAAATGAGATAGTTCAGATTCAGTGTTGAGGTTTTCAAGCTTTGTGATTTGTTGCTGGACACTGACAAGGGTGTCTACAATCCCAGGCAATCGGGATTCTAGTACATTTGCCAAATCACTTTGCACTGCTGCTATTGTACCTTCAAGATGGGTTATGGAACTTTGAATTTTTCCAAAATCTTCATATGTTTCAAGTTGCAGCTTAATATTTGCTACACTCCGAGTTATTGCACTCAAAGCATCAGAAGATGGCAAGTTGTTCATAAAATTTTCAAGTGTCTCAATTTTTTCTTTAACCTCGGCTATGGCATTGTTCAGAGGGTCCAGATTAGGTATCTGGAGTGACTGAATCTGTTCCTTTAGAGTGGAAATCACTAGATCAAAATCTTCTTGTGATTTTATGCTTTTGACAATTGTTTGGAGCTGTGTCTGGACATTATTTATCTGCTCTTCCAATTGTTGTTTCAATTGCTCGGAGTTGTTAGCCTGGGTCTTAAATTTGGCTTGAAGAGCTGCTACAGCTTCTTCTAAACTTTGAAAATTATCTAATGTTGCCAGATCAGTATATTTCTGAAGCAATAATTTGAGTTCAGAATCAATTTTAAGAAGAGGGTCCATGCATTGTGATTGCAAATTTGTAATTTCTAATTGAAGACTGGCATTGAGTGTGGTTTGTAAAGCTTGTAAATCACTTCTTAATTTCTTGACTCTGACATCAAGCATCAGAATCTCATCACTGTGATCTTCATGTCTTGTATGGCCAAATATATCATTAGGCATTTTTGTTTTAGTGGTTATTTATTATAGAGTATCTGATTCTTAATTCTATAAAAAAAGGTATAAGCTTGTCATAAGATCCAGGGACCTCAATATATAAGCAGTCACCAGCAGAAACAGTATATACAGTGCCAGAAATCATGTTTGAGTGCTTAATTCTATAAATATTTCTCCCTACTGAAATCTTGACATCACCCTCAGGGGTTGTAATAAATTGCAATTGCCCACCTACAGGTAATTGGTAATGATTTAAATTATTGTTAAATATGTACAATGTTTTACCTGTTTCATCATCAATATCTGTAAGTATGCTGTTCAGATGAATAATTAACAAGCCACTCAGTTTAGACAGCATATCAGAAGAGGGTTGTGGTGTCGGCAGGTCCATAATAGCCTGTTTTTTGAACCCAAATAAGTTCATAGGCATGTTTATTTATTTCAAATCATGCTCTGTGTTTGGGCATTGATTCCCATTTTTCAAATCACAATGACCCCATGGTAGAGTATGTATGCCACATGATAAAATGCATCTCTTATCATCATGTGGGTCCAGAGCCACTTTTCTTACAACATTACTGGTCAATAAGTGATCCACACTCTGAATTCTATTTTCTGATGTTTTGATTGAACTCTGGGATTTGATGCAATTTTCATAATCTTCAAATTTAAGCTATTTGTCAACAGTTACTTTGCCAATGCCCTTGGCTTTTTTGACAACAGCACTACATGTTTTAAAAGTGTACATCTTGGCACTTAACCCAGCAAATTTCACAATAACATCACCAAGTGTCTCATCTTTTAACTTGCCGGGCACCTTTTTGTTGTGGTGGTGTTGAATTATTGTATGTTCACTTGTATCAAAGTATTCAAGCAATTCAGGCTGTGACATATCTTGATAAACATCTTCTGTTTTAATATCAAGAATAAAACTATCCGTATCCATGTACATCAATTTTATATTATCACCATAAAAAGGTTTCAACACATCATAATACAATGTTAACATATGTAATTTGGACAATTCCAATATCCCAGCCCCTACATAAATAGGTTTATCAAACTTAATCTTTGTTTTCTTCTTGTTGCAAAGTGCCATGTGCTCATCATAAATTCTTCTGTAATTGAAGTTGGGCTTTGCAACCAATTTTTTGCTCAGGCTGGGGTCAGTAATTATTTTAACATCGGTATGTTTTCTGACATTTTCAATAGTTTTGCCATACACTGAATTCACCATCAATTTAAACAAGCCCTTATCAAATTGGCTTTTTGCAGATGTTCGAAGCTCTGTATTTGTATCAATGTATGGTTTCAACCATTCTGAGTGCCTGAACCTCAAAACTTTTCCAACTTTGGTCACTTGAACACCATGTTTCATCAGGAACTGGAGGTTTTTGTAATATAAGACACATCCTTGTTTCGGCTCCAGAGTCATCATGAGCTTCTTCTGTTTAGAGCCAGGTGAGCACTGAACCTCAGGAATTGGGGGCAGATCAGAAAATTTATTGTGCAAATCATCAGGAATTGTCAGATCAACCTCTAAGAATAGGCCATAGTCACTGTCATCAAAGTCCTGAAGATCCTCAATATTGAAATCTTCAACCCATTCAAGCCCTACATATGGCAGTTTTTGCATCATGGCATGACCATAGAGGCTGTTTGCATCTACATACACTATATAATTTGATGGCCGTGCTGGATCATAATCAGGCATACATTTGTTGTTGGCTCTGGCATATCTCTGGGAACATTGCACCATCCCTCCTCTTATACATTTCTCCATAAACAGATACGTATCTTGATCTTGGATCAGATCCAATGGCTTTTTGGTGTTGAAAAACATTGCGGCCCATGCTAGGCCCGGGGCACTGTAAAAATACACTGGGTCCAGCCTATAATTTTGCATGGAAGATTTTCTGAATGCCTGTATTAAATCAGCTAAAAGGGTCCCATCAAGTTTCAAATATGCCTTGTGATAATCACGAAATGTCTTGCATTTTAAATCGCTCCACACCAACTGGGCATGGTGATAATCTTCATCAGTGATTCCAGATCCTCTGACTTTGCTGTAAAACTCTTCTTGCGGTGGCAAAGAACACTCATCAAATTTAGAAAAATCTGTAACATAGTCATATGGATATACACCCTTCCGCCTAATTAATTTCAGGTCCTGATTTGGAAACGAGGCACGTGTGATTTTGAATTGATCATCTGGTAATTGATTTGCCAGTGTAGGCAGGCTAGCAGATAAAAATCTGTGAGAATCAAGAAATCTTAATTGAATAGGAACACCATTAACTTTAATTATCTTGGTAATGGCAATATATTTTTCATCATTTTCAGCTAAAATATTTAAATTCTGCTTGTCAAACCCCTCGTACCTGATCAAATGATGGAAATCATAATTGGATGCTCCATGGCAAAATATGGGGACAAATCTTGGTCTCTTGATCTTAATATTACAGCTTTTACACAGGGCCATTAAGAATTTACCATCTGTATGAGAATGGTGATGTACCTTGATATTTGCATCTGAAAATTCAGAATCACATACCGGGCATTTTTCTGCATTGTTGAAATCCTCAATCTGATCCTCTGTTAAAGGCAACATGGGTTTTGGTTTTAATAAGATATTAGATGCTATGTCACGGCACTCATTTTCTATTTTATGTGTAAATATTTTGATGGCATTTGGTCCCAAGTATAAGCGCGGCTCACTAGCTACACCATCCCGTATAACTATATAACAAAAACTGGAAGGTTCATGTAGCTGGTATGGTGTAGTTGAAGATTCTTCAGGATCTGGATTGCAGAATGCAAGAGATTTGAGGTTCGATTCAAAATCATAGATAATAAATGCTGGGTGTTCCAACAAGGCTTCAAACTTTTTGAATTTGCAATTTTCACTTGGATTGGGCATCACCATATGAACAGGTTTATGGTTGCCACAGTATTTCAGATGCTCAATTAACTTGTTTTTGGCAATTTCTGCACTCTCTTCCCGAACCCCTTTCACCATTTTTTGACCATCAAATACAGTTAAACATCTTCTGCACAACTTGAATATTGTATTGGATTTGTCTAGTTGTGTTCTGACTAAAGCTTCAAGATTTTGTATCAGAGTGTAATGATAAGTGCCATCCCCTTCAATTAAGAGCAAATCAATCGGAATAGAAGATTCATCATCAAGTGTACTGATTCTGAGAGGTGCTATCAAGCAATTGCCAGTGGAACAAATAAATACATTAATAGATAATTGCTTGCCATTGATGTGCCTGGCCCTTTTTTCAAATTTATCAATATTCTGGACAGACATTGGATATTCCAAACCCTCCATTGCATCGTCAAAAAGATGTTAATGTTGTTTGTAATAAGTTATTCTCTGAGGATCCCTTGAAACTGGAAACAAAGCAGCTAATATACACCACAAAAAGCATTTCTGGTCGGCATTTTTTATATTAACCACGGCTCTTTTGTTTTTGATATTGTCAGGTAATGACAGATAAGTGGAACCTTGTAATGGGCTGAATTCAGAAATATGAACATATAACTTGTGTGATGAACCGCATAGGCTCCATCCAGACTCTTTTGCCGCAAATTCAGAGTGTTTAATGTTCAATTGTTCTATCAACCTGCTTATTATTCTGTCCGAATTTGCATTTGAATATACCGGTACAGTTTCTGTTATGTGAGGCTGTGTAAATTTTGTGCCGTTTGGTTTCTTATATTGTACAAACAATTTGAGGGACAGCTTATAAGAGCCATTTTGTGCATTAAGAATTGCCTGGAGATCAGGATTTACACTGTTCAAAAAATTCTCAATACCACATCTTGGCTCTGATACAAACCGGTAATCCCTAAGTTGGGCATTAAAACTGCTATGGATGGGTGCATAGCGTGGCTGCTTTGCAGGTCCAGCATTAACAGGTGCTTCATGCTTTCTTTTCAGACCAGATGTGGATGGTTGTGGGGGCAATGCAGAGCAAGTATCTTTATGTGTATATGTGAAATATTGCATGCTGTATTTTCTGTGGCATTTGGGGCAAATTTTTGTGGGAGTTCTGTATTTGTCTGGGTTACAAATCTTTTGGTGCTTGGCCCAATTGGGGCTAGATATATTCTTATTGCATTGATTACAATATTTTTGATTCGGCATTTTTGTTGTTGTTTATTATATACAATTTCCTGGGTTTCAATTCAAAACTTTATACTGAATAAAAAATATCAGTTGGGTTCAGCACTGTGTTTTGTATGTGTGTGTATGTGTGTATGTGTGTGTGTGTGTTAATATTTTTGGCTTTGGTATTTATATAAAATTTCTTGGGAATCAAATCAAAAATTGGCTTTTATTGTATCAGTGTATATTGTTTCTATGACCTTACTTGGGTTATTCCGCCAAATTATATGCTTCAAGTCTCCTATACTTTGGTGGAGCCTGTTCAGGTTCTATCCCCCACTTGTGGGTTCCACTGCCGATCCAGCAATGGTGAAGAATCTGCACTGTGCCCTGGCTTATATAGATTTACAGAGCCAATAGAAACACTGCTTATTTAAACGTAACACATAATCACATTATGTTATAAGCAACCAATCAGAAAACACCACATAATCACATTATGTCATAACCATTTAATCAATTAATATTGCACAACATGATGCAATAGAAGTGGACCGGGAAGTAAATATGTATGGATGTGGGTAGGTGGGTGTGTTGGGGTGGGTGGGGGTGTGCATTCAGAAACATGAGCTATTCTCTAACATTTTTGCCGATACTTTCTTCTGAGTGTATCCCGTTTTTCTGCTGAGTGTACATGCAATCATACCGCAGCGCCATGCCTCAGTGCTAGGGGAGCGGAATTGTCTGGAACTAATCGATGTCAATAGGGAGAACCGCGCTGCGGCGATCAGTTGATAGGAAGAAATTACAGGCAATAGAACTCCCGTGCCAAGTATCGATCCCACTGCTTTGGGGCCGTCATGCGCACAGATTGTTCAAGTATTGATCTTATACCCTCTCGGGGCTTGATTTTATATATGAATAGATTACAACAAACAAGCTGGATGTAACAAATGCAAAATATCCCAGTTTCAATTCAATCCATTTATCTGGATTGAAGAAACCAGCAATTCACATATCCCCATATCATTGTATGCTTGCCCTATTATTTCACTAATTGGCAATGTTCTTGAAGAGGCCTAATAGGCAATGTTCTTGAAGAGGCCTAATAGAACAACATACAGCAGTGAGAAATATGTGAATTAAAGATATTTTAGTAATATACGACGTCTTAAGAAAGGCATATTCGGCTCCAAAGTACTTTGTCTAATCCTTACTACCATTTCCCTATTACTGGCAAAAAGAGTTAAAAATATTGACATAATAAAAAAAATTGACTTGTTCCCAAGTTTTCACCGAGTTCAGACATTTGCACATAGATGGCCCTGTTGTTGTTGCTTATCAAATCTCTAAAACAGGCATTTTCTTCCTTCAAACGTGTCACTACAGGCAATACTGACATGTATTACCTGATGACACCATTTGTAGTGTTATTCTCATAGGTGAAAAATCATATGTTTATGATGTAAGAAATGAGAGAGTCACGGAGCAATTCTAGAAGAATTAAATTATCTTAATACTAGATAAACAAATTGAGGCTGGTGTCCAATTGAACTTAAACCGGAAGTAAATATGTGGGTGTGGGTGGGTGTGTAGCCTAGTTTTAAGTGTGGCCCCAAGAGGAGCATATTTTTAACAAGTTTATAGACAACAATCTCTCAGAAGTGCCTTTTATAAGTATAGGCAAATCAATCTGAGGGGGTTCATACTTTCCGAGAAATTCCCGAGGGAATTTTTACAAAAATCTTGGATTAGACGGAGTACCACACTTGAGCAAAAAGCTTTTATGTTCATGTTGAGCTTGTTTTAAGTATAAGCAGATTTGCTTGAGGGGGGTTCATACTTTCCGGCGCTGTCCCTACCGTAAAACACACTACTCATGGATATGATCGCTGGCATGTCTGGAACAAGAAAATAATTGCACTATTATGATATGAACAATACAACACGACTTATACCCCCAAAACGATATGTCTGTACGCCACTGAGCCATTCAGCAAAATGCGCAGTTACTTTAAAACGACTGTAGGTCCGTAGCTAATTGCCCTAGACGGACGAATCAAGTACCGTTATACGCGGAATGAACCATAGATTTGGACTATATACAATTTATGCACATTGAGTGTATATATGAATGCGGGGGGAGGGGAGGAACCGGAAAATTCCAAAATTTCTGAAGAAAAATGCCTCTCCCTCCCCCTCCGCACCTGGACAAAAAGTACAGGACATTGTCAAAATACACATGTAAATGATTGATGGCATGTCTGGAACAAGAAAATAATTGCACTATTATCATACGAGCAATAGAACACGACTTGCAATCCCCAAACGACATGTATATGCGCCACTGACTCAGTGTCAAAGTAAGCCGTCATTTTCCCGCCATTTCCCCCTCTTTTTATGGAAGAACAAGACGTGTAAGAGTCTTTATGGTGCAGTATATGTGTTAACAATAATATAAAAGATGAAAATCGGAATTCCAGCAAAAAATAGCGATATTATGACGTAAAAACTACGAAAATGACAACATATCTATATATAGATATATAGATATGTGGTATACTAGAGGTTAGGTATGCAGTGAAAACCACAAAGAATGCTTTCAATCAAAATTGGCAATTATTCCCATTGCTTTTAAAGAAATTAATGAAAAGAATTACTTAAAGGGTGCATAATAATATTCAAGGATATACTATGCAAATTAGTTTAAAAATAATTACAGATTTTTCAGATTTAGCATGCCCAGATTGAGTGGAAAGTTAGTGCGTTGAAATAAATCTCAACTCTGAATTGTATATCTTAGTGCCGGGGAAAAAGCAAAGACACTCAGGAGATGGAAACATTCGTGGAATTCTGCATCGAATTAATTATTGCGAACATTCTAAAACAAAATTATTCAACTTAATTACTGCACTTCATATTCAATTCATACTCAACGCTTCTCAATACCATACTTACGAATACAAAACAAACAAAAAAATACCTGGAGAGTTTTGGATTTGAACCCATGACTCTTAATGTCTTGGAAAAGAAAGATATCTCTGACGCGAGTATTTTACCAACTGCTCTACAACATGACTGGTAGCAAACATCTTGAAATCCATCGATGACTGCGCAAGCTACCACTTTGCTATGTGACTAACACTTCGCTGCAAATTCTCAGAATTATTAATTGGCGCTCATTGGACAGTACTTTACAAGGTATTGTTAAATATATTTTTCCTAAATTACTCGTAATTATGTCTATTGGCGTTCACACTTGACAGCGATTTCCCCCAGGTGGATCGCTTCCAATTTTAACATGCTGAATTGCAAATATTCTCTAAAATTATTCCTCATATTTAAGCTTTCCGTTTTGTTCTCTATTAATATGTTGGATGAATATAGAAATCTTTCAGGGCGATCAGGTAACATTTGGAGAAGTGTACATAATTGGCTTCACGAGCCTACTGTCGGATTAAAAGTTATGGATATTCGAGTTTGGACTCCAATTAAAAATTAATCAGTAGACCTACATAAAAACGAGTTACATCAAAACGTAGCGTATTCAATTATGCGATAATATATTTTAACCATTCCGATGTCCGTTGAAGCGTGGAAACTGCGGGATGTCATTGCGAGTCAATGCGTACGGTGTTGATACGTTCCAAGTACTGTACATCCTTACTGCGTTGAATAAAAATTTGTATAAAATAAGTTTCGCAATATGCATTGACATTGATAATGCATTTTAAAATCAAATGCAAAGGCCTTCAAAACAAGACCAATATTGTATTTGTAGGACTACACAATACCAAAAGAAAGTTGATTCGAGAAATTATGAGAACGGTTTTTTGACACAGTTTAAAAATGTGAAAATTAAGAATTGTGCTTAAAACCTTTCTGCCTGCACCGCACTAGAATTTCATCATGATTGGACCATACGCTTTTTATTTATAGAATTTCAAAAAGAGCGATGATACAAAATAGAAGACATACGCGAGAAAAGTTTGTTTAGCGTAGATTTACGCAGAATTGAATAAGCTAAATTTGTATGTAACTCATTTTTATATAGCTCTGCTTGTTAATTTGAATTGGATTCCAAACTCGCGTATCCATAAAGTTTAATCCGATAATAAGATAGTAAGATGTAAATTGGATATACCTTGCTGGTTTTATTAAAGAAATTTGAGGGGGATGTTTTTTCCAAACACTGGTACAGAGTTAATCATTATTATATTGAGATACGATATTATCCTGTCCCGTTTTCAGGCTACATCCAACTTCTTTATGCGTCAAAATGATGAGATACTCGATTCATGGGAAGGAACTACATCAGCCTTGGTTGGTAACAACAGCTTTGAGCTTCTGTTCTCAGTTTTATATTCCGAACCATCCTACAGCAGCGCTAATCGTTTCCAATCTTCATTCACGTAAGTAACTGACATGGGCGTCGGGAAGGTGGAGGAAGGGGTCGAACCAGTAGGTCGACACCCTGTTGGAAATTTGTTACTGTTATTTTTAAATTACACAAAAACAATGAAACTATTTTTTTGATAGTCAAAGTTCAGGTCATTAGGATTCTAGCTGAATATTCAAAACAACGTGACTTATCTCGTAGAATTCAATGTAAAATGCAGAGACTAGATCAGAACTCATGTTTTCCATTCTACAATTTAATCCAAAGAATAAATGGTTCAATGAGTTCTTGATAATTCCAGAAATGAAATTTTTATGTGACAGGCCGCAGAACGTGAACTTGTCTGAAATTTCAACCTAACTTCCAAAGCTTTCCTTTGAACGAATTGTTGTTGTTAATAACAAAATAGCATAACCAGACGTTTTTAATATATTGACAGTGTAAAATTTTAAAAATGAAGAAAAACAGCGCACTGGATATTCAGTTAGTCTAGTGTATCAAGTAGAAGAATCTCCCTAATAAAGAGCGACCACAAACAAAAGAACTTCGGCCAAAAGCCGTCGCGCACCTTCCCCTCCATCCGAAAACTTCGGCCATAAGAAGCATGCTTCGCTCATCTATCTCAGAAGTAGGTCATTTAGGTCAAAGTTTATTCCAATGGTTTTCTCAGAGCTGCGGCCCGTGTTCCAATTCCGTCTGAACCGCATGCTATGTATGGAATAATTCTGACAGGTATATGAAACCACACGTAAATGGATGTTCCCGACGATATTTCACCTTTTTTCGGAACGTCTTGCATCACCGAGCAAAGTGGCGAAGTACTGCCGGAGTAAGAGCAGGCACTTGCCGTTACTCGGGAGCCGTAACATCGATATTTGTCGCACGAGAAATGTAAGTAGGAAAAAAACAAGAATTTTGGTAGGAAAAAAATACAAAACGGAAAACGTAAGGTACCTACTGATAAGTAGCAATCTGTAGCAGTTCTGTTTTGGCGCCTACAAATATTAATTAATAAGATTTTTGAAAATGTCTTTGCAGGGTTACTGAAAGTAACGTGACGTGGACGTATCAAGAAGGAGAAGACAAATGGGTTGACTACGCAGTTGAACATGCGTTGATGTTGGATGGAAGCGGTATATTCCTTGCTCTATCTGACATGCCTCTTTTGGTTCAGATAGGAGCACCACCTCATCCATAACAATGGAAGACATACATTTAAAAGAAAAAAGAGAAGTGTAGTTATAAGAACAGTAATATAATCTATCAACAGAGAATGGTTCTTCAATGGAAAAAAAATAATATGAAAGCGACACAGAACATTTAGGTAAACGTTAACCACAGCGGTTTTTCAGTGATGTCAGGCCCGTAGTCAAGAGGAGCCAAGGGGTGGAGGACATAACCCCCTCGAACTATGATTGTTTTATGCGAAACCATAAAATCCTACGAAAATAACATTGACGATTTTTCCGATCTCTCAAAAAGTTTGATTATGTCCTTCATTAAATGAATGGGTTGTTTGCGAGGACAGGCAGGCTCAAGAATTCTGTAGTCTGCAATATTTGGTAATTTCAGTTTTATGAGCTTTGGTGTAAGTTTGATTTAGGTAGAAATGGCCATTCTTTCTAATCCATTTCCAGACTTCTTTTCGAATAGCAGTCACGATGTGAAAATGTCCCGGTTTTTTTTTGTACTCATATTGAGGTATGCTCTTCATTATAAGAATAATTGCCAATGCGTATACAGACCTAAACTATACGTATAAATTATAAATGTTCTAAACATAGAATTATCGTGCCTGTTCAACGGTGGTAGCACAAGAAAATGTACGAAATATGAAAACAATGTTAATTTGCGGAATACAGTACTATTGGAATACTTTGGACATTTTGAATGTAATCAGTAAGCATCAAGCTATGTTGAAGTTTTTTCAATTACTTTGGATCATAATATTGCAACGCTACAATTGTAAATTCAGCTGTAGCAATACTACCATAACGTTGGCGGCCACGACAGCTTTTTGGATCCTCTCTTACCTCCACACTTTCGGATTTGCCACCCACCCCTCTAAAAATCATGTGCGCGGACCTGAATGGTGTTGTTTACAACCAATATCTGTGTTATTTTGACACCACTGGAGATATATTGACTAATATATGGTGTGGGTCTGTTAGGACCATTGTCTGTGTCGCTTTAATATCATTTTCTTTCACAGTGAATTCCCGTGACTTTACAGAAGGTGATGTTGGTGAAAACGGGTGTTACCGAAAATATTTAGGACAGACATTGAGGATAGATGTTGTTGAAAAACAGATAAACCTAAACACAATACACAAAATATATCAGTTAATACAAATATGCATAATTACTTTACTTAGTAACAGGTGAAAGTGCAAAAACTGCTCATGATGCTCTTTTGGTGCAAAAAATGCAGCTTCCTCTTCCCCTTATGCCATTATGGGATACCTCGACCCACTATTTCCATTCTCCTCTGTTCTTGGCCACTTTGGAAGTTCTTCCCTCTTTTCCTTCCACCATATCCTCGTATGACTTCCCTGCTCTGCCCCTGGGCCTTCATCCTTCTGGTCTTGTTTCCAAGAACTGCTAGGGTTTTCTTTTCACATCCATCCTGGTTGTGTGGCCAAACCATTTCATTTGTGTTCTGATGACTTGGTTTTCAATTTATCTTTGCTCCACCTTTTCCCTTATCCTTTCATTTCTTACTCTGGCTCTTCTTGTTTTATCTACTACCTTTCGGCAGCAATTCAGTTCCGCCGTCGTTATCTTAAGAAGTAGCTTTCCTTTCGTTGGCCAGGTCTCACTTCCATAGAATAGTATTGGTTCTATCACTAAATTATACGGTATATTTGAAGTTTGGCCATAGTTCTTATTTCTCGTTTCTGTTCAATTAATAGTATGCATTATTTTGTTTTCGGACACGACGAAATGCGTCAAATAGTACTTTTTCAACCTGCTGTTCCGTGTGATGCTCTAAAATATATCAACTAGCACAATCAGACACGATCACTTCAATAAAACAAACATTACACTTAACATGTTACCACGTGTGACAATTCATGTATCGAAAGTGAATCACCAATGATTTAATGCATTTTGCACTTTGTGTGCAATAACAGCATCAAACTCAACATACAGCATTAAAATACGAAGAACAGTTAACGCGCTTACCAAAAACGTAAAATTTTGAACAGCATCAAAACCTAGGAATCAATAAGATAGAAACCTGAACCAGTGTGTGTCCGAGAAAAGCACCTGCTCACCCTGTTTGTCCTAAACGAGTTCGCGCCGGCCCCCGTGACGCAGTGGTTAACACATCGTGCTACAACGCAAGGGGTTCCGGGTTCGAATTTCGCCCTGGGCATGAATATATGTAAGTGTCCATTCATCAGTTTCATCATGTCACCACTCATGACCATCTTCGCAAATTAGCCAAAAGTGGCACAAAAAGCGAAGTAAAATCAAACAAACAAACTAACTAAAAGAGTTCGTTAACATCATAAAGAGGCGTCGTGTTCACCAACACCACTTTCCTTAACGATATGTCGTATATGCAATTTCGTTTTTTCTTTGCATATCTTTTTTTTTCAAGATATCCTTTTCGACAATTTCATTACACCTGAAACTCTACACAGTTATTGGAATTATAGAGTTTTAGTCAGTATTTTGTTGTATTTTGATGACGTAAGTAGGCTATAAGTTTAACCTATTCATGAAGCCTGACACAGGAATCTGTAAGGCAGTGTTGCACTATGCTGACATTAAAAATGTCCCAGATAAGTCACATAGAAATTCCCATTTTCTGACGTCAGTAGTTCTAATGTCATCTGTTGCTCATGTAAATTATTTAGTCATAATATATTTGTACTTGTTAGTAAGAAGAAGATGTATTGATAAAATTGTAGAAATTGATTCAAAAATAAAATAAATAAATTTGTTGGATTATTTTAGTTTTAAATATATACACACACATCCTTCGCAACTGCAACTGATAGCTGATTATAACATATATTATGTAGTAATTCCTGACTAATTCAGCTGTACTACAGGTTAAGTAGCAGACGCCAGATATGGCCTGCGCATTCGCAGCTCAGTATCGAAAATTACGACTAGGCAAGGAATATGCAGAGAGAAATTAACTACGCCCAAAACAAACCTCAAGAAGTTCTGCCGACAGATATTATTGGCAAATTACCTAAATCTTCCTCCTCCTACTATATCCTGACCATGATTGATGTAGGAACCACGTACTTAACACCTATCCGTTGCGAACAGCAGCTACTAGTGAAATAATTAGGAAGTTAGAGCAAGGATACTTCACCCAATATCCGCGGCCTCATTGTCCCATTGTCCGACAGAGGAAGCGAGTTTCTCTCCAAACAATGCATACAATTTTTAGAAAACCAGTCTGTCACTCCGATTAGGACCACTCCTTAATCACTCAGCAAGCAATCCGATTGAGAGAAGCAACCAGGAGATTGTAAGACTTCTAAGAACATTTTGCAATTCAAACACGATTCGTGGTGCAACCAAGTGAGGACTGTCTGCTGGCTCATTGATAATTCCGTATCCGAAGCTACCGTATATGCCCCAGTGGAGCTATTTTACAATGGACCTGTAGCAACTTACTGCAGGAACTAGACTAGTCTGAAGACCGTAAGTGGACGACTCTTGCCTGGGAAATCAAATTGTCCATCGCCTGAAGGAGAAATAACCTACAGAAGAACAAGAAGAATATGAGGATCATCGCCATCCGTAAAAACTACCAGAAGGAGACCTGGTTTTAAAAAGGAACCTCAGGCTAAGTTCAACTAAAGATGGAGAATGTCAAAGTTCTTCGAATATTTTGTTTGCCTTTATGTAGTCGAGGACGTTACGCACGACACAGCCAACTTATTTTCTCCTTGGACAGATAAATAAAAAAAGCGGAATTTTTTTTCCTAACCTGAAAAGCATTAATTGTTCACCCGAGAAAAGAGTGGAATTATTGCAGCTATGGAATCACCAGGCCAAAAAATAATAATTTTCCGTAAAGAAAATTCCCTACATATTCATTACGTAAATATTCTTTGATTGTGTGAGAGGAGAATTTGCTACAACTTGTTTATTTTTTACCATGTACATGTCTTATTTGTTTGTTATTTTGACAGTAATATGTATGGTTTATTTGTTTCAATATTGTTGTCTGTGTTATTAAACTTATAGTTTATGTTGTGTGCTGATTAAACGCAATATCGGAAGCGGAAGACATTTCCTGTATCACGAGGTAACTAGAACTGTCCAGTCTTTTGTTGAATCGGTTGCCAGGACAACGGTGAAGAAAGGATGTTGATTGTGAGATGTAAGAACATGTGTGTCAGTTTTAGAATAATTTAACAGAGAAGATTGAGTGCTTATTGTGTTTGTGGCTATAGTGGTAAGAAACGACAATAAAGTTTGATAAAGCTAAGAAAATATGTTCAATTTTTTTCAACAAATCACGTCCAGAGAGGGCTCCGCGACATAAAGGAGAGTCTCATAACCCTACTGAGCACGGTGATTGGGCACATACTGTGGCGTTGTAATCCTGTGGCTTCGACCAGAAAGGAACGTCACACAGTAGGATGTCGCATAATGTGATTAATGTCCACACACACATTGACGTAGAACTAACTCAAACCTTTCACAAATGAATGAATCAATCACCTTCGTACACCGAACAGAAATCATGTCACCGTCCGTTGCAACGTGAACACTGCATTCAATCTTCATGTGGAAGAATAACTAAGGGTTTGTCGCTGTTCCTCATCCTTCACCAAAAAGCATACTTTCCCTTACCACCACCATATTACCATTCGTCTATCAGTGATTGAAACTTTCAAATATGCTTAACTCTTCTCCAGTAAGTTCTAATTGCAAAATATATTCATCTTAATTTTAAGTGTAATATCTACGTTTCCAGAAATGTTTATATGTAGCCCGAAATCGGTAACGATTTATATTTCCTTGCCTCCAAGGAGTTGAGTACCTCGCATTCTCAAGAACTTCCTTTCCCAACGATCGCCATGACGTCAGCCAACTTTGAAGTGTTTTCGCACGCAGACACCGCAGACATTTGCCAAGAAAACTGGAATTCAAAACTTTTTGCACTTACTTCAGAAGGCAAAGCGCGGAGCTTAACCCAAAAGTTGTTTGTGAAGAGTGCAATCAGTTATACCTGAGAGCGAGCCTCTGGAACGAACTTCACTTCTATCTGATAAGTCCAGGGATATACGAAGTGTGCGTACCCCTCTCCGTTATATTTGCAACAGTATAGGGTACACACCCCGGTTATGGTTGAATGCTTGGTGTGGACACATACCTGATACTTTAGAGTCCGTAAATCACCTTGTACACGATCAAATGAATCACAAACAAGTCGTTGAATTGAACTCTTAAAAGGAAATGACGTCAGAGACAACGTCATTTTTCTCATTGGATTGAAGGTTAGGTCAAAAAATTTCTAATTAAGGACGGTTCAGAATAACGCCATCCAAGCCTGACTGTCGACCAATTGGAGCACATGCTATTGAAATCGATTACCGGAAAGCAACCTCTAGGTCACGAATGCCGATATAATGGCGGCCGCGTAAGATGTATCACTTCACATTTTTAAAAGACGATAACCATTCAAGCGAGAGGAATATCGCTTCGTATTAAATGGTTTTAGGTAGACAAGAATGGCGCTGCTTAAATACATACGTTATAGCGTTTACTGTACACGTATGGAAGAATATTTTAGTTTAGTTTGTTCAATTGTAAACACAGTGCACTCACCATAGATGGTGCAACTTGATGTGCCTTTCGTGCTGTATGTATTATACATTGTAATTGGAACAGCTAAGCGAAATCACAGAACAAGTTATACAAGTTAATTCACTTGTCTGTGCTGAAATGTTTCATGAAGTGCTTTCGTGTAAAGTTACGGGTCAACGAAGTTAGTAATAAGGTGTGTTTTGCACAGCACATATTGATACACTTGTAGGTTTAATTGTATTGTCTACAAATATGATGTATATAGAAACAATCTGACGGAGTGTGAGGTGAGTATAGCTACTAGCATTTATGCTAGCAAAAATGTTAAAGGAAATGCTTCCGTCTAAAGCGAACTCGAGAGAATACATCAACATCACACTTCTTTCTAGTTTCCAATATGTCCTACTTCTTCCTTTGGAGATAAAATTATCTCTGTTACGGCTAATCGCTAGTCTATTTATTTCATTTCATGCCGTACACACTGTCACGTGTTGGTCAAATGCGAAATTGTCCAATTTTTCTTTGATCGTGTAAATGAGCAATTTCAGGTCATTCAGGATGAACGCTGTTCAACGACTTGTTCATAATTAATTTGATCGTGTACAAGGTGCTTAACATCGGGATGAAGACTTTCATTTTAGTAGCACAACCGAATTCTACACCATGGCCTGGTACACTTCGCGTTTGAAGTGTCTCATTATCTAAGTAAATAAGATCTTTCCTGGGCAAGAGGCTCTGAAGATTATGAAGCTCCCTTTACCTAACTTCCAACAGGTTTTGACCTCATCTTGGGGGGGGGGGGGAATTCATCAATGACAGAGTCTGAGATAATCATATTTTCAGCTCTAAAAATATGCACAACACAGCAGCTGTGAAAGATGCCTTCACGTACGTGATCCCGGATTATCTCCACAAAACATCTTCCATGGCGGAGAATTGAATTCGGCTGTGCTGCTGAAACGATGGTCTGGACTCTTAAACCATGAAGTATGTGTCCACATAAAGTATCCAACCAAAACCACCATAGTGTCGAAAATAAAGAGGGATGGACGCCCACTTTGTGATCACTCTGTACATTGAGTTTCTCCTTCCTAGATGTCGTAACAGGACTAGCTAAATGGAAAAAAAGGCAAGGGAGTAGTGCTTTTATTGTAATGGTTGTAGAAGCATTACGTCTTTAGTGGAGTAGTTTATTTGGGTAATTTTTCTAGTCGCTTTACTAATCTGTCAATTTAATTGATTGGTTGATTTAAATATTTTGGGTGCTACGGCACGTATGGCCGGCCACTTTGCACCCTTCTAAGTATATGGGGAGAAATCCCCTATCTGAAACCCTTATCCTAAAATAAAAGAAATTTAAGAAGACGTGTAAAGGGACCCTTAGGAAGATTAAAAGTGTAAGCTTGAGAGATACTTGCACAGAACACATAATACAGTAAAAATTGCAAGAGTCTAAAAGCTTCCTCAGACAGTGTAAAATGTCCGCTCGTCTCAAAAAGCTAAACATTTGCTAGAAGACTGTCATCTTCTCCCAATATAGATTACAAATCGTTCGGGAGGCTAATACTATGACGAAAATGAAATCGACACATTCGGGAAAGATATAAAAAAAACACTGGAGGGACGGGACGAGGAACGCCATACACTAATGGTGGGCTTGATAGCGCGAAGCTTGTTCACCGTTACGTCGTCCCACTCTTCCTGCTACGGCTCAAGCAAGGCTGGCAGAACCCAGCCATCTGCATCAGCAGATTTAGCGGCAGCATCGGCTGCTTCGGAACCAACAGAAGCGAAATTCTGCACTGGCAGATAAGGACACGAGTCGTCGAAGGATACGCTGCATGCACTACAGGATGCCTGGAAGTCAGCGAGTCCAGACTCTGGAGCACACTGGTGGAATTTGTGTACAGTGACACTCTCCGAAAAAGCGTGAAATTCGGCAAAGTCCAGGGCTTTAGGACTGCATAAATTTCTGCTGTTACATGGAAAAGGCAAGATGAGAAGCAGAGCTGTAACTTTCAGAGTCCACAAAAAAGGTACATCCGACTGATTAGACAGATTTGGACACATCCGTATAAAGCAAAGTAAAATTGAGGTACTGAGATTGAAGTTCGAAAGACCTCTGCTGATATTTTGCAATTGATGTTTGTGTCTCTTTCATTTTTTCCAATCTTAAAGTGGCTTAACTCTCAAGTGATGGGGAATCTTGTTAGGTCAGATAAAAATCAAACTGGAAATCTCTTGGGAGATAATGACATCGAACAGTCACTGCTTATTTTTAGGTCAACAGCTTTGATATGTAAACTGTTTCACAATATCTTTGTTAAATGTTCGATAACTGTTACTGCCTCATTGACGCTTATACTTTTTTTATCTTGTAAAGCCCTTAAGGTTAATTATGTAAGCCTCATACAGAAAATTAGCCCTCATGTTCTGTTATTTGTAATCCTGGCTTAAAACTTACATAACTATTGACTTCCACTGTCTTAAACTTTGTGCTGATAACTCAGCTTGGTTATTTGACCGGCTTTGGTTTGGAACTCCTTGTGTTATTCCTTTGAAAAAATGAGTTAATCTCAAAATTAATTAACACCGAACATCAAGCAATTAGTTAGCTGGTCACAAGAGTTTCTTTTTATTAAAAATCATTACAAAATTACGCTTTGATGTAGTAATAATAATGATTCATCTTTTAAAAATCTATTTTTGGTTCACGCAACAGTAATTTATAATTATTAATGTCTCTATGCATTATAAAATATTAAAATATAAACAACAAAACGGTCGCGTCTAATTTTGGTAAATTAACAGGCATGGTTAAGTTTTCTCGGTAACTTTTTAAACTTTAGGGGGTTATTTCTGCACTTTTACCTTCTTCGACATGTACATTTGTGGTGAAGTACCTGGAGAAGAGAGAGTTGTGAGTTTATACTGCACCTAATTTTGGACCGGCATCCCTAAAAATATAGAACACCAAAGGCTGAAAAATATGTTAAAATATACGACTGACCACAAAATTAAGAATACATATCACACCCTCCTTCGAAAATCATGGGCACGCCATTATTTATTTGTGTGCATTTCTTTCCATCTTATATGATGTTTGTTGTGATAAGCTGTAGATGGTGCGAATCAACCAGGAAGGTGTGGCGTAACAAACAAGTGTTGCAGCCTCATTCATTTGCGGGGATTTGAGTTTCATCTTTGGTCTCGAGGACCCGGAAAAGGCATAGAATCAATTCTTCTGACAATCTGTGCAGAACACTCAAGTTCAAGGCCTTATTTGTCGCATACAGCTAGATAATGAGAGAATCAATGAAACTTGCAAAAACATTGTTCAATGAATTTATTTATATTATTCTGAGATTATGAGTTGTTTCGCTTCATTCCCTTCGGAGATAATTTAAAAAAAACAATAAAAGCTCACAATTACCACTTACCTATAAGTTTAGTTACGAGAAACTATCATAATCTTTGCCCATTGATGTCAAATTTATTATCTGTATTGAGCAATTTTATTGTTATATAAAGTTGAAACAAACAGCAACTGCCACAGTTATAGACTGTAACTAGTCGGGCGAGCAAGTGAGTTATTTACAAACAACAAAGTGAGCAATTCTCAGGTAATTATGTATGATTATAGGTCAATATATTTAGTAGTACTTTTTTGTTTAGATTCTCCTATTCAATTCTCTACCTAGATAAAAGTGGTTTTAATGTATTGAAGAAATTATGAGTAGTTATGGTTTCATGTGTGTTTAATATATACGGTATTCAATACACTGTAACCCAGGATTTATAAAGGTCCATGAATTGTGAATAAATTTAATTTCGGACCAGGAAAGAAAATCTGGAAATGAAATCGGTTCTGAACCGTTAAGAACCTTTACAATTCGCTCCAGGAACCTTTTTTCCGGATCAGATTAAATACAGTCCATGTTCGGTACTGAAATGAAACACTAGCCATCTTGGGCCGAATTTTAATTGTGTGATAAAAATGGATCTGGTTCTGTAACGGAACCCATTAGGATTTTTTAGTTCCAGGACCTTCACTAACCACGCCATCACCCTCTTTCAAAAGTTCTGGGCACGCCACTTTGGATGTGTGCATTTCTTTCGACGGCGGTATGTGATGTTTGTTGTGCTAAGCCTCAGAAAAATATGGTACGAATGAAACAGGAACGTGTGATGTAACAGACAAGTGTTGCAGCCTCATTAATATTCGGGAATTTGAGTTTCACTTTTTTGTCTCGAGGACCCGGAAAAGGCATAGAATCAACATTTCAGACAAATCGTAAGGAACTGCCCAGTTCAAGGCCTTATTTGTGGCACGCAACAAGAGCATAACTGTGCACAAATAAAACTTTCAAAAGCATTGAGCAATGAATTTATTCTTATTATTATTCATAGAATAATGAGTAATGGTCTTTCGATACTTTCGAAGATAATACTTTCTATGTAACAAGGAGATAATGTAAAAAACAATAAAGGCTAACAATTACCACTTATCTACAGTTTAGTTACGAAAAATGCTCATAATCTTTGCCTATCGCTGTCAAGTTCATTATCTTACCTCTATTGAGCAATTCAATTGTCATTTTAAAATTGTAACAAATAATAGCTATCTCAGTTATAGAATAATTAGTCGGGAGAACGGTTGGATTTTTTGGAAACTAAGCCAAGTAAGTAATTCTTAGGTATTAATACATGATCCTACTTCAATACATTTAGTATTAATTTTGTTTCTAATTTCGTATTGATTTTTTTACCTACTTGAGTTGTTGAGTTAGTGTCTTAAGTCCACTTTATGCACAGTAAGGCTAATTAGGACTGGACCTACAGTTTAAAGTGGGATCCGAACAACTATGTGCCTCCACCGGGTATCGAATCCAAGCCCCTTGATTACAAGGCGACGACGCTACCACTGCGCTATCAGGGGGCTATCTTCTACCTAGTTGAATTTTGTTGCCATGCACTGAAGAAATAATAAGTATATACCGTTTCGTATGTACTTATTACATATTCAGTAGATAGAAACTACCAGTATGATCGACATTGATAATGCATGGAACCTTACCTCCATATCCCCTCATAATTAAGTGGCTTCAAAGTACAAGGGGGACCTCTTGTCTTCCATGACTTCACCTTTATTTATTATATTTAGTATATACTGCATAATATTTCATAGTCTCTGACTGTTCACTGAGTGATTCCTTTTCTTGTATCAGCGGGGTATGAACATGAATAACCTTGTATTATCACAATGTATTTTCAGACAGAGATACAAGATTAGAAACACTAAGTTGCTGACCAAGGCAGTTTATTATGATATAAGTGATTTTATATATTAATAAACTGCCTTGGTCAGCAACTTAGTGCATTTAATATGGAAACATGGCTTAATTATATTACAAGATTAGAAGTAAAAATATTAAAAGTTTCTTGAAAATTCTTGGTATTAAATGTAATTTCTATTTTTCTCATCCACAGTTTCCTCCCTCGGAAAGATGTTTGACGTCACGATGATTGTTGCAGCTCTGCTTGTATCCTTTGCGCATGTCATATGTTCAAATGATGGTATGATAAAATACCGATTGAGAGAGAGCACAGATTTCAAGTAAGTGTTTGCACCCGCAATTGGTTATGTACCTGCTGAGAAGATTTACATAGTCTTACTTCTAAGAATTATTTATTTTCTGCACACTAAATATATTGTCCACATATTTGTTAACCAAGGAGCTGGATTGGCTTCAGGATGAGCTAGGCCAGAAATGTTCACTCAAAGTAATTGCTGACTAAGTTGGAAGAAATAAAAACTTTGCTTAAGAATGTAAAATAATAAGAAAAAAATCAGTTGGAAACTAGTGGAACGTGTGTATCGCTGTTATAAAAATGACAGCCAACGTTTAATACACAATCATTTTATGCTACTTTATGAAAACTGTAAAAAGAGACTAATAAAGAAAGATTAATCTAATTAATCACTTGAGTAAAGGTGTACAAACTATTTTAGAGAGAAAAATGTCAATTTTCCAGGGGCAATGCAAACTGATTTTATGCAAGAAAGAAGAAAACAGAGTAAATAGGTTTCAAAATATTCTCTCCATATTTGTATTACAGGATATTTAAAATGAAACGCCCCTATAACAAAAATTCACAATTAATTTTACTTTCATCCCAAAGGCAAAACAAATACAACTGTCGCAAGATCATAGTTCAAAATATTTTAACAATGTTTTTTGTTACACTTTTCTATCTATCTGACGCCACCAGGAAAACGCAACAATGGCGGACCATAAGTCGTTTGTTGAACAAACAACATCTTTAGACCAAATCAGTAATAGAGTCCAACGAAAGTTCCGACACGAGTACCAATTTACATGGACACCAGATCCAATATCTATTAGGCGATATGCGAACCAGCCTAACAAGACAGTTAACATGAACGGTCATCCTAATCAATGTGTGCCAACAACAGTCAGAACACCACGTGTTACAGAAGTGCATGAAGCTGTCGTCAACAGTCTACGAAAAGTGTGCAAGTGGTAACACCGAAATGGCAAACTCCCTTCCACCCTGGACTGCATTTTGCAGACTAGAGAGACTGGGTTTTGAGTCACGACCAGTAAAATCCTTCGTGGGGCTCGTGTTGTGTCGTCCATATTTGTGTGTGATTGCTTTTTCATCCATTTCATCTTATGATCATTTATCCTCATCTTTGTTATAAGTGAAACTGACAGAAAAACGAACAAATCAATCAATCAATTAAACAGCAGCCACGAAATAAACTATAAGAATTATTAGGTGAGACTGACATATCCATGACAATAGTGTTGCGTATTTTGCAACAAGACACACATATTTCCTATAAAATACAGATGCGTCAAGCATTATCAAACAATGCAAGACAAAAACAGTTGTGTTCTTCGTACACGAATCTTCCAACTGGATGGAACAGCAACCCGATGTGCTGGACAACCGTTTGTAGTGAGTGTCAAAGCTTAATTTCACTGGACACTTACTAAAGCAAGAAATCTTTTAAAGAATCACCAAGTCCACTAATCGAACTGAGACTGAAGATTGAACGATATGCTGCAACTGTCACCTGCGGAACTCTGAATCGAGGTCATGGCAACATCTTCATTCAAACATTGAGCAGATATGGAATATATTGTGTAAACAAAAAACTTTCTTCTAACGTCAACTTTAGTTATAATTAATTATACATTTTTGTCATAGGGACGTCCAATATCTTGTATTTCTTCTAAACGCGAATAACTGTAAACATGAAACAATTACGTATGTAACAAATGTATTTTCAAATTTCAGGATTTCCCAGCTTGACAAAACGGGCGACGATGTATACAATCATTATTTTGATTATTTTCTGGATATTCTGGAAGCAAGACTTAAAGAATATGGAGATTCAGTAAATATGCGCGACGATGCAGGTCATTACACAGATCCAGTAAGTATCCTAAGTACTCATGAGACATGAATGAACGCTTACTAGTTTGACTTTTGTGCGCAAACGGTTGAAGTGTGCAAACTTTTTTTTAAAAAAAAGCTAAAGAAGACATTAGTAAACATTTGTCAACGTATTACATTCTTGTCAGATTCCTTTGGAAGAAAATATGCTAATTCGTTTTCGATTTACATGGTTTCATATAACAGAAATTTAAATTCGTGCTTGAAAACAGAATGTTTGTAATTCTTTGAGATAGCCTTGCATTGCGGCAATAATTCTCAACCTTGGTGAAACCACGGCCCGGTAAATTCATCTTGTAAAGTAAATGCCCCAATCGCGACAACTGTACTCAGAGATAAATTTCTATCCTTTTTTTTTAAAAAAAAAAAACTTTATACATTAATTAATATTGACACTTTGTCACCTTCATTGCTTCCCAAGGAGTCTTGCTTCAGAGGCGTTCACAAGATAGAAGGGACTAATCTCAGCGTCTCGCTAATAGATGTATTATACGAAAAGAAAACTGGTTGCAAATAGATTGTCCAATTTGAATGTGAGTTATTTATATAATGCTCAACTATTTGCTGAATTATTCCATATGAAGGCTCTATGATTGATATCGCGTTGGGGTGGAAGGCAAGAGCAAATTTTAAATTTAGGCCTAGTTTTCTCATTCAGTTCTTGAAACATCTTTGATGTGAATGCCGAACCTCAATCGACGTAAATTTCGTCCGGTATCCCAAATCTCAAAATTGTCTTCTCATAAACAACATTTGCTGCTGTTGAAGTTATTATGTCACCAGTGGACGTGTAAAAGTCAACACACGAGAGTATATAGTTGTGCCGAAGCCTTCCGCTCACTGTATATGGTCCACTGAAATCAATGTTTATCCTCTGGGAGGAACGATATCCAGGAAAAGTTTGGAAAACCCGAGAAGGGAGACCTGTAGCTCCTTTATTTCATTGACATGAGAGACATTACATACACATATTTCTAAGAAAGTTCGTCATGTGGGGAAAGCAAATACGTTTCAAGACCGCTGGTAAATTTTGGTAAAGCCCAAATGACCACCACCTATTGGATGACTATGAAGGTGAAGTTGAAGTTGACTATGAAGTTTTCATATCATGGAAACAAGGCTTAATGGTGTTATATCTATGAAGGTTTTCAAATACCAGTTCTCTAAGCGACTTGGGCATACATAGCAATTTGATAACGCCGAATGCCATTTTTGGGTATTGTACAAAATCCCATCTTCAAGCATACAAAAGTAAGCTTGCTTCTGGTACTGAGATTTGGCGGAGGGATCCTGCGTAATTACTTTAATTATTTCGGAAAACAAAGAATCGTCCGTGTAGTGTTGCGTAACATCAACAAATCCATCCTCTAACAGAAACAACCTTGGTTCCAGTAGTTCATCATTTGCATCCTCTGGAGGAATAGTTGAATCCCTGGACAACACATCAGTGATGTTCTTATCCGTGCTACAGTGACCTAAGGAGAAATTATACTCTTCTAATGTTACAGACCACCTTACCAATTCAGATGTTAAATTCTTGGCTGTTTTAAGGTGTTGTGACTCTATTATTGGTGTAGAGGTCAAAATGCCTCCCTACTAAGTACTAGCGGAAACTCCTTAATGTAAACAGAACAGCGGTCAATTCTAACTGCATAACGCTGATGATCTCTTCCCCCCATTTCAACTTCTACTACAATATCCAACTGCCATGAAATCGCCATTCGCATTAGGATGCATCATAACTCCAGCAATGACAAGGGTACTTGCGTCGGTGTACACTCGAAGTTCTTTCTCTGGATCATATACCTGAAGCACAGGTGCATTCATTTGAAATTCTTTTGTTCTTTCAGATTTTGTTTTCTTCTATATAAATTTCTCTCCTTTACATAAAACCTGTCGTAGGGGTTGAGAACTTTCCGCATACTTTGCAATGTACTTGCGTTCGTAGGAGTATAGGCCTAAGAACCTCTTTATTTCCTTAGTAATTTTTGGAAACTTATAATCCTGAATTGAGGAACCTACACGATCGCTAATTTTGCAACCAAAACGATAAACACAGTGACCTAACGGATAAATTTTATAAGCGCTTTAGAACAAATCGTCAACGTAGTAAGAAAATTTTTGATTATCTAGTCCTGCACACGCAAGCTTAAAGGTACTATTCATAGCTGCAGAAGAAGTTACGTGTCCTGTGGTAAAACATTATACTCATATGAGCCGATACCAGGAATAGAATGTGCTGTGTATGGCTTACTGTCCTCAGCGGAATTTGAGAAAATAATGCTTTAAATCAGAAGAAGCGCCGAACACGCCAAACGAGTTCAGAGCCCGACTATCAAGCACCATTCTCCAGCTCTGATCTTTTTTTCCTAATCACGATTTAGGGAGAATTGTAGGCCGTCTTACAATCACATATAATTAATACTGTTTGAGGTTTGTGTGTTAACTTCTGGCTTAAGATGAACGGTGATCATAAATTGAGGTCTGTGGAAAGGTGTATCTTTAGAGAGCCTAATTTGTTGTTCGTAATTTGTAGCTCTACTTAAATCCGTTTCCGACCAAATGATAACATGCCTGAATCTGTATAGCAGATATACGAGCTGACTTTTTTCGCTAGGATCTAGTTCAGGATTGATGGTAAATTGTGACATATCAACATCCTATTCACTTCTTTGAACATTTCCTTTGCAACATTAAACTCTACACTTGCTTTTGTTGCTATTTTCTAAAATTTCACCTGAACCCATTTTTGTATACTAGGAATAGCAATTCGGTATATAAATGGATTCGAGATCCATACCAAGTCCGTTTCTGTATTGACTGGAGTTCTGGATACTAACAGACTGGTTTCCTGCTGGAATTAGCTATCTGGTTCTAACAAATGGTAAGGTTGTAACTTACTCGTAACGGTAAACATACATTTGACATAGGATTTATTTAACCTTACCTTACTTGCTGCAACAAATCCTGCAGTTGCTGAACACTGTATAAGAATTTCTAATCTAATGGAACCATCAAAGGCTTGATTGGATTGTTCTTTAATCTTGTTTCTGGGAGACACTGCAAATCTATGAATTACTTGTCGGCTTTCTTTGTAGTCTGATTGTGCTCGCTGAGATTTCAAGAAATCGTTTCCCAGCAGGGTCTCATGGCAAAAACTTCGAATGACTCCAAAGGGTGCCTTTACTCGTAGCTTTGTCAGATTAAAAGTTGCTGTTGTTCAAAATAGTGCTCGTGTGTGTGGTTTGGAAAACCGTAGAACGATCACTTTACCTCAGTTCCCACTGTTAATACTTGGAAGCAGTTGCGTCTGTGAATTATCCGTGTGCTGATTACTAGTGAAATTCTAAACATATCGTGAAGCATAATTTGGTGGACAACGATTAAAATGCCCAGAGCGTGAGGCATCCCCTCACCACAGAAAAATGTCAGAAAAGCCTCCGCGGTAAATGTTACGATTTCCACCGTACCTATTTTCTCTGGAAAATGACCAAAAATTAGCTCTTCTGCTATGACTATTGTCCTTTATATTACTGACGAACTGAATCGTCAGTGAAATCAATGACGGATGCATAAAATGTAGCTGTGCCATTGTTTGCGAATCAGCTGAGTAGTCCTGTTGTCGAGTCTGGACTAATCTAGCCTGGCTTCGCGTTACCACCCTGCGCACAGTGATGGAAGTAGCTACATGGAAAGGTGTAACCTCTTCCTGTGGAACAGCCCTTTCTACTAAGTTCCTAATTAAATTTAGGAATCAATCCAGTTTGTCACTGCCATTAGATGACCTAAAATAGCAATACTTAAGCTAACACCAATAGAAAAATGTATGGGAATCAAATTACGACGAATAAAAATCGCACAATGTCCTGGGTGTACTTTTAGTTACCACCATTCATTTAATTATAAACCAAATAAGTTGGATCATTATTCTTCATTTTTTCTACCTAATAAGTATCTAGTGGTGTAAAAAATATTCATGCTTCTGCATTTCTCATACAATTCAGGGAAAGAGTAAAGGAAAAATCCGCATTAATTTACGTTAACTCAATGGAAATGTGTTCGGCAGCCTTTCATCCTTGGCAAAGGGAATGAATAAACTCCGATGAATTCATGCAAATAAATTATAAAACACCTCTTGATTCCCATAATAATAATAACGTACTACAAGCACAGACAGACGCGGCCTTAGGTGCTAGGTTGGCTAGGATTTACCTGGGTTTCGAGAGGACCTTCTCATCTCCTCGATGCTCTCTCATTCCTGTCTCTAATCGAACTCCCTCACTCTGGTCTCTCATTTCCTTGAAAACTTTGACCATTCACTCAACATCTACACCCATACCACATCTTACCCCCGCACCACTCTGCATTCCAGTTCATTCTGACGCTTACACTTTCTCGTTCCTCATTCCATCCAAACACACCACAACTTGAAATAAATTGATAAATATTAATAAATCAAGTATGGCTTAATCATGTAACGTAAAAGTTCGATTATATCTAAAATTTCAGATAAATGCAAAATTAGGTTAAAATAAGTTATCCTCCCGCTCGAAGTTCTGTTATTGTAAGAAATTTATTTCGAACTGTTTTGAAACAGGTTTCAAGCACAACAAACGTACGTTAGAGCAATCAGAACCATCCTTCCGCGTACTGATTGGAAGTAGTCTCGCGCATGAGCAGAGTTGGAAGCACTGCACCTGTTATACATTTTGATAAATGGTATATTAGACAATCGAGATGTCTTGTTCGGTCCACAGTCTTTAAGGAACTACAACTATGAAAACAGTTAGTAGGAAGTTCTGGCAAAGTGCAAAAATCCAATGAGGTCAAGTCCTTGCTTAATTTAAGCAAGGTAGGAGTGGAAGGAGAAAGACCTCCACAGTTCCTGAGCCAGTTTGCAGCCTGACAGCCCGTACAGGGTCAACAAATTTAGTAATGCATTACCATTGATATAATGCGCTATTGGTGAGCTCATTGTCTCCCTTATTGAACTAAAAAAAAAATTATCTCACTTTCACAAAGGAAGATATAAAGACACACTGGGTAAAAGAAAAGAGAAATCGGCTTAAAAGTAACTGATTAATATAGATATAATTCCATTATCTGCAAATGAGCTGTACAAGAAAGGAAATTGCCACATTATTAAGTGATGCGAGTGTTCATGGCCAATAAACTACGCAGAATGTGCAGTGACATTCGGATTGGCAACAGCGCGCTCGTTCACGAACCTCATGGCAGAAATCTCAACTGTCTTCCTAGGTGGCGTTCTGTATAAGATTGACTGTTGATAAAAAATACAGAAGAAAATCGTGAATGATTGTAAATGATTTAGCATGATTTAAGATATTGCATCAAACACCTTACTCATAGATTAATGAGAATCACGGTTTATTAATTAACTTTTCACGACGATATGATTTTTTCACAGGAGGAAACTTACTATGTGGATTTCATGACGACGAGCACGGTATTGCACAACATTTCCAGCATCCAGAGAATAACCAACGTAAGCGTGGAATCCCTCGGAGACGAGGATGATACTTGTTTTTTCCGGTTTTCGGTCAAATTCCCTGATGCTAAGGTATGTACAAATTGTTCTTTGAATGTTACTCACAATTTCTATGTTAGCATGCAATGTTAATTGGACATATCAATCGTCTGGTGATTCTACATATTCTAACTGTTTGTTTCGACAGAAACCTGCAATTTTACTATACACCTGATGCACTAACCAACAAATTGCTCATCTTGAAACGAGAAAAAACGCCCTCTCGAAACGTTGTATTTAAACAATGTGCAATGTCCAATTAACAACGCATGTAATGTATAAATTGATAAATCATGTGAAAACTACGTACATTTACTTAGAGTTTGTATTATTGGTTGATTTAGTATATTTTACTTCTTTCTTGTGCCACTTTTGGCTATTTACCAAGATGGGGATTAGTGATGATATGATGAAATTGATGAGTGGACACATGCTAACATCCATGCCCAGGGATGGATTCGAACCCGGGACCCCTGGGTATTTGTATTAGAACACTCTCTCAGGCATTAGCAACAAAATTGAGGATTAACTTTGAATACGAACAAAAACAAAACAAGGATCTCTGATGTACAAATGTTTTTGTTTTTTCACCTCGAAAGTAATGTTCGTAACGACCCGTAAAAAAAATTTCAGAATGTTTATAGGTTTCCAGAAATGTCTTTGTCATAGTTTTCAAAAGCTTGCAATAGTTTTATGCCGTGTGCTCTTTGTCTATTTGTAATTGACAAGCAGATTTTTTGAATTAATCCAATCAACGTGATTCATATGGAAATCAGCTTACCTGTGTCATGAATCTGGCAATAGTTTTGCTGTTACTAGCTCCAGACTGTTTCCAAGGTGACATTTAGGTTTCTCTGAGTGAGACTCACCACAATTCTATTTATTAAAGAACACAGGGTGTAGAATCAAAACATATTGAAAAGAGCTATGAACAAATCTTCCTACTGTTGGCCGCCGATCGTACAGAATTTGATTCATACCAAACTGTAGAAAATGTGTCAATTACAACAAGAAATGATATTGTCATCCAAGTCCTACAAAAAAGTAATAAAAGTTAATCCTGTATTCTACAATCAATATATTCAAGTGAACAGTCCGAGGGGAAACTAAACAATATTTTATTTTTGTATTCTAACTATTCTCCAGATACAAAAACTCATAAATAGTCAAATTCAGTTGCCTTTTAAGGTACAGGGTGTTTCAGCTGATTTGCCCTGATTTCAAGATTCGTCATAAAAATATTACTACAACAAATACAAACTTTCGCAAGGAACCATTGGGAGGAGGAAGGTTCAAATTTATTTTTGTATGTTTTCAATATGGCCGCCATGCAGTTTGGCAACGCAGTGAAGGCAAAAACACATATTGTCAAAATTACCCGTGGATTTTGCACATGAATTCTCGGATCTTGTAGACGCCGGCCCCCGCGGCGGAGTGATTAGCACATCGCGCTACGACGCCAGGGGTTCCGGGTTTGAATCCCGGCCTGGGCATGAATGTCTGCGAGTGTCCATTCATCAATTTCATCATGTCATCACTTTCCCATCTTCGAAAATTAGCCAAAAGTGACACAAAGGGCGAAGTAAAATAAAGCAAATCAATCGGATCTTGTGGACGACGATGATTGTCCTGGAAAAGTTATGGGCAACTCACGAGATTTATTTTCATCTCACCAGGGAAGTGAATAAATAAATAAAACATTCGAATTTTAGCTGCAGAGAACCCACACGAGTTTCAAGAGTCGTCGGACAATCCAGAGAAAATTCTTGTCTAGTGTGCAATTTCGCGAAATGCTCTCATTGCCCCATTTTTTTTTAGGAGTACATCACATCTGACAATTACCTGGAAATGCTCAATACCTTTTACATCCCAGAACTGTGAAGCAAACTTATTCCAATATGAAGGCAGCAGTTTCAACAAGATGGGGCAAGACCGCACACCACAGAAGAAGTTCTTGAATTCCTGAACAAGCATTTCTGACATCGTGTTATTTCGAATCAATATCCTGAAATGTTGAACTCTGGCATGTCGTGTCCTCCCGCAAGTTCGGACTTAAAGCCAGGGGAGTTTTACTTCTGGGGATACCTGAATCAAGATTTTTATTTAATCTGGCCGGAGGAATATCAATAAAGTGCTAGATGAAATCAGGACAACTGCAACCATTTCGAAGGAGACATTGAAACGTGTATTCGGCAACATATGTGTTCGCTTTCGTTGTGTCACGAACTGCATGGTGGCCAGATTGAAAACATACAAAAATACGAGGCGCATCCAGAAAGTATGTTTCCCTATTTTTTTTAAAAAAAACCAACACAGTTTCAGGAAACCATTTATTGGCAACAGGTACAGCAAATGTTCAGCTATTTTTCAACATAGCAACCACCAGAATTGAGACACTTGTCGTATCGTGGTATCAACTTTTGGATCCCACTGTCGTAGAACTCTGCCGCCTGTGAATGGAACCAGCGTGTGACAGACGTCTTCAGCTCTTCGTCGTTGCCAAAACGCTCACCGGAGGACAGGAATTTCTTGAGGTGCAAGAAAACGTGAAAATCGCTGGGAGCCAGATCAGGACTGTAAGGTGGATGATCAAACAACTCCCAGCCAAATTCCGTCAAAACAGCTGCTGTGCGCCGAGCCGTATGTGGACGAGCATTGTCATGGAGGAGCACAACACCTGCAGTAAGCATACTACGTCTCTTGTTTTCAATGGCACGTCGCAATTTCCTTAGTGTTTCACAGTAATGGTGGGCGTTCACCGTCTCACCTCTGGGGAGGAAGTCAATGAGCAAAATGCCCTTCCTGTCCCAAAACACGGTGCACATCACTTTCTGTACCGACAGCGTCTGTTTGAATTTCTTCTTGACCGGAGATCCACTATGCCGCCAATGCATTGACTGCTGCTTGGTTTCCGGAGTGAAGTGCAAAATCCACGTCTCATCGCCCGTGACGATCCTGTCGAGGAAATCATCGCCGTCATCATGGTACCGTTGTAGAAATGTCAGTGCTGCTCCTGAACGTTTCATTTTGTGTTCGGGTGTCAGGTTTTTCGGCACTCACCTGGCACACAATTTTTCGAACAGCAGGCGCTGCGTGCCAATCTCATGCAACACGGATCGCGATATCTGCGGAAAAAGGTTACTCAACTCCGTAATCGTGAAGCAACGGTTCTCTACGATGCGCTGCCGCACCAGCCCAACCAGATCATCAGTGATGAGGGACGGACGCCCACTGCGCTCTTCATCATGGACACTTCGTCGTGGACGACCTTCCGAAAACTGCCGACACCAGCGACGCACCATCTGCTTGCTCATAATGTTCCGCCCATAGACCTCACAGAGCTGACGATGAATGTCAATTGGCTCAATGCTTTGTGCATTCAGGAACTTTATCACAGATCGAACCTCGCATGCGGCGGGAGAAGGAATACGAGCTTCCATTTCGGACCACTGCTGCCTCGCTACTAGCGCCGGGCGGGATCTGTCCGCCTGGCATATGATTGATACGTCTTAGCTCTGCTGCGCATGCGCAATTTACACGGCTCATTATGTTTACTTTCACGGGAAAAAAATAGGGAAACTTACTTTCTGGATGCGCCTCGTATATTTCAACCTTCCTCTTCCCAATGGTACCTTGTGTAAGTTTTTATCTGTTGTAGTACTTTTTTAAAAATAAAGATTGAAATCAGGGGAAATCATCTGAAACACCCTGTACATATTTTAGTATATTAGAGTAACATACATAACATAAATGCATTAGAGTAACATACATAACATAAATGCTGCCTTATTTAAAAAAACTTTGGGTGGGGGAAATGTTACTTCCAAACACTGGCACAGAGTAAATTATTATTATTATTAAAATTATATGATATTAACCTGTCTCGTTTTCAGGCTACATCGAACTTCTTCATGCGTCAAAATGATGGCATACACGACATATGGGCAGGAACCACATCAGCCTTGGTAGGCGACAACACGTTCGACCTGTGGTACGAGGTTTCCTATGCCTCCCAAAATTACGGAAGCACTAACTGTTTCCAATCTTCATTCAGGTAAGCTACTGGCATGGGCGTCGGGAAGGGGGGAAGGGGGGAAGGGGAGAAGGGGGTAAGGGGTTTGAAATGGTCGGTCTGCATCCTGGAATTGTTTATTGTAAATTATAAATTACACAAAAACAATAAAACTCTTTAAGTTGATCATTAGGATTCTAGCTGAATATTCAAAACAACATGATATAACTCGCAAAATTGAATGTAAAGTATAGAACCTGGATCAAAACTCCCAGTTTTCATTTTTTCCTATTAATACAAAGATTAAATGGTTCTGTGAGTTTTGAAAAGTTCGAAACCGATATTTTTATGTGACAGGCCGCAAAACGTGAACTTAATAAAACCTAACTTCCAAAGGTTTCCTTTGAACGTAGTGCATAAAGGTTAATAACCAAATAACATAACCATGCGTTTTAAAATATAAACTAAGGTATTTAATGTCATTTTGTAAGGAAGGGCCGGCTGTGGTTACATAAAAAATACCAGAGCGGCTCCCTAGCACAACTACGCCACTGGGCCTTTGGACATTCTCCGGTGGGACAGTCCAGTCATGCTCTTGACTATGTTTCCCTTCGTGCAAATTCCATCATGATGCTCAAATAGAACTATACTATGTACGCCTTTAGAAGGAACACGAGTTCAGCCAATGCGCTGGGTACCAAACTAAAGTGCTAGCTGAAAAGAAAGACAGAGGTTTCGCTGTGACCAATATGCAAATTTTTACATATATACGAGGGTCATCCAGAAAATAATGAACGTTTCGGTGTAAAACGACAAATGGTGTGGGCAAAAAAAAATTATGGGAGAGAAACTGCATGCCTTAATCTACATTTCCACATATTTGCCATATACATTCAAGCACTTACTATATCGTGATACCAGTTTGTTGATACCGTCATTGTTCTCGGTTTCCGCCAATGTATTCGACGCGCCGTTTGTTACGTATAGCACGACGGAGCCTTTGAAGCGTTTGACAGTAGGCCTCAGGATTGATTGTTGCTCCGCATCCCAGGAAATCAATGAGTAAGACACCTTTCCAGTCACAAAAGACAGTTGCAAAAAATGAAATATGGTGCGTTACACGTGGAACAATAACGCATCCACGTGAAACCACATGTAAATAGATTTCACCTTCTATCGGAACGTTTTGCATCACCGAGCAAAGTGGCGCAGTACTACCAGAGTAAGAGCAGGCACTTGCCGTCACTCGGGAGCCGTAACATCGGTATTTGTCGCGCGAGAAATGTAAGTAGGAAAAATACATCAATTTTGGGGAAAAAATTACAACACCGAAAACTTAAGGTACCTAATGATAAGTAGCAATCTGTAGCAGATCTGTTATGGCGTCTACAAATATTAATTAATAAGATTTTTGAAAATGTCTTTGCATGGTTACTGACAGTAACGTGACGTGGTCGTATCAAGAAGGAGAAGACAAATGGGTCGACTACGCAGTTGAACATGCGTTGGTGTTCGATGGAGACAGTATATATGCTGCTCATCCTGACCTGGAAGTTTTTGATCAGATAGGAGTACCACCTCATCCATAACAACGGACGACAGAAATTGAAAAGAAAAAAAGAAAACTGTAGCTAATGGAACTGGAACATAATCCCTCAACAGAGAACGGTACTTCTGCACCGAAAAGAAAAACACTGGTGTAAAAGCGACACAGAGACTGGCCTACATAACATTTAGATCAAAGTTTAGCCTCAGAGGTTTTGCAAGAGTGTTAGGAAAATAATCAAGGGGAAGTAAAGAGGTTATTGTCCCCTCAAACTATGATTCTTTTATACAAACCTACGAAAATAACATTGACGATTTTTTCGATTTCCGTCCTTCCATAAATGAATGGATTGTTTATGAAGAGAGGCAGGCACCAGAACTCTGTGGTCTGCAAAATTTGGTAATTTCAGTTTTGTAAGCTTTGATGTACATTTTTAAATCCAATTCCAGACTTATTTTCGAACTGAAGTCACGAAGTGAAAATGTCCCTTTTTTTTGTTAACTCATAGTCAGGCAAGCTCTTGTTTGATTGATTGATTTGCTTTATTTTACTTCGCTTTTTGTACCACTTTTGGCTAATTTTGCGAAGATGGGGATGAGTGATGATATGATGAAATTGATGAATGGACACTCACAAATATCCATGCCCAGGCTGGGATTCGAACCCGCGACCGCTGGCGTCGTAGCGCGATATGCTAACCACTCCGCCACGGGGGCCGACCCATGCATGCTCTTCATTAGAAGAATCATTACCAATACGTATAAGGTCTAAATCAGTGGTTCTCAAACTGTTTTCTCATTGTACCCCCACCATAGGTTTTCTCCGAATAGTTGGTTTTAGAGACTTTTCTTAGCTGCCTGGTTAGTGGGGTATTTTTCAAACTTTGGAGGCGTGTATTTGCAATGAATCAAAATGGCATTCGGGCTGTACGTGGAAAAATAGTAAATAAATATACATTAGAAAACTACTTTTACTATTTTATTTCGTGTTCCAACGCTTACAATATTTTTGATTAATTACAAGAAAAAGTTAAACACATGCATGCTAAGAAGTATATAAAAGACTTCAATTTTCATATATTTTTTTCCAGAGTTGTTGAAAATAAGTAAATCACAAAAATAAGTTCATAAACCAACTGTCAAGCAAAATTTTGGAGTTCTTATTGTCAATCCTGAGTTTCTAGTAAGAGGGATGTGCCTGCATAGCCTGACACAGTTTCGTGATGTTTGGTTGTTCACTTGAAACTTTCAAGAGGAGATTCTGCTCAAAATCTAGTCTATTTTAGATTTCGAACGAGTATTTTATTTCAATACAAAGATAAGAGTGTCAGTGACAAACTCAGCCTTATTTTCCTCTTGAGTGTTATAGCTATGAAGTCTGGTCTACACAGCTGCAGAAAAAGAATCGTTGTGTGGGTATTCCTGACATCTCTCTTCCGAGCTGATCGCGTACCCCTTTCAAGTCGTTCATGTACCCCTGGGGGTACGAGTACAACAGTTTGAGAACCAAACTATACGTATAATTTATGAATGTTATTTTCTAAACATAGTAGAATTATCGTTGTTGTTTAATGGTGGTGGTAGAATAAAATTTGAAAACATTGTAAATTTGCGGAATACAATTGGAACGCTTCGGACAATGAATGTAGTCAGTAAGCACATAGCTAAGTTGAAGTTTTTCCATTATTTTGGACCATAATATTGAAACTCTAACAAATGTAGGTTCAGCTGTAGCTGCCATACTAATACAGAGTTGGTGGTAATTTAATTCTCCAACACTATTTCGGATCTTTCTTTTTTTTCGGACCTTCTTTCCTCTACAACCGTTAATCGGTGTAAATCTACTGAGGCTAAACATTGAAGAAATTGTTTTGGATCTACTGGGACCAGTATCTGTGACGCTTCAATACCATTTCATTTTACAGTGCGCTTAGGTGACTTTACCGATGGTAATGTTAGTGAAGTTTTCATTGGTGATACCGAAAATATTTACGACAGACAGAGCATATACGTGTTGTTGAAGAACACATAAACCTACACAGGAACAAAAAATGTAACAATTGACACAAATGCCTAATTTTTTTACTTCAGTAACGACTAAAAGTGCATAAATTGAAAATGATGCATTTTTGGTGCATGGAATGCATGTTCTTCTTTTCCTCTTTCCTCTATCCCTCATGCCTTTACAGTGTCGTGGATGCCTCGACCCAGAAACAGAATCAAACACAAGAAAAACGTAAAATTAGGAACAGCATTTAACACAACAAAAACGTAAAATTAGCAACAGCATTAAACACAACAAAAACGTAAGATTAGGAACAGTATCAAACACAATAAAAACGTAGGATTAGGAACAGCATCAAACAGAACAAAAACGCAAAATTAGGAACAGCATCAAACACAACAAAAACCTAGGATTAGGAACAGCATGAAACACAACAAAAACGTAAAATTAGGAACATCTTCAAATCTAAAAATGTTTAACCCGCATGTATTCAATTACTTGTATACCATACCTATCCTCATCGTATTCGCTAGTATTACAAAAATAAGTCGTTTTCACCAACACCACTTTCGCTAACGACACTTGAAATATTCACTTTTACTTCTTCACATATTTTTTTCAGGATGTTTCTTTCCGACACCATCGCACTTGCAACTCTACACGGTTATAGGAATTACAGAGATTTGGACACACGTTTGTTGTATTTTGATGACGTAAACAGGCTGAACGTTAACTTATCCATGAAACCTGACACGGAAATCTGTGCGGCACTGTTGCCCTATGCTGACATTAAAAAGTGTCGCAGCTTAACACACAAAAAATACATACTTATTCTTATTATTTGAAGTCAGTTTCTATCATTTTTAAATGGAATTAAATAATTTATAATTGTTCATCTTATTGTTCTAATTGTGACAATACTTGCAGTTTATTGTTGTGTATGGATTTTAGTATTCGGAATGCAGCTTGAGAAAAGGGGGAGCGAGACTAGCAAACAAATGACTGTGCACTTTAGTTCTTGAGTTTGCTAGAAGCGTTCTTATCTTGGTTAAGCTGTAACAGTTGTTTCTCATATATTTAGACGTTTAACTCTGGAAATTGGAACACTGTTCTCACACTATTTGTTGATAAGTTCACATATTGATTTTACACTCACAATACGCCATTTGGACAACGAAATACCAACGGTGTCTGTTTATGTCATGTCCGAATGTGTCTTACTATAGTAACTTTTCTGTAATGTTATACAGACGCTGAAAATGTATTATATTGTTATTATAATTTATGTGTGATTTGTTAATTTCACCCTGTACTAACTGAGATTAACAATAGTAGTATTGATCCCAGCTAAGCTCGGTCGCTGCATGGGTGGTCTTTAATTTGCACGGGTGTTAATTAATTTGCACGTACTTATAACTAATTTGCACGTACTTAGAACTCATTTGCACGTACTTAGAATACTTTACATTTATGTATTTACATGTTTATAACTTTTTATGAATATATAATTATTTATTTTATGAAAAATATGTATATAGAAGGTAATTAGAGGTACTTAACGCTATTCATATGGTTTTATTGTTCATTACTGCAAAGTATGTAATGTAGGAATCGATAATAATTAATGTTTATAGTATTGAAAATAAGAGTTTATGGTTTATGAACCGCTATGAACGGTGGTAATGGCTGTAGGTACAGGTCCAATTACGAAAGAAGACGGTCCCGGTACTCGAACCCGCGATATGTAACGGTAATAAACGGTTAGGCTTATAGTGTATACTACGTATGTAATAATGTATGTTATTATTGTATTAAAGACGATGGTACGACACGCCAGACAGAAGACGGTGAACTCCGCTCTGAGGGTAGACGAGAAAGGAATTTGGGGAGTGTGCGTTCAAGGTCAAATGACGTCAGAACGTCAGAACAAAGGAAGAACCTGATTGACCAATCAGAGAACGCGTCGGTAGATTTTCAGAACCGGTTTTTTCAAGGTTAACCAGTACGCAAGAACAGGAGAAAGCTATGCAATACTGTAGGGCAGGGGAGGGATTCAACCAGACAACAAAGGATGTCTGGAAATGCGCAGCAAGGGTCAAATCTCTGAAGCTATGCGTCGCTTGTAGAACTGGTTTCCGTCCCAAGGCACAGGACGCTTTAGCGCAGGTTTTTTTTATCTGTACTATGAAGAAGGGAGAGCTATCAGGGACGGGGCCTACAGTTTTCACCATTTGCTTTTATCACGGGGTGACGAACCTAGGACCCTTTCATTATTGATTTAGGTAGTAAATGTATGTTACTGTGTACTATGTAACTTCAATTTTGAAAGCTAACTGAACTCTAGCGTTTCGAATTACATATAGTAAAGACCTCTATAGTGTTGGTAAAATACATCCAGTCTGTAAAATTTTGGAAATGCTGTCTCCTTCTCTGTCGACCCAGACCAAAAGAGTTCTCAAACGATATTTCTTAACATAACTAACTTTTCAAAAAAAGAATACCTTGTGCTCAGATGGGTTTTAACCTATCTGTCCAGGGTTCGAGTCCCTGTCTGGGTGGTTACCATTTTTTAATTTTATCATTGGATCTTGTGCAGCCTAAATATAAAATATGTTTACAGTCTAAGAGATTATAATTTTTCTTCAAATTTAATTAGTTATAAGCAATGTAAGTTAATGTGGGGAGTTGGCCAAATTGGTTCCTCATACAAGAAGAAATAACCAAATTGACCCTAGCGCCTATGACCCTACTTGGGTTCATCCACCAAGACATCTGCTTCGAGTCTCCGATGTCTTGGTGGAGCCCATTCAGGTTCTACCGCCCACAAGTGCGTTCCTTCGCCGATCCAGCGAAGGTAAGAATAATGAAGAGCGACCCTCTATATATAATCTCAGCTCACTGTTGGTCACTCCTTGACCTAGTTATTTTCATGCAATCACCTACGTTTAGTGGAATTTGCCTTCTTTCTGTTTGATCTGTTAAATAATCCAGTCAATATAAATATACTTACATAGAATAATCTGGTTTTGAGTAGTGCTTATTGGTTGTTTCTACGCCGTACTTACTAGGTATGCATTTGTAGCCTCTTTTTTTATCAATTGAATATCAGTTTTTGACATATTTTGACAATTGTTTGTCGATGTTTTAGCGTTTAGCGATGTTTTAGTAAAATTTCCCTTCTTTCCCACTCGTACTTGGTAGGTATGCATTTGTAGCCTCTTTTTTTTATCAATTGAATATCAGTTTTTGACATATTTTGACAATTTTTTGTCGATGTTTTAGCGTTTAGCGATGTTTTAGTAAAATTTCCCTTTTTTTCCCACCTCACACTTGTAGGTATATCACGATCTTACGTGATATAACTTATTATTTATTTTTTTCGTGCTAAACTACACGAGAGCCTCTACGTGCTTTGACCTACTTTTAGAGTAGACCCAAATAGACAGTTGAACGTCATCAAGTGAGGTTCACCAAAACCTCAAAAACTCACTTTCTCTCCAAGTTCCGCGCCTCATTTATTGCGCTGACGATGTTTCACAGCGATGAAAACAGCACCAAAACCTCAAAAACTCACTTTAATCAATTGAGGATCACCAAAACCTCAAAAACTCACTTTCTCTCATTTATTGCGCTGACGATGTTTCACAGCGAAGAAAACAGCACCAAAACCTAAAAAAAAACTCACTTTCTCTTATTCATTGCGCTGACACAGCGTGATGAGTAAATGCACTCTCTCATCCTTGAAGGATGAATGCACCTTATCGTAATTTTCCAAGTCCGACCATGTTTATATATCGTGACCTTTGTAAACCTCTCTCGAAACGATGTGCCACACACACACACGCGCGCGCGCCTCTTATTATTTCTGTATTGTGACGTGTTTTTTTATTTCAAGCAAACAAACAAATAATAATTGTTTTTTTTAGGATTCCTGGCCCCTAACCCCGCCAGGGTGCGTGGTGCCCAACCGGAAAAGGTTCTAACGGCTGCGGTTAGATAACCACACCTCTGTAGAGTTTCACGTGTTTTTTTTTCTCAAACTTCCATGAAACTCTACAGAGGACCTCCGTAATGCATGCAACGTGTACTAACGAGTCTAGTGTTATTTGATGTTGTATTTTTCTATTTTTGATATAGAGTTTATTGTGAGATAGATAAAAATTATGTTTATTATAATATTTTCTTGATGAAGATGGAGAATGTGTGTGTTACAAATAAAAAAGTTGCATGCTTTTTTTTTTTTTCTAGTGTGTGTGTGCTCGTTGTTCTGCAGCACCTGAAACGAGAAAGCAAAAAAAAATTATTGTAACTGATTGTCTCGTGCAAACTGATGAAAAAAAAAAAAGAAATTGTAACTGATAACTGGTGAAATTGACATTGTAACTGATCTGAACTAGTAAAATTCGTATTATCATTGTGCTAGTACAAAATTTCTCATTGTAACTGATTGTGCAAACTTTTTATCTAAAAAAAACCTGTTAAAACTGTTCCGTGACCCTCTCGTTCTTCACGTCGTGGACGAAGGACTTCTCGGCGACCAGCATGACGCTGCACACGGTGTCCTCGGGCAGTGCGTCATGGAACTCGCACACGACCTTGATGTTGGTGCGATCGTTGACCACCACCTGCTTCCTCTTAGACGTGTTGATGACGAACATCGGCCTTTGTGCTTTGAATTCGCTGGGCGTGTAGTACATGTCCACGCTTCCCTCGGTCACGCGCTTGTAAGCCGTGTAAGCTTCGTAAAGTTTGAGGTAATCATCTTTGGTCATGTCGAGGTTGTAATTCTCGCGCGGCGTACGTGATGAATCCGCAAACAGATTTTTCGCAAGTCTTACCGTTTTCAAGATAACCCCACTTCCGGTCGCCATTTTGGATTTCCGAACATAGGTTCTATTCATGCTTTTTCTCACGTATAGGCGTACATAATGAATCTGCAAACAGATTTTTCCTGTCTTACCGTTTCCAAGATAACCCCACTTCCGGTCGCCATTTTCGATTTCCGAGCATAGGTTCTATTCATACTTTTTCTCACGTATAGGCGTACATAATGAATCTGCAAACAGATTTTTCCTAAGTCTTGCCGTTTCCAAGATAACCCCACTTCCGGTTGCCATTTTCGATTTCCGAGCATAGGTTCTATTCATACTTTTTCTCACGTATAGGCGTACGTGATGAATCCGCAAGCAGATTTTTCCTAAGTCTTACCGTTTCCAAGATAACCCCACTTCCGGTTGCCATTTTGAATTTCTGACATAGGTTCTATTCATACTTCTTCTCACGTATAGGCGTACGTGATGAATCAGCAAACAGATTTTTCGTAAGTCTTACCGTTTCCAAGATAGTCCCACTTCCGGTCGCCATTTTGGATTTCCGAACATAGGTTCTATTCACATTTTACTCACGTATAGGCGTACGTGATGAATCAGCAAACAGATTTTTCCTAAGTCATGAATTGGAGGGTTCTATGACAATCTATATTAATTCTCGTAAGAGAACAGAAAACACACACACAAAAAAAACAATACTGTGGTCACTACAACAAATAGTCTTCTTCAACCCTTATCCAACAAACCAAAAAAAAAATCATCATCCTAACTAGAACCATGTAACTAACATTGTGATGACTCATATTAAGCACCCCTTAATTGTATTACTTATAAGGGTATACTATTGCACAACGTTTTTGCAACAAGTTATTACGTAACATTGTGATGACTCATATCTAATGCCCTTCGTTGTATTAACTATAAGGGAGTAAACTATTACACAACATATTGCAACAAGTTATGACGTAATGTGATGAGTCATATCTAACGTGGCGTCTTCTGATTGGTTAATTATTACAGGTGTTTTCAATACGGTCCGCGCTTTTATTATATACTGCTGGACAAAAAAAAACGGACACTTGCATTTTTTGTGATAACGCATAAATTCTGATTCGAAGACTAACTAAATGTTGCAGAAATTATTGGAAATAAAAAAAACCTGAATATATTCAACAGAAAGCAAATTAAAATTTATTGTTAATAAGTTAAATTAGAACTTAAACGAAAGTTACAGAAAACTACCAAAAAAAATTAGAAAAAAAGATCTTAGCAATATTTTGTTTTAATATTGTTAAGTGCTACTGGTGGGGTATATAAGCTGTCTAGTAGCGGGTGTTACCTCCCCTGCCATCAATTACAACTTGTAACCTCCGTGGCATACTTCGAATAAGTTTGGCAATCACTTATTGGTCCAATTGCTCCCATTCTTCTTGAATAGCAAGTCTTAGCTCTTCAATTGTTCCTGGAACTATTGCACGGTTTCTGATATGTCGTTTCAGTTGATCCCAGACATGCTCTATCAGATTTAGGTCCAGACTTTGTGGTGGCCATTCTCATCGCGTAATCCCAACGTTGTCCAGGTACTCCGTGACAATATTTGCAATGTGAGGACGCGCATTGTCATGCATAAAAACAAAATCTGGGCCTATGAATGGTGCATATGGTACTACATGATCTGCAAAACATTCTGTAATATACCTGCGAGCTGTCATTGCCAAATTCTCTACAAGAACCAACTCTGTACGTCCTTGTAAAAAAATACCTCCCCAGACCATTACACCACCGCCTCGAAAGGGTGTTATTTCAACGAAACAACATTGTGCATAACGCTCACTAGGTCTTCTGTACACTTGTTCACACCCGTCTGATGAACGTAGGTTGAATTTTGACTCATCGGAGAATAAAACCTTTTCTCACTGCTCCACATTCCAATGTAAGTGTTGTGTAGCAAATTCCAGTCTTCGCTTCCGGTGACGTGCTAACAACCTGGGACGTGTAGCCGGCCTCCGAGATGATAAACCACTTTCATTTAGTCTTCTACGAACTGTTCGTGAAGAAACCACAGCTCTATGAACATTTCTCAAACGCCGTGCCACAATATTTGAAGTCGTACGATGGTTCCGTTAAGACTATGATACACATGAATCGATCTTCCCGTGCTGTTCTGCATCGTTTCCGACCAGAACCCGGTCTCCTACCATAGGAACAAGTTGCATCATACCGTCTGAGAGCTTCATTGATAGTACTTTGTGCTATATTTAGCACCCTAGCAATATACGACCATCATCACGAAGAGCTACTGCTTTTACTACCTCTTAACGTCTCATTTTCAAGCTAGCAAACTTACAATACACTTGCAAGATAAACACCAGAAATGACAATATCAATAATATCTGTTACTATGGTTACTATGAACCAAAATTCATGCCTCTCTAGACATTAAACAAAATAACATCAACAGGAATTGAAAATCAATAAATTAAAACAAAATTGCATGAAATTAATTTTGAGCCTACTAGGTGTCCCAAATAAGTAAATACGAGTAAATAAATAAATAAATAGTAAATGAAAACTATGCAATATGTTCAATAATGAATATTCAATTGTTCAATACTTAACTGAGAGCGTAATTCATAAGTAATTGCAATTCAGATGTCAAATATTAAGGTGTCCGGTTTTTTTTGTCCAGCAGTATATATGACGGCATACATTGCAGATCAGTCAGTCTCGGGAGAGCAGCCGAAGAGTATGGACGTCCTGTCGCAGCGCTCCTTGTTTTTGTAAAAAAAAATAGGTATTTAACTTTCTTTGAAGCTACATACCATCTATTATTTCAAGTTCAAAGGTGTTTCACGTGGTTTTTCATAGTAATTTCGACCAGAGTGAATTTTGACGTGATCGTGCGTTTTCTATTTCACCTCAAGAAATTCTATATAAAATACATACCTGAAAATTGTATCGCTATATACTAGACTTTTTGATTTCTGTGATTTTGGATAAAGCATAATGGAATCCACCACCAGTTTCAATCGTAAAAATGATAAAACTGAATGTGTTACTTGTGGGAAGCTAATCTCAAGGAACAATTTATCGGTACACAGGGCAAGATGTAACGAAACAGCTTCGAGTTTAAATCGTTCGTTACCTTCTAAGCCTTGTGCTCGATGCGGAAAGATGATTAGCATTACAAATTTTAGTAAACATCTCAAAATTTGCAAACCATCGACCGGACAAGCATCGAAAAGGAAAATCGATGATTCAGAAACGGAAGCTTCCACTTCCAAGCAAATTAAATTATCTAATGAACGCAAACCAATTAGATCTGCATTCAACGACCATCTCCAGGATTTTTCAATTAAGTCAGAACCAGGCCGTGACATCCTTAGTTTCTTGGATGAGACGAAAACATCTGTACTAAATATTTTAAAAGATAAACTTGAAAACAACTCTATAAAAGTATACGTTGTTCTGTTTTCTGAATACGAGAAAGTTGATGGCACAACGAGTATTTTTTATCATCGTACAAAAAACCAGACTCTTTATTTTGCTGACGTCGAAAATTTAGACAACTTCTATTATAAAGTTACCAATGAACTGCTTAAGAAACACGACGATTTCGAGGCTAAAGGGTCGGGATGGTCTCTGTGTGGAAGTCCTCACACGTTAACCGTTTACGTGAACCAATTCTCGCCTCTTCGCGCTTCCAGCTACGTTCCTCTTCCACCGAACATTCAACACAAGAGGGCTGCGTTAAATATACAGAACAGCGATAAAAGTGTTTTCTTTGGTGTGTGTTGGCGGAACTTCACCCGATTCATTGGTCAAATCATCCAGAACGGGTTTATCATTACAAGCAGCATGAACCTGAACTGGAAAATGCAATGGTTGGCATCGAATACCCGGTGACCATTTCTGATATATCAAAATTCGAAACACGAGCACGAGATGCAGAAGGAAAACGCTTAATCATCAACGTGTTGGATAAACATGTCGTGCATCCCGTCAGAATAAGCGATGTCGACGATGACGATGCTCGTGTGATTAATCTTCTTCTTATTTCCAACGAGGAAGTTCATCACTACACGCTAATTCGTTCACTATCACGTTTGGTCAGAAGTCAAACTACCAAGCATGCAAACAACATCGAAGTTTGCCCGAGATGCCTAACCACGTTCGACGATCGAAAACAAGTCGATTATCGAAATTACACCGGACGTCAGATTGCTATCGAGAAACTTGCCGAACATAAAATTTATTGCGGTGACAACAGACCGACTCGCATGTTGATGCCGAAATCAAAAGAGGTCGAAGAATTTAGGATGCATAAGGCATTGTTGGAACATCCCGCAATCATCATTGCTGATTTTGAGTCTTTTCTCAAACCGTTGTCGTACTGCGACCCAGATCCCGAACTTTCTTCCACAACACCGTATCAGTTGCACGAAGCCTCGAGTTTCGGATATGTTGTTGTGCGACAGGATAGGATAGATGAACCGTATGTTTACCGAGGACCAGACGTAATCAAACATTTTTTTGAAAAGATGGTTGAAGAGGTTGAGACCATTGGCAGCCTCTTACGCGAATCGAAACCAATGCTTCCATTATCCAGCGATGAACTTCAATCTCACAATAACATTGAAACGTGTCCGGTGTGCGATCAACGTTTCACCGACGAGAATCGGAAAGTATTTCACCATAATCACTTCAAAGGAAACTACATCGGTGGAATCTGTAACACGTGTAATCTAAAGATCCAAAAACCTACTTTTGTCTCCATATACCTTCATAATGGCAGGGGTTACGACTTCCATCTCTTAATTCGGAATCTTGGATATGATAGACAAAAAGTAAATATTCTAGCAAAGAATGAAGAAAGGTACATCAGTGTCAGCAAGCGAGTATTGATTCCAGGAACAAACGAAACTGTGGAGATGAGATTTTTAGATTCTTACAGATTTTTATCTGCGAGCTTGGACGCTCTTGCAAGCAAACTTTCGGCTGAACAATTTAGAATAACGAGAGCTAATTTTCCCACCGTAGACATAGAAATGATTAGACGTAAAGGTATTTATCCTTACGAATATGTTAGTGATAATTCTAAATTTAACGACGACACTCTTCCACCTCAAAAAGAATTTTACAGTCGACTCAGAGAGAAAGGAATCACGGACGATGAATACGAACACGCGCAATGGATGTGGGACAAATTAGGATGTAGGACACTCGGCGATTATCACGATGCCTACTTAAAACTGGACGTGACAATACTCGCGGATGTTTTTCAAGCATTCAGGAAAACGTCGTCGAATATTTACAAATTAGATCCTGCATATTTTTACGGTCTCTCGGGCTTAGCGTGGTCTGCCATGTTATTACAGACAAAAATAAAACTCGAATTGATACCGGATGTGGACATGTTATATTTTATCAAGAGGGGAATACGAGGTGGAATGGTGCAATGCGTACAGAGACATGCAAAAGCAAATAACGTTCACATGACAGAAGAATACGATCCTAACGAACAATCGAAATACATATTTTATGTGGATGCAAATAATTTATACGGACATGCTATGATAGAAAAACTTCCTTACGGCGGGTTCGAATGGGTGGATACCACTTCCATTAACATTAATAATTTCAACAACTGTGAATTTGGCTTGTTTATAGAGGTGGACCTCGAATTCCCCGACCTTCTACACGATTACTTCAAAGATCTACCTCCTGCACTCGAACTAAAATGTTCGCCTGATTCAAATCAACGTAAGCTTCTGTTAACATTGGATAGGAAAGAGAGATACGTTCTCCATTACAAAAATCTTCAATTCTTAATTGAGAAGGGAGTTCAAGTAATAAATGTGAGAAGAATAATGAAATTCAAACATTCCGAGTGGTTAAAACCTTACATTGAAAAAAATACGTATCATAGAACACGCGCCACGTCAGATTTAGATAAAGATTTTTTTAAACTCATGAATAATGCTGTTTACGGAAAAACAATGGAGAATGTCAGGAAGCACGTGGACGTGAGATTAGTTCCCGATTCAAATAAATGTAGAAAATTGATAGCATCGCCGACATTCAAATCACGAAATATATATGATGAAAACCTGGCCCTGTTTGTGATGGATAAAAAAATAATCAAGTTCAACAAACCAATCTACGTGGGGGCGACGGTTTTGGATTTATCTAAACTGAATATGTTTGAATTTCATTATAATGTCATGAAACCCTTCTATAATGAAAATATAACACTTCTGTATACGGACACGGACAGTTTTATTTATTCCGTACAGACATCTGACCTCTACAACAATTTGAAACAACCGAAAATGATTGATCATTTCGACACATCTTCCTTCCCTCAACCAAACAGATTTGATCTCCCTTCACGCAATATAAAAGAGCTTGGTAAAATGAAGGATGAATGCAACGGAGAAATCATTCTGGAGTTCGCAGGCTTACGTTCCAAAATGTATGTGGTGAAAACAGAAACCAGCATCACCAAAAAAGCCAAAGGTGTTGGTAAAAATACCGTGAAAAACAAGCTTGTGTTCGAGGATTACATCAATTGCCTCTATTCACAGTCGAGGATTCTACGTTTGGAGACAAGGATACAAAGCGTAGACCATGTGATTACAACAAACAAAATTAGGAAAGTAGCATTAGATCCGCATGACGATAAAAGATGTATTTTGTCTTGTGGAATCCACACGTTGCCTTGGGGGCACTATCGTTTAGAAATTAGTAAAAATTGTAGGCAATGCAATTGAAAAAAAAATAAACTTAAATAACTATAACTAAAATAAAAAAAACTTTAACTGTCTCAAATTATCACATACACAATAAATAACTAGCAAGGACAATGAATCTCTTTGGTTTCCGAAAGCAAACAATGGAGACTGTACACCGCACGGCAGATCATGAATTTCTACCTTCCATGTTATCTAAACTCAACGGCCTGTTGATCAATCAATTTTCGGAACGCTGCTCTTCTTGCTGGAACAGTGACGATTTCGGATTCGCGACGATCGACATGACGAGGAATCCCAACGACGGAAAATACAGAAACAAAATCAACGACTTTCTAAACGTTGCAACGTTGTGAGAAACGTATGCCGTCATATATAATAAAAGCGCGGACCGTATTGAAAACACCTGTAATAATTAACCAATCAGAAGACGCCACGTTAGATATGACTCATCACATTACGTCATAACTTGTTGCAATATGTTGTGTAATAGTTTACTCCCTTATAGTTAATACAACGAAGGGCATTAGATATGAGTCATCACAATGTTACGTAATAACTTGTTGCAAAAACGTTGTGCAATAGTATACCCTTATAAGTAATACAATTAAGGGGTGCTTAATATGAGTCATCACAATGTTAGTTACATGGTTCTAGTTAGGATGATGATTTTTTTTTTGGTTTGTTGGATAAGGGTTGAAGAAGACTATTTGTTGTAGTGACCACAGTATTGTTTTTTTTGTGTGTGTGTTTTCTGTTCTCTTACGAGAATTAATATAGATTGTCATAGAACCCTCCAATTCATGACTTAGAAAAAATCTGTTTGCTGATTCATCACGTACGCCTATACGTGAGTAAAATGTGAATAGAACCTATGTTCGGAAATCCAAAATGGCGACCGGAAGTGGGATTATCTTGGAAACGGTAAGACTTAGGAAAAATCTGTTTGCTGGTTCATCACGTACGCCTATACGTGAGAAGAAGTATGAATAGAACCTATGTCAGAAATCCAAAATGGCGACCGGAAGTAAGGTTATCTTGGAAACGGTAAGACTTAGGAAAAATTTGTTTGCTGATTCATCACGTACACCTATACGTGAGAAAAAGTATGAATAGAATCTATGTTCGGAAATCCAAAATGGCAACCGGAAGTGGGGTTATCTTGGAAACGGTAAGACTTAGGAAAAATCTGTTTGCGGATTCATCACGTACGCCTATACGTGAGAAAAAGTATGAATAGAACCTATGCTCGGAAATCGAAATTGGCGACCGGAAGTGGGGTTATCTTGGAAACGGCAAGACTTAGGAAAAATCTGTTTGCAGATTCATTATGTACGCCTATACGTGAGAAAAAGTATGAATAGAACCTATGCTCGGAAATCGAAAATGGCGACCGGAAGTGGGGTTATCTTGGAAACGGTAAGACAGGAAAAATCTGTTTGCAGATTCATTATGTACGCCTATACGTGAGAAAAAGCATGAATAGAACCTATGTTCGGAAATCCAAAATGGCGACCGGAAGTGGGGTTATCTTGAAAACGGTAAGACTTGCGAAAAATCTGTTTGCGGATTCATCACGTACGCCGCGCGAGAATTACAACCTCGACATGACCAAAGATGATTACCTCAAACTTTACGAAGCTTACACGGCTTACAAGCGCGTGACCGAGGGAAGCGTGGACATGTACTACACGCCCAGCGAATTCAAAGCACAAAGGCCGATGTTCGTCATCAACACGTCTAAGAGGAAGCAGGTGGTGGTCAACGATCGCACCAACATCAAGGTCGTGTGCGAGTTCCATGACGCACTGCCCGAGGACACCGTGTGCAGCGTCATGCTGGTCGCCGAGAAGTCCTTCGTCCACGACGTGAAGAACGAGAGGGTCACGGAACAGTTTTAACAGGGTTTTTTTTAGATAAAAAGTTTGCACAATCAGTTACAATGAGAAATTTTGTACTAGCACAATGATAATACGAATTTCACTAGTTCAGATCAGTTACAATGTCAATTTCACCAGTTATCAGTTACATTTTCTTTTTTTTTTCATCAGTTTGCACGAGACAATCAGTTACAATAATTTTTTTTTGCTTTCTCGTTTCAGGTGCTGCAGACCAACGAGCACACACACACTAGAAAAAAAGCATGCAACTTTTTTATTTGTAACACACACATTCTCCATCTTCATCAAGAAAATATTATAATAAACATAATTTTTATCTATCTCACAATAAACTCTATATCAAAAATAAAAAAATACATCAAATAACATTAGACTCGTTAGTACACGTTGCATGCATTACGGAGGTCCTCTGTAGAGTTTCATGGAAGTTTGAGAAAAAAAAACACGTGAAACTCTACAGAGGTGTGGTTATCTAACCGCAGCCGTTAGAACCTTTTCTGGTTGGGCACCACGCACCCTGGCGGGGTTAGGGGCCAGGAATCCTAAAAAAAAAAACAATTATTATTTGTTTGTTTGCTTGAAATAAAAAAAACACGTCACAATACAGAAATAATAAGAGGCGCGCGCGCGCGTGTGTGTGTGGCACATCGTTTCGAGAGAGGTTACAAAGGTCACGATATATAAACATGGTCGGACTTGGAAAATTACGATAAGGTGCATTCATCCTTCAAAGATGAGAGAGTGCATTTACTCATCACGCTGTGTCAGCGCAATGAATAAGAGAAAGTGAGTTTTTTTTTTGAGGTTTTGGTGCTGTTTTCTTCGCTGTGAAACATCGTCAGCGCAATAAATGAGAGAAAGTGAGTTTTTGAGGTTTTGGTGATCCTCAATTGATTAAAGTGAGTTTTTGAGGTTTTGGTGCTGTTTTCATCGCTGTGAAACATCGTCAGCGCAATAAATGAGGCGCGGAACGTGGAGAGAAAGTGAGTTTTTGAGGTTTTGGTGAACCTCACTTGATGACGTTCAACTGTCTATTTGGGTCTACTCTAAAAGTAGGTCAAAGCACGTAGAGGCTCTCGTGTAGTTTAGCACGAAAAAAATAAATAATAAGTTATATCACGTAAGATCGTGATATACCTACAAGTGTGAGGTGGGAAAAAAGGGAAATTTTACTAAAACATCGCTAAACGCTAAAACATCGACAAAAAATTGTCAAAATATGTCAAAAACTGATATTCAATTCATAAAAAAAGAGGCTACAAATGCATACCTACCAAGTACGAGTGGGAAAGAAGGGAAATTTTACTAAAACATCGCTAAACGCTAAAACATCGACAAAAAATTGTCAAAATATGTCAAAAACTGATATTCAATTGATAAAAAAAAGAGGCTACAAATGCATACCTACTAAGTACGGCGTAGAAACAACCAATAAGCTCTACTGTTTTGTATAAGTTTAACATATAATCCTAATATAGTTTGATTCTCAGAAATATAGTTCCTGCTACATTTATATAAATCGAAGTCTAGTTAGTGTTGGTATGTAAATATTGGATATGTAAAAGGCAAACTGAATTTTAGTTATAATCCAGAAATTGTCGATAATTTCCGTTCCTTTTGTAGCACTAGTTGCATATTTTTAAAACTTTTTATTGATACCAAACCAAAATGCAGTCTATCAGAGGCACACACCAAATGAACAACATAAAACCAGAAACCAGATTCATCATCGATGCCAACATGGATATCATTATTCGAGGTTCTTTCGCAGACACTGAATTGAATTTGAAACATGAAAAAAATACATTGTCCTAAATAAAGAAGAGTACCCATCACGCGTCTACAAATCAGATGTGATCTTCGACACTTACAAAAACAGATTCCCCACACAAAAAGACAGATTCAGATCTATATACATTATAGGAGAACCTTACTTCACCTTCAAGGGCAGTGGAGAAAATATAAAAGTGGAAATCACCAGCATCTCTGGTGGAGTCACCCTCAACTTTAAACAGTGGCAAAAATTTCTCTCTTACTACAAATCCCTCATGGAAGAATTTCAGCATCGGCTAAATCGTAATCCCTATGTGACTTTTGCTCTTTGGTAGAGTACTTTTCATATATGTAAATTTGATATATTCTATATTTGTATATTAAATAAAAATAAACTTAAAAAACTTAACATGAGTGTTTTATTTGAATCCAAAATATATATGTAATCTAATGAAAATGATTTAAACTTTATAAATATTATTGCTAAACAGTCACAATTCAACATACAAGTTGTTCTTGCAGGCTAATAAGGCTCTGGCGTGTGGGCCTATGCCTCCTACAATCCTCTGTAAGATTCGTGTTGTCCTGTGTTTAATCAATATACATAGTAAACCTAAGCTTTAAGGTTCAATCAGTGGATTTTAGTCCTCATAGACATATAGTGATTGTAGCCTCGTATAATAAACCAAATAGAAATAACCCATGTGTTGATGCAGCCAAAAAACCAGTAATACTTGAAAATACCTTGAATAAAGGCTTTAAAACTAAATAACAACATAGAAAACATTTCTTTTTCACAAATCTTTATTATTTGCACTAAATACATTACACATTAATATTTTTATTATTGTACCAACATACAAGTCTTTGAACATTTCTGAATGCGCAACCTTGTTCAGCTGGGGGAGAAGTATCAGAATGATACTTCCACAATCCTCCTTGAAACATATACAAATTCTTAAGGGATGAACAGTTTACAGTTTGTAAATCAACAATGTTATCAATATTAAACAAATCTTTGATAATTTGGGATTTTCCTTTGCAGAAAAATGTACCACCTTGACAGTTCAAGTTCCTAACTGCCCTCCGGACATAGTATATTTCAGATCCACAAGGAATATCATACATTAATGCATGGAGATTGTCTTTAACCCAGCGCGATTCTTTGTTCTCTTTGAAAAAATCGGGAACACTCACAAGCGAATAATACACAGTGTCCAAATTTCTAGAACTCACACAAATCTCACGCAATATAAATTTTCTGTTATAAATAAATCCTTGTACATCAATAATGTATTGCACCATTTTCAGTGTTATTAGTCAGTCTCTATTCAACTCTCACAAAAATCCTGTGCTACCATAAGTAAGCTCTGCTGAGCGTATAGGATCTATAAGAGTTTTCACTAGTTCGCTATTGTTTGAAATTTCACATAATACACTATAAAAAGCTTTGTATTCTGTCTGTACCTCGTGTGCCGTCAAAGCATCCGCAACATCCTCATGGTTAGTAATATAAAAATCAAAAATATGTTTTGTGTTATCCAAGTCCTGTAAATAATACTGGATTCTCTCGCACATCCACTTAAAACATCGTTGGCATTTATTCAAACAGCGTTCTCCTTGGCAAATAAAATAACGTTCAGAGAGTAAATCTTCATCTTTACAGCATACGCACTCACACTCGTAGAAATGGTTAACTACACAATCGTGGGCTAATTGGTTGCCTTGATTAGAATAACATCCCCAGCATATAATATACTTCCCAGGTGTATATCTCTTCAAAGTCTCCAACACACAGTCCTTATAGATATAATTTTAAAAACATGGACATGATGCAATTATTTGACTCATGTCCTTGTTGGTTACTTTGTTGGCGTTATTTCCAGTAATAGATCCTTCCACTCACAGGTACACAAATAAGAACACCTGAAAAATAGAAACATAGTTGTAGTACTTGTTTATATTACGCATATTCATTTCTGCATTTACTTTTTTCGTTTCTTTGTTTTCTGGATTTATATATTATTTCAAAAACTAGTGGAGAAATATACATTCCAGTGGTAAAATCTCTTGCGAGGTACTCACCGCAGTGTGGTTAGCCTTGTTTGTGGACGTTGAAGACGCCATCTTTTACTAATGGTCCCTTTCAGTCACACATACAAAATTAGAAGCACCTGAAAAATAGAAAAATAGTTGTAGTACTTGTTCACATTACGCATATTCTTTTTGGTTTGCATTGACGTTTTCTTCGTTTCAATATTTGCATTTACGCATTATTTAAAAGCACCATACATATATGTAACAATTCACTTACCTTAATTATAGCTTCTTTTGAGTTCTTTGTCTTCAAATCTCAGACAATAATCACAACATGATGTCTTCTCTGACGCAATGCTTCAGAAATACTTCTCAAAATAGCTTCTGCTTGCTTTTACGCAGTTTTTATACCTCATAAGCAAACTGACGCCTTCTCTGATTGGTTGAAATAAAACCGACGCGTTTTCTGATTGGTTGAAATATTCTTAACATTAGTTCGTCCAAAAACCTAATAGTTATCATCCAAATGCATTAACAAATACACCCTGAAAATACTTTGAAATATTATACACACCTTAGAACTGTAATATCCTAATATAGAAATACAGAACCAAAAATAGCATTGTGGAAATCTGAAAACCGAAAACTATAAAATAACTTTTAGTTAAAAATACTTTTTTCTTTAGTTTTTAGATAAAAATAAAAAGTAAAACTTTAAAAATTAGTGAATGTGAAATACAAAACGTAATAAATAGAAAATTTAATACAAAAATTTAAAAAATCTCTTTGTAAATCCAAATCGCAATAAAAAATGTTGCCTGAATAGTTAAAATTGTGTTATTAGAATAAAAAATTACATGAACTTGTGAAATAATACATTAAAAATTGAAAAAATGTCTTTGTGAGTAAAATATAAGAAACAAAATGTTGCCTAAATAGATGAAATTGTGTTATTTGAGTAAAAATAAGCCTAAACTTGTAAAATAAAAGGGTAGAACTTGACAAAATATACTTTTGCATCCAAAATATAATTGAAAACTTTCTTGAATAGACTAAGCCGTCTTACTTTGGTAAAATAAACTTAAAAATGAAAGGGTTAAAGTTGACAAAACACACGTCGTGTGTACAAAATCTAATTCACAACACATTTAAATTGTGTTATTTGAGTAAACTTGGAGAATAATCCTGTAAACTTGGAAAAATATCTCTCTCTCTCTCCCTCTCTCTCTCTCTCTCTGTGTGTGTGTGTGTGTGTGTGTGTGTGTGTGTGTGTGTCCAAAATGTAATAAAAGACACGATCAAATCGAGCTATTTGAGTAAATATTGGGCTAAACTTGAGAAATAACCAAATAAAAGTTGAGAACACACACTTTGTGTGCCGAAAATGTAACTAAAAGTCTTTCCTGAATAGTGTAAATAGTGTTATTTAGGTTAAAATTAGGTATAAACTTGTAAAATAATAAGTTAAAAAGTTGTAAAAATATCTTTCTGAGTCCAAAATTTAATAAAAAAATGTTGCCTGAATAGTATAAATAATGTTATTTGAGTAATAATAAGCCTAATAAACAGATAGAAGTTGAGAACACACAATTAGTGTGTCGAAAATGTAACTAAAAGTCTTTCCTGAACAGATTGAATTGTGTTATTTGAGTAATAATAAGCCTAAACTTGTGAAATAAACAGATAGAAGTTGAGAACACACACTTTGTGTGTCGAAAATATAACTAAAAGTCTTTCCTTAATAGTATAAATAGTGTTATTTAGGTTAAAAATAGGTATAAAATTGTAAATAATAAGTTAAAAAGTTGTAAAAAAATGTCTTTGTGAGTCCAAAATTTAATAAAAAATGTTGCCTGAATAGTACAAATAGTGTTATTTTGGTAAAAATTAACATAAAGTTGTAAAATAATAAGTTAAAAATTGAAAAATGTTTTTTGTGAGTGCAAAATTTAATAAAAAATGTTGCTTGAATAGAACAAATAGTGTTATTTTGGTGAAAAATTAATATAAAGTTGTAAAATAATAAGTTAAAAGTTGAAAAATGTCTTTGTGAGTGCAAAATTTAATAAAAAATGTTGCCTGGATAGTACAAATAGTGTTAATTTGGTAAAAAAAATTAACATAAAATAGTAAATTAATAAGTTAAAAGTTGAAAAATGTCTTTGCGAGTCCAAAATTTAATAAAAAATGTTGCCTGAATAGTACAAATAGTGTTATTTTGGTAAAAAATTAACATAAAATTGTAAAATAATAAGTTAAAAGTTGAAAAAATATCTTTGCGAGTCCAAGATTTAATAAAAAATGTTGCCTGAATAGTATAAGTAGTGTTATTTTGGTAAAAAAAATTAACATAAAATTGTAAAATAATAAGTTAAAAGTTGAAAAAATGTCTTTGCGAGTCCAACATTTAATAAAAAATGTTGCCTGAATAGTATAAATAGTGTCATTTTGGTAAAAATAAGGATAAGCTGTGTAAATGTTTGACAAAGTCAAATTTTGGTAAAAAATAAACTCAAAATTAAGTTAAATAGCACACAGTAACATACATTTACTACCTAAATCAATAATCAAAGGGTCCTAGGTTCGTTACCCCGTGATAAAAGCAAATGGTGAAAACTGTAGGCCCCGTCCCTGATAGCTCTCCCTTCTTCATAGTACAGATAAAAAAAAACCTGCGCTAAAGCGTCCTGTGCCTTGGGGCAACCCTGAGCGGAATATTAATTGGCGCGGAAACCAGTTCTACAAGCGACGCATAGCTTCAGAGATTTGACCCTTGCTGCGCATTTCCAGACATCCTTTGTTGTCTGGTTGAATCCCTCCCCTGCCCTACAGTATTGCATAGCTTTCCCCTGTTCTTGCGTACTGGTTAACCTTGAAAAAACCGGTTCTGAAAATCTACCGACGCGTTCTCTGATTGATCAATCAGGTTCTTCCTTTGTTCTGACGTTCTGACGTCATTTGACCTTGAACGCACACTCCCCAAATTCCTTTCTCGTCTACCCTCAGAGCGGAGTTCACCGTCTTCTGTCTGGCGTGTCGTACCATCGTCTTTAATACAATAATAACATACATTATTACATACGTAGTATACACTATAAGCCTAACCGTTTATTACCGTTACATATCGCGGGTTCGAGTACCGGGATCGTCTTCTTTCGTAATTGGACCTGTACCTACAGCCATTACCACCGTTCATAGCGGTTCTTAAACCATAAACTCTTATTTTCAATACTATAAACATTAATTATTATCGATTCCTACATTACATACTTTGCAGTAATGAACAATAAAACCATATGAATAGCGTTAAGTACCTCTAATTACCTTCTATATACATATTTTTTCATAAAATAAATAATTATATATTCATAAAAAGTTATAAACATGCAAATACATAAATGTAAAGTATTCTAAGTACGTGCAAATGAGTTCTAAGTACGTGCAAATTAGTTATAAGTACGTGCAAATTAATTAACACCCGTGCAAATTAAAGACCACCCATGCAGCGACCGAGCTTAGCTGGGATCAATACTACTAACAATAAATATGATGCTGTGTAACTTATACTTGTTCAATTATTCAGTGTTCCAATTGACGGGAGGAGGGAACCTTCCTTCCCTTGGATTCTATTTCCCTGACACTCCATCCCTCTGCATCTAAATTCGTTCCAAACCATACCATCCCATCCATGTCCTAAAACACAGGGTGTTTCAAAATTGTTGGACCAATCTTATAATTTCTATAGATGTCACTGGCCATGAATGAAAACATATTTAATATGTAGCAGACCAAGTACTCCATCCTTGATGCATGTTACACCCCCGTCCGCCATCTTTATTTTCGACATTACGATAGCTCTGGTTGAATGCATGAGATGGACACGTACCTGATACACTAAAGTCCGGAACCCGTATGGAGACCATCATTTTAGTAGCACAGCCGAATTCTGCGTCATGTTCTGGCACATTTCGCGTTGCAACTGTCATTACTTGAATAAGACCTTTGCTGGGCAAGAGGTTCTGAAGATTACCCAGCTCACTTAGCCAAATTCCAAGAAGTCCAAGCCTCATCTCTGGGAGTTCATCAATGACAGGGTCAGAAATAACCGGTATCGCACAACTGAAGAGTTACGAGAGCTGTGGAAGATTCCTTCACGCACGTGACCCGGATTATCTCCTAAAAACATCTGCCAGAACATGACACAGAATTCGGCTGTGCTACGAAAATGACGGTATCCATAGCAATGCTTTGGATTCTTAAACCATCAGGTATGTGTACGTATCAAGCATTCAGCCATAACCATCGTAGTATCGAAAATAAAGTGGATACGCTCCCTTTGTGTCCACTTTGTATATTACGTCGAGTCTCTCTCCTCTAGATGTCGGGCTAAATAGTACAAAGACAAGGGAGTAGTAGTTTTATTATGCTTGTAGAAACTTTAACTATTTACTTAAGTAGTTTGGATAGTATTTTTGTTACTCGCTGCAGCCCTTGCTCAATTTAAATGTAGATACTTGGTCATTTTTCTATTATTAAAGTGGTCTAAATCTGAAGTAATGGGTAATCTTGCGTTACGTATCCCTCATTTTCATTTTCGAGTTACGTTTAGCTAAGCAGCTTGGTAGGAAGTATAGGAAAGTGTTAACTTCAGCACCAGCTCAGCGAAAAGCATTCGCCAATATTTGCAAAGGAAAATTGATGATTGAGAAAAAGGGGAGGAGTTTTGATTAGGAGGAAGGCAAGTTGGATCTGGCTCGAGAGAGACAGGGGAGTTGGTCTTGGGTCTTGAAGAGAAGAGGAGAGTGGTTCGGGAGTAAGAAAAGAGAGTTTTGAATTTTGGAGAGAGGAGAGTGAGTTTGGTTTTGAAGGAGATTCAGGCTGGACGGAGACTTTTAGAAACTTGTTTGGAAGTGGAGTGCAGCGAAGCTGAGTGACAATTTCAAAGGCGAACTTCAGCAAGCGAGTGACAGTTACTTTAGAAACTCTTCGGTCCACGCTTCTAATGCCATCCTTTGCCAATGCAGACTTAAGGTCATTGTAACCCAAATCTAGAGAGTTGCCATTCTATAAAGGGTTCTGTAAATTTAAGTTTATTCAGGTACCTCCTGCAGTTAGCAGATGCAGTCAAGCGAGAGCTTACGGGCTACCGCTAACCCCCGATTGAAGAATAATTACTTTCATCTAAAGGGCTCCAGTTTCGATCCCCGAACGTTTCGAGGTTCACACGATTAGTAAAAGTGTGTCACAAGACGATTGTTAGGACACATAAAATTTGAACTTGAAATATTTTGGGAGATGATGACATCGAACAGTCACTGCTTCTTTTTTAGGTAAAGAGCTTTAAGGTGTTGTAAACTGTTTCACAATATTCTTGGATATAAGTGTTACATCCTTATTGAGGTGTATACTGTCTTCCTATTCTAAATCCATTCAGGGTTTATTGTCAAATAAACATTACACTAAAAATTAGCCCTTATATTTTGCTATTTATAAACCTGGCTTAAAACTTGCATTACTATTGGTTTCCACTCTCTTCATTTTTACACTAATAACTCTGCTTGGTTATTTGACCGGCTTTGGTTTGTAACTCCTTGTGTTACCTTAAAAGTGAATTTAATGTTCAACTAACACAGAACGTCAAGTAATAGTATAGCTGTTTCTTAAACACCATCAGTGGCGGCGATTAGGTGGGGCAGTTGCCCCCACTTTTGCCACTTTTGCTCCCGCACCTTGATAAACGTTATGTACGTTACGAACTCAATTGACGCCACTGACGGCCATTATACAAAAACTATCATTAATATAATATTTATGATTAGTTTTTAAAAATATATTTATGGTGCACATAACAATAATTTATAATAATTAACTATCTCTATTAATCTTAAGATATTAAAATATTAACAACAAAACGTTCGTGTCCAGTTTTTGTAAATTAACGATATAATATTTTACATTTTACAGTAACTTATAAAGTACAATATACGTATTTTCTTACCACTCCTCTCTTGGGACGCCATCCCAAAAATTTATAAAAAAACAAAAGATGGAAAATACAGGATTGACTACAAAAGATAAAATACATCCCACCACCAATGATTTATAAAGGTCCATGAATTGTAAATACATTCAATTTCTGACCAGGAAAGAAAATCAGGAAATGTAAATCGGTTCTGAACCATTAAGAACCTTTTCAATTCGCTCCAGGAAACTTTTTTTCCGGATCAATTTAAATACGGTCCATAGTAGTAATGCACCGGCGTTGAGTCCGATAAATCAATTGATTGGAAAAGATCGATCAAAGATCAATTGATGATGTAGTTGTGTGGGCAAGCAAGGGGTATTGTTGTGAGCGATGACGTAATAAAATGGGCGGGGCTTAATTTTGTGAGGAGCGTTTTGATTGGTTGTTGGAGGAAAAGTATTCGGGTTTTTCCCGGTTGGTCGGAGTTTCCGGCGTCTGAAAACAGATGGCGTTGATGAGACTTTTAAGTGGTGCGGTGAATGTTAAGTGCCTTTTCTTGGAAAATGGGGTTTGTTGAGTGTTGTTTCGAGGAAATTTTGTGAGAATTAATGGATGTGGTTTGGGTAATGGGTTTGGAATGGTAATTGCTTTTCCCGGTCGGCCGGCGTCTGAAAACAGATGGCGTTGATGAGGTTTTTAAGTGGTGCGGTGAATGTTAAGTGCCTTTTCTTGGAAAATGGGGTTTGTCGAGTGTTGTTTCGAGGAAATGTTGTGAGAATTAATGGATGTGGTTTGGGTAATGGGTTTGGAATGGTAATTGCTTTTGCATTCCTGAAATTCTCAGAATTTGGGTTCGTGTTTTTGTTGTCTGAAGACAGGTGGCGTTGATGATTCCGAAATTCTGGGAAATTGAGCACGTGTTTTTGTTGTTTGAAGAGAGATGGCGTTGATGAGTCATTCCGGGGAAGGTGGTGTTTTTCTCGGGCGGCCGTTGATGAGTTTGAAATTCCTGGAATTGGGTGTGGTCTGAAAAACATGTCCTAGCATGTTTTAGGTTTAACATTCCAGGGTGAATGTTTGAAGTTTTTTTAACGGAAATCGTGACCTAGAAAAAAGAAGGTATATTTAGAAGGGATACAGGATAATAGTATCATGTGAGGATGGATGTATACGGTACAAGACTGTCTGATAATGGTGTGAATTTCTACGAGGTTAGCTACGAGGAGTTCTGGGAACTTGTTCGATCTTGCGGCGACCTGGACAACGATCCAACGGCCCTGCATCGGGTGCTGAGTTATTTCCCGTTTATGTATGTAGCGATACCTGAATCTCCCTGGTGTGGATGTTACCTGTTCGACGGATTAGGAAAAGGAGTCCATCATCACTGCGAGACGTTGAAGGATATAGAAGAGAGGAAAAGAAGAGCGGACGAGAGAACAGGATTTCCAAGTCACGGGTGTATGTGCGAACTACGTCGCAGGAAGGGAGAGGACAAGATCGGTGAAGCTTTGAAGCAGAGAGTGAAAGAGTGGCTTTCATTGCTGGCAGACAGAAATTCCTTGTGGTGTTCTGGCTGTGATCGTCCTTTGTTACGTAAATTAGAAGGACATCCCTGTTTCCCTGTGGTTCCTGCAGAAGGTTTCGGCGTCCGCAGACGTATGTTCCCCGACGATCTTCAGGTTGTTCCTTTATACCTGGAACGCCGTCACCTACAGTATCCGATTACTTTACCTTTTATGACGTATGAGAGTGTTTACTCACCACGTCTGCTGGACTCACGCCGAGCCGTATGTTATCAATTACGTATCAGTGAATTCGAGATACAGAACATACAGAAAGTGGCCTATAGGATTACGTCAGACTCCTGAAGAATTAGTGACTGCAGGATTTTACTATTCAGGCTTTAGCGACAGAGTATTATGTTTTCATTGTTCGTACGGACTTTGCGATTGGACATCCAAAGATTGTCCGATTCTAGGACATTACATGTTGGTACCCCAGTGTCCTTTTATACAGAGTGTTGCGGCGTTACATCGTAACTCCAAGAGCTGCAAGTATTGCGACAGTATAGAGACTCCTGAGAAAACGTCCGATAAACCTAGTGTGGATTCTGTGTGCAAAATATGTTTTCAGAATCCTAGCAGTGTTGTAATTCTCCCGTGTCGACATTTTGTTTCCTGCGGATCCTGTGCTTCCCAATTGGACAAGTGCGCCGTATGCCGGGGTAGCATTGAAGATACGTTGACAGTTTTCACCTGATGCCCAAAATGGATGTCTGTTTTTTGGACGTTCAAGGTCTTCGAGAAGCAGGAGGAGAATTTGTATGGAAAGAAGTCGGAGTTTTAAAATTTCCTTTTGACAATGCATTTGACTATTTAGTGAAATCTCCATATGGTTTACGCTTTTTGAGTGAAAAGTATCGCCGAGTGAATTACTGGCTCCGTACCAACAAACACGGTCTCAACTGGGGAGATGGATGGCTACCGTATGAGAAATTAGGAGATTTGTTATATGTTGTGCTTGTGAATCAAACAGTGTACGTCAAAGTTACGGAGAAAGTGAAATGGTTTGAAAAATTACTTGGAGAAAAAGGTATGGGTAAAATATCCGTACGTAACATCGAAGAACTTGAATGTCCAAAATTGAATAGTGTGAAAAACACTTCAGGAAGATGCAAAGAACATAGCAAATGTAAAAATGTAAAAAAAACCTGTGCAGTTGAAAATGTCTGGAAGATGTACAGTTTCTATTGTAATAAGTACAAGAAATAAAATAGTGTTTTAAAATATACAAATGTTTTATTTACAATCGATAATATGGATATAGGTTTACAATACATAGAATAACACAAATGTTGTATTTACAATTGAATATGAAAGGTTTACAATACCTGAAGGGTTATATTACAATACATAAAATAACAATACACAGAAAGAACAATGGTTCATTTACAACATCAGATACATGAAAGTAACAGAACTTATTTACAATGTCAATGTCTGTCCAAGATTGTTCTCAAGATATATTTCAATCATCAGTTCGTTGTACCAAAGAATATAAAAATAGTTCACTAAATTGGGCACTTCTTTTTTTTCTGAAACCATATTGTTCTTGATATAATATACAAAAGCCTCCATTTCGGGTTGCAATTTATGATAACGTTCGTTCTTTAATTTCTGCAGAGGCCAAAAAAGGTTACACAAAAATAAGTGTAGTTCAGAGGCTGTGAAAATAAAAGCATCGGATGAATGATGCTGATACATCGAGATACAACGTTTCCCGAAAAAATTTACACCACTGACGGTGATATTTCCCGTAACCAAGTAATTGAATCGACGACCTGTTTCGACGTAATTCAGTAAGTCAGATTTCAAAGCCCACAGTTCTCTAATCTGCTTAGAATCGATGCGTACGGGTGATCTCCCCTGTTGCGAAAACTCCCACACCAAATTGAAAGGGGATTGCTTTTCGAATCCTATTGCTACGAACTTGTTTTTTTCCTTGTTCAGAAAATATGTGTTAGCAAGATAGAGATCTAAATATGCCTCTACGTTATGTAGTCCAGGACATTCGATTGTATCTGGGGAAAAGCCGATCTCCCTACGCCGTTTTATGAAATCACAGTCTGTAGTCACATCTATTCCCTCATCCATCGGTTCGTTCTTGATAGGGACAGTTTCGATTTTGAGGGGTTGCACACGTTTGCGAGTTTTACGTTTGGAAGCATCATCCTGACGGGTCATGCGTTTCACTAGTTTATCGTGTTTTTCCATTGTAGAATCCCTAACAGCCTCCATGATGTTTTCACTGGAGCTGTCTCGACGGCACTGAGAGAAAGATACAGCAGCACACATTTATATAGCTTTTTGCATAACGCGACACCGGATCGCGTGGATAGAGCAACACGATTGATCTCCTCTCGGGCACTTGCAATGGGGTAAACATTTGAAGATCTGACGAAAACGGTGTAGGATATATCCATCTTTACTGACACCGGGCGGAAATGCTTGAATGAAATCCTTGGTCGTAACATGGCGTGCTTTGTAATAAGCATACACGCAACAGCAATGTCCGCACGTCGTGGCCAACACCCCCTGTAAGGGAATGTTGTTGTAAGTCCAAACCGAGGAATGACGGTTCAGGAGTTACGAATTCTGGATAGAAAGGATGAAATCCGTATGAATCGAAATATTCAGCTATATTGTTTTTGCCAAAATAGAAGGCCACCCAGTGTGTAACCTGGAAGTTGGAAGTGTCAGTGTTTGCGATTATCAAGGCAGGGGTAGAAAACGTCCGAGGTAAAAGATCTCTCGAGTAAACACCTTAGAAAATGTTCTTGGTGGAACAGTTTCGAGATAGAATCTCCCTGATCTGCGACGTGTTCATGTTGCCTATGTTTTCGAAAACGTAAAATGAGTGTACAGCGTTCTGTTATTTCTATACTCTCAAGATGATATTCTTCTAATATTTGGGGGGACGATTGCGTGTCAACAGGTTTGGCAGACAGTACTTCCAAAGAATCACTATTATAAATATCATCACAGGTTATCAGTTCGATGAGTTTTCCCATCTCACGTTACATATTTTTTCATATGTTTATAATAATATTTCTGTCTTTGGTCATTTCTATGCTACCAGGGCTGCTGTCAAGTAGTTCGGGAAACGATTGTATGTTCACAGGTTTTGAAGTTGTCACTTTCGAAGAAACACTACTATGCTTAATAGTACGGGTTATCACTTTGGTAGGTTTTTCCATCACAGGTAGTATAATGTCTACATCAGAACTGTCTCGATAACACTGCGAGCCAGAAACACGAGCACACATATTTATAGACAAGTCGGTCTCACTGATGGAGGAAAACACTTCTGTCTTTTGTTATATCTACTGCACATTCGAATTCAGCATACAGAAGGCATGTTATATTTTCCGACAGCTGGGGAGAAAATTGCATCTCGGCTCCGATGATACCTTGTTCCTGGAGACTGGTGTGCGTGTCGTTTCCTGAAGAGTCAGGCGTTATGTCGAAAATCAGGAAAAAGGATCCGTTCTCGAACATTTTCCTTGTGATCTGGTGTCCGTAATTGGCGTGGTGAATGCCTGTACCGGAAAATAGAGTTTGATAGGCACGTGTTATCAATCCGCCGTTTCCTCCTGTGGTGACCCGCAAGGGTTCGTAAGGTACGAGTTCTCCATTTTTCACAAGATGGAAAGAAGATAGATTGAAACTTCTAAAGTCGAACGGATTTTTCTTACTGTCTCCGAGAAAGCTGGCGGTGGATACCATAGCAAAAAGAACAACATTCGGAAAAGGACCTTGAAAAGCATTATCGATCGAAATCTGCTGCGTTCCGGCAACGTAAGAATAAGCTTTGATTACCCTTCTGGTGAACGGATAATGGGCAGGAGCGTAAGAGAGTGCTCTGTCTATGGCCAAACTGGTGGTAGGAGTAGGAATGATGTGATTTATTTCGAGAACAGCCTTTAAATTTTTTATTCTGGTGGTTGGTGAAGTCTGATCTCCCCAGATGTAAAAAACATCACGTGACCTGGCTAGATCGATACGTACTTCAACGCCGTTGATCAGGTATTTAGGCTGGTGGAAAAAATCAATGTGCAGTTTTCCCATAAGTTCGACTACGGCAGACACTTCCGTAGGATTTCCGGTTGTCGGAACGTGCTGGAAAAAGTCTTTTCTGGCGGTAAAACCTTTGTTGTCGGCGGTGATTTCATGTTGATGTCCAGGTGTGTCCAAGTACCACAAGGCATTTGTGAGATGCGTGTTCGCAGCATCGCTGCCGTAATTGCTTCTGCTTCGAAGATTGATTTATATGCGTAATTGTTATCGGCAACTGTTACAGCGATACCGTTGAGAGCCACTGTAACTTGTGAAAAAAGTGAATGGAGAGGATAATTTACGACCCCGCAGTTTTTTGTGAGGGCGTTGGAAGGTTCGGAAGCGCTCATGGGAGACCCATCTTGATTGACCATCTGCGTTAACAGACGAAGATAGGCAGATGAAAGATCTAGAAAATCTGTTCCTGCCGGCGGAATGGCAAACTGAAGTATGTTCTGATTATCGATGGAAGCGATAGGCTTGTAGGCGACCGTGTAAGTTTTTTCGACATTTTGCTGAATAGGTTTTTTACTGAAAAGATCGAACTGCGAGATCATGCAAGTGTTATTCTCCAACATTATCCAAAAATATATTTTCCTGCCGCCTTCTGTTTAATTTTCCTTTTGCGTGTTGTCCTAGATTTTGTGGATGTTTTTCTCCGCTTTTTGGATGCGCTTTTTTTACGGATCGTAGATGTTCTAATACGGGTGGCTGAACGTTTTAACATCGACTGAGCAATTTTTGTTGCAGGTTTTGTTCTTATACCGGAACCTACCAGAGAGTCGATTTTCCGTTGTGCTTTACTTTGAAGATTTTGACCCGCTTCACGTACACGTTGACGAACGATAGTTCTCGGAGTTTGCTGGCTTGTTGCAATGTCGGTGATAATGTTAGCGCCTGTTTTCAAAGCTTCTTTTCCGATCGCTTTTGCACCACTCCAGAGTAGAGGTTTCACCATTCTAAAGAGTCCTGCAAAGAGAGACCCCAATCCTCTCCCTTTTTGAATTCTAGTTGAATGATAGATGGGACCAATTCCTCCACGGATCTGATTACTGTAATATTCGGTCTGCGAATTCATGGTGATTCATCAGCTTTTCGACATAGACTGAGCAAAATGATTCCTTACTGTTTTTTAAAAGGACTTTGCTTTCCTACGAAAATGTAAAACAGCTATTGTAGGTACGGAGCCGTTTCTCAAAGGCAGGAAATATCCTTGTCTATCATACATCGCAATTTCTATTGTTTCGAAAGAACCTTTATCCAGAGAAACGTAATGAATCGGATTAAACGTATGATGGGCTAAGGGTACTGTGCAAGATGATTCTGTTTCCGAATACTGTTTTCGGGCAAGACGTAAAAGACGTAGCATTTCTCCTCCGACCAATTGCTGTTTCACGAGATCGGAATAAATGAATATGTAGGGGTTTTTATCCACGACGTTATTGGACACTGCGTGCGTAGAATAAATAGATTTCAATACGTCATATCGAAATTTAGAGTAGTCATCAGTTTCGTCTATGGGTGTAACAGTATTTGTTGGAACACCTTCCGATTCAGGATCGGGAACCCCTATCATGGACAGATGTTTGTTCACAGCCTCTTTAAAGAAAAATTTGAGATGAGTAGGAACAACGGCGTTAGCAGGGTTTGTTTTCAGGAACTGAATGAACTCCTCTATTGTATATGTTGCTGCAGGAAAATAAAATGGCTGCTCGTTAATATAGAGTGTATTATCTGTAGAAACAGAAGATCCCGACGCGTCCCATTGAGCTTCCAACAGAAAATGCCAGAATTGCTTAAGAACGTTTCTCCGTATTTCCAGGTCGTTGGTAAGGGATTCTTCGATGGTAGAGATCAGGTCCTCAGCATTTGCATACGTCCGAACAGGAAAGGTTACCGCTCCGTAATCTGTTTCCAAAACATTGTCGTATAGAGTTGAATAATGCAGTTCTGCTAATCCGACTTCCCACAATTCTGGAGACAGATCGATCCGTTTTGCAAGTTTTACGTTGAAATGGGTCAGCGTGTTGTTCGGAAAATAATTCTCCGATGCAGATGACGGAAGGTAAACATAGAAATTATCGTCCATTCTCACCGAACACAAAGAATTCACTGGATCGTGGTGACGATATATTTTGATATAAATATGTTTTGGAAATTATTTTTCTGATAACTGTTTTACGGAAGATGCCTTGATCCACGAATCGAAACTAGGTGGATATCCGAGCCAGCGAACCAGGTATTCCAAATTTTTACCTTTTCCCCGGCTGTTCAAAATCTTATCAATTTTATACTCTTCGTCAGGATCCGAATAAACTTTTTGCAGTTCATGTTTGTAAAATGTGCCTTTTACAGGTTCTTCATTTAAATCGTCTAATATGTATACAGGTACAGGTGATCGCTGAACAAGGGAGTGGATTTTGAAAAGTTCTCGTGACCACGATTGTTCGTATCCCTTCTCAAAATGTCCTTTGACGACAGAGATTCGTACGAAATCACCAACATTCAGATCTGAAGAAGGTTGTGAAATATGTTTGTCAGGTTTGTTGAGACGTTTCCACACGATGTAAACGTTAGACTCGTTCACATCTCGAGGTGCCATTCCTATGGAACTGTGGATAGTTGTATTGTAACCTTCGAGAAGTTGCGGTAAAATGTCTACGTAACGTCTTGTTTGTTTCGATGTGAAATATTTCCACATTCGATCTTTCAATGTTCTGTTGAAACGTTCCACTACACTTGCTTTCACAGGATAATTTGAAGCGATCGAAAAATTTACATTTTCATTTTTTAAAAACTTCTGGAATGTAGAATTTGTGAACTCCGTTCCTTGGTCGGTCTGTAGTGTGAAAGGTTTTCGTCTGCTTTGTCCGAAAATATTTTTGAAAGCTTCGGTTACCGAATTGCTTGTTTTATTTCTTAGTGGTAATGCAAAGGCATATTTTGAGAATACATCGATCACTGTCAGAAGACATTTGTATCCATCGTTATGTTTTTGTATCGATGTCATGTCGTTGAGATCAGCTTCCCAAAGAATGTCTATGTTCCAGACATTGTAATGATTTCGGGGGAACCTTTTCCTTGCAGGTTTGTGGAGAGTGTACGTTTCCTGGTGCATCAAACATTTTTTCACCGTATTGCGGGATATATTTTTATCCCGTACCGCGTTCCATAAACGATCTACAGATGAGAATGAAGCACGGTGTCGGGGATCGTAATATATTTTGGTGAGGATTTTATAGTGTTTTAACTTAGGGACTCCCATGACTGATCTCTCTGTCTACGGCTTTTTCTCAGAGGAACCAGCTTGTATGCGTCAGGTGTTCTCAGAAACGGTGTAGTTTTTCTGGAAACACGGACAGCCGCTTTCTTCTTCTTTTTCTGTTTCTGTCGATGAGACGGTCCAGGGCTTTCCGTTGACGACGCTGAGAAGTTCAACGTCTTCGGATCAGGAAGTGTTTTTTCCTGACGTTCGTCTATCAAATGTTGAGCCGTAGATTGGTACTCGTCGATGATATTTTGTAACTGATGACGTGTATTACGGGGTAACGTCTCTGCTAGGTTCGGAGGAAAATACGTCGATCCTGGCGAAATAGTAGAAAAACCGTCGTTATCTTGAACAATAGGAATTTGTAATGGTTCTTTGGATTTTCGACTCAGCCATAAATACTCGTCCAGTTCCTTTCTGTAAAGACGCCATTTCTGATCGTCTGATATATTTTTCATTTTCAGAATATCATTCATTTTTTTATCCAGAACGGATAATTTCTGAGTTACAGACGAACCACGAATACGTGCTAGCTGTTCCGGTGAAAGGACGATCATCTTTTTGTAGGAAGATGTCATTTCTCAATGAGGAATGAGAGTACCGAGAAGACCCGATAACAAAGAACCTAGAAGTAAGTGTAGAAATCCACATTTTTGCACAAGACGTTTTCTTCGTTTTTCGATGTTCACTTTCGGTTTCACGAGATTGCGTAAGACCGACTTGTAAGGTGTCAGACAAAGTTTTGTGGGTGGTTTAATTTTCACGTTTCCTTTTAAAACGTTCAGGCAGCATTCGCTGATGAAACGAATTGTCTTTTTCGGAGCACTTTTCAATAATGATTTACATAATTTGGTCGGTGAATTTTTCAACACGTGCAAGAAAGGTGAATGTTTATTGAAAGAAGACGAATGTCTATTCCTGTTAGAACGTGATTTGGTACGTGTCTTCCTCGTTCTCCTCATCTCGATGTTTTAAACATTCCTGAGGAAGATATGCAGTTGAGTAATTCTGGTTAAAAATGTCTGTCTGATAACGTAAAGGATCCGGTGTTGACTGTGAAAGATCAATATACAAATAGCTGAAAGGTTGAGTGGTAGCATCTATATATACTTTTTGGAGTTCCTTCATGCGGTGAGGATGAAGTTATCGTGCAAACACAGTGAATTGGTTCATATCTCGCGGATTTTTAAAAATAACGAAATGCTTTACGTTCAGTGAAATGTCTCTGCAATTTTTCCCTTGATGAAAAAGATTCTGTGTTATGAACACCACCGAAATGTTTTTGTGATGACTGCCTTTTGTGAAAAGGTCGGCGACTTTTTCTCCTTGAGCAGCCATCATAAGATCATCCAGGATTATGAGAGTAGGGGTTTTTCCGTTCCACGACTGCCAATCGACGATCCCTTTATGATATTGCACATCTCGAAGATTTTGCGGAATACTGTTTTTCTGATCGTAACACCATACGATTTTCTTGACGGGTCCTTCGACAAGATGAACGATGGAGTCGACCATATTTGTCACAAAAGTAGTTTTTCCACTTCCTGATGCTCCGCAGACCATCATGGTGAAAGGATGGGAAAGTTTAGGAAACATGTTTTATACTGGAGATTTGAAGAAAAATGAAGATCTGGCGCATTGTAAACACATTTTATACACTGACTGTCCGAAGAAGGGTTCAAACTCTGGACCGCTACAGACATATTTTAGTCAGCACAGTATCCGAAGGGATACGATAAATGTTCATCGGCGAAACGTCGTTTCAACAGTACCGGCTGAAACAGCTTTTTTTCATATGTACTGATTACTTGGAACTGTTTTGTTCTTCTGATCCTGAAAATATTTTCGACCATAACTTCAGGTTGCTCACTGTTTATCATGTCGCACATGGTATCAAAATTGACCAATTCCGATGTGGAGGTATTCAATGTGATTCCTTTCACTTTACAGATATACTGCGGTTCGGAGAACGGTTTTGTTATTTTCATGCTGTAACTTTTCGATCCCGTTGAAACAAACTGTTCACAAACTGCACCGGGCCCGAAATCTGTCAATTCATCCGTCAGTTCTCCTAGTGCGTCACCTGTCTGGGGATGATATTCCATTTCAGGACTATCTACGTAAATTACAGAATCTGTATCACAATAACATATCCTGTCACCCAACTTTTCGAGGAGTTCGTACAGTTTCAGACGAGCATGGCATGTTGTGAAGGCTCCGATAGGAACATTTACTTTCCTGTTCAGACTGACAGCCTCTTCAACATATTTCCAGTTCACTAAAACGGTGTCCTGATTGATGAATACGACTCCTCCAATCATTATATTTGGATCAGTCATTTTATCGAGAAAATCTTTCGATTCCTTGATGATGGACGTCTGGGAAAGGTTGTCCCGTTGACAGAACTTGCCCCATAAAGAATTAAGGCAAAGTTTAGCCAGAGTACGTTTACCAGGATTGACTTCGATACTGTTTTCTTCCAATAGAATACCCTCCTTATCGAAATATTTCTGTATGTACTTCTTCTTATCCTCGTCGTTCTGACACCATGAAGGCCAACCGCTCGCTTCCTGTTTTATTTTCAAGAAGGTGTTGACATAACCAGCAAAGAGTCCTCCAGTTTTTGTGACAGGGTTGTTCATCGATGTTTCATACTTCCACACTTCCGACACTGACAGTACTCTGTAGCCTAAACTGTAAGCTTTACGCACCTCGGCGGTGACCCAAGTCCCCGAAAGTGCGCGTTGTTCATCGGAATGGCTGCATGTATCTTCACATTTTAATCTGATAGCACATTCGTTACACAAGACAAACATCAGTTTTCCATGCAGTTTTGTAGGTTAAACAGGATGTAAAAGGGCTTTTGGTGGCAGAACAGTACATTTTATGAGCCCCTTCATGTTCAAAACCTCATTTACCGAAGGAATAGAAGTTCCTAGAAATATGGTAGGATGTCCGACAGGATAGGCACAGTATTTGTTCACATAAGGGTACAAACTTGTAAAATCATAGTACTGTAATTTTTCATTTTCCTTGATTTTGTAATACGTCCTGACTGTTTCAACTCTTCCTCCATATAAGGCGTCTCGTGGATTTAAAGGAATGCAGCAAACGATAGGATGTGTCGATAGATGTCTATCGAGTTCAGGATCTGCTTGCAATATTTTTTTGAAATCGCATTCCCACATTGTGACGACACGGTATCCTTCAGAACGCAATGCCTCAAGTTTACGGCATGTTGTCTCGTATCTAAAGGCTGCTGTGTTCAACATGTCGTTATATCTCTTACTGTTACTATCCTGATCGGTTCCATCTTCTTCGTCACCTTTCGGATACATATTCCTGTTAATTGATATGCAGCGTTGACAAGCATGCCAGTAGCAGCCAAGCGCCTCGTACACCGTCTGCGTCTCCTCGTGATAGCCGTCCACTCTGTAACGCCCTCCTATGACATATTTTTCACGAGTACGTCCACCGTGAAGAAGTATTACATCATTTTGTTCTTCCACGTAGGTTAACCATTTCAATGCGAACTTGGACATCTGATCTGCATGATGGTAACCTCCTTTAGGTATTATTCCTATAGTGTTAGCCGGCATAAATTTCTGCCTGTAAATTAGTGAACAGGCAGATGCTATCGTGATGCAGTCCCTGAAAATGTATATTTTGCATATGTCTAGAAAATTCTGTCTCAACTTTAGACATCCTTGTCTCAACAGGGTAACATCCTTGATGCAATATTGGAGAAGTTCGTTTTTGGTTGTTAAAAGATATATTTTTTTCACATTCATTGTTGTACCAGGACATGAAACGGTGTTGATCTTCAACTGTTTTCATATATTCATATCCGTATGCAGAAGGAGGAGGTGGCGGTCCTATGTAATTTCTATTCTTGTAAGTGTTCCACAAATGCGGATAATATCCTTTCTGCACAGGTAAACCAAACAGTTTTGAAAATCCTGCAAGATTTGACTGAACATAGTTGAGACTGTCCACAAAATGGAGATTTTGGTATGTCATGCTGACAATTTTGGTACCATCTAAGATAACACGAGGTTTCATTTCTCTTTCCAGCATTCTCCGTAATAGAAATGTACAATCGTAACCTCGTGCATTGTGTGCACAGATGGTTATATTGGTAACTTATGTTGCAATTCGAGATACGACAGAAATGTATCTACAGGGTCATCCCAGAATATAAACTGTCTTGTTCCACAAACAGAACACGAAGCTGTTAAATCCTCTCTTTTGTGACATGCGTGACAGGCTGTCTGCACCACGATAAGATTCGGAACATGAAGAAAAGTTTTTTCTTTGTCAGAATAAGGAATGTCAGTGTAGCATTCGAAATCGTAAAACACAAATAGAAATTTTTAGTACTGTTTAGGTTTCGGTATAGGCATGTAGCAGAAATGATTTACAGGTTTCACACAATTACACACAGTACAATATTTCATGTTGCATCTATGTACTTTCTCATATCTATTGTTTGTGAGAATAATTCTGAAACATCGGGGACACTGTTGGATTTCGATACAGACAGTACCGTTTCGGAATGGTGTAGAAATATGATTTGTGAAACACTGTTCATTTCTGAAATTTCGGTGACATGTCTGACATGTTCTACGGACACCCGGTTCAGGTACACACGGTGGAGTTGCACGGCACATACAACATAATTGCTTACACATGTGACTATGAGGTTTACCAAATATGAGCTGGTTACACCCATGACATTCTTGGTTTGCTGCAAATGCTCCAACACGGTTCACTATCACATCATAATGTTGTCTGGCATTATCATACAGAAGGTATATAAATTTTGAAACATGTTCAACCTGTCCTTCAAACAGAACATCTTTAGCATCACGAAGATTGTTGTATACAATAATTTTATGATCTGTGAGAACTTGCTGAAATTTTCTCAGTTCAGGAATTCCGCTTCCGGCACACGCATTGTCTGTCAGATCTACATCTGCTTTCCGCATAAGTTCGAAAACAGGTTTAAGAAGATTTCTATTTTTTCGATACTGTGAATAGGACGGATCATTATCAGCATAGGCTTTTCCTATTACCAAAGCTTCAGCTAAACAGAGTGTTTTTTTTCCTATTCGGCACACCGACGATACTCCTTTTTTGCGTGCTTAACATGTAATTAGGTAAACAATATGTTCGTTTACCTCCACAACCTCCGACAGGTATATTGACATGGTCGGCTCGCAAAATTAACCGATCTGTAGCCGTGAATGTTTTCGCACTCTGCAATATTTTATACATAATGTTCCACACCATATCACTGTGTAACTGGTCGCTTCTGTGCCACCCGATATAAATATCTTTCACGGTTGGGTCAGATATGTTAGAGAGAGTTAAACCTATCTTGTCTTCATCCTTGGTGTCTTTCTTAACATAGGTGAGAAGATTTTCAACACCTTCACGGATCCATGTGTGAGGATCGACATTTTCTGGAGGGTGCGAGAAACTGAATTCTACACGACGCCCTTTGGAACGGAATATGGGATATTCACGTTCTTGAATGTTATGTAACATTATGTTCCCTATTTGTTCACGAGGCACTGTATCGCGTTTTCTTTTTTTACCTCTTCTATCTGATACAGAAGCACTTTGGGATGACGGTCTCCATGACGGTCCTGGTAAAGGTTCCGGGTTTGATCCGGATGCGGTGTTTCTGGAATTTCCTGGTGATGTGACGGCTATCTGCTTCTGCTCGGCAACTCTGGATACAGGATCGGGAGTCGATGACGGGCCTGGCGACTCTTCGGAAATATCTCTCCATCCTTCTCCGGTAAGATTGGGTACGAATGATGTCACGGTCTGTAGTAGACGGTCATACTCCTCTACTAGGGAGATACTTTCTCCCGCGATTATTTTTTGCGCGATGATAGTCAACAAACACTTCCCGCAACTGTCCATGTGTTGTGTAATATCCATCACGATAACGTGCTAACAGATCGTCAGCGGATAACTGTACATCCATGATCGTACGATGACTGTTTCACGAACACTGTGTTGTGGAGAGAACGCTCTTCTTTATATACGCAAGCATGGCAAAGCAGTTATTTCCGTTCCTAACGGTTCTGCTGTCTGATCTGTAAACTCTCCGGAAATCTGTAACACTCCTCTGGTAACCGTCTTCGCCTTTTCTGGCTGATATGAATGTTCATGTTAAATTCTCGGAAAAAGCTAACTGTCTTCACCAGATGTTTTCCTGGCTGATATCAAACCCATGTAAAATTCTCGGAAATAGCTAACTGTCCTCACCAGATGTTTTCCTGGCTGCTATGAAACCATCTAAAATTCTCGGAACTACTTAACACTCTTTTCCAACCGAGCCTAATTGGACTAGAGTGAAGGCAATTGTAGATTCGGAATCTGTACGTCAACACCTTTAAATAGAGTATATGGACGGAGGTCTACGGTCAAAATAACAAAAACCAAGATGGCGGCTCCCATTGTCATGACGAGCTGAGATGACAATTAATTGTATAATATTACGTAGTAACCGTCGGTGATGTTTACTGGCACCTATATGTTGTAGGTAAATTGAAAAACTCGAAAAACATGTCCGGAAAGTTTCGAAGGGCCGTCCAGCCGTCCCTAATTGGACTAGAGTGAAAGCAATTGTAGATTCGGAATCTGTACGTCAACACCTTTAAATAGAGTATATGGACGGAGGTCTACGGTCAAAATAACAAAAACCAAGATGGCGGCCCCCATTGTCATGACGAGGTGAGATGACAATTAATTGTATAATATTACGTAGTAACCGTCGGTGATGTTTAATGGCACCTATCTGTTGTAGGTAAATTGAAAAACTCGAAAAACATGACCGGAAAATTTCGAAGGGCCGGCCAGCCAACCCTAATTTAACTAAAGTGAAGGCAATTGTAGATTCGGAATCTGTACGTGAAGAGTATGTGGAAGGGGTCTACGATCTGAAATACAGAAACCCTACATTGCCGTCAACATGGCGGCCCTATTGTCCGACCCTGTGTGATTTAACATAAAATTGATTTGCCATATCTGTGCATTTTCAAAGTGCGACTCCGACTCGGTTTGGCCCCGGGAAGAAATAATAGATATAACTTTGCATTTTCAAAGGGGTTCGACTCCCCCCTGTGTGTTCTAAAAACAAAAAACAAACTGATTTCTTTAATTTTGTATTTTGCAACGAGTCCACTCAAACCCTGTAAAAACGAATTTTCCATATGTGTAGTTCGACTCTGATTCTGTTTATTTAAGAAACAAACGCAATTACAATAACGCTACATTTTCAACATCATCTATTTCACGATGTTCTTTCTCAGACGTTCTGTGAGGACTTAACAAGGAAGTTGGTTTTGCAATTATATCTCCATACTTTTATTATCTGTCTGGATGAAACAAGGAAGTACTATGTACATAACGTTATCAGAGTCGACCGGATGCAACAAGGAACTACTGTGAAACTCCTCTCAGAACTGCAGGCCTCAGTGCCGCAATTTCCTCCTTGTAAATCTGTCATGATGTAATAAAGAACTCCTGTCACCGCAATTTAATCTCTTCTACAGATTTCCGCGTAACACGCTTGCTAATGACTTAAGCGTGTAAGGAAGTCTGCAGAACTTCTGAAACAGATTTTCCTCCACTCATTCTGTTACTTCGTGTTGGGTCAAGCAGAACGTGCGATGGCTGATGGAAATTTGGTAAGTACCTATTTCATATTCATATTAAAAATAACATATTTTCTGTATACACCATATATTTTTATTACAAGAAACTATTATACATATTTTATTATACCCATTAAATGCAATACCTCTCAATGTAGACGTTATATGTACAATCTCGGGTTCGATTCCCGATGGAAACCTATGGTTCTGTGCATAAAGTAAATTTAAAATCAGCTAGATTGTTTAATTATCCCACAACTGAACGAAACGTGTTAGTTTATTAGTAATATTAGTAATGTTTATTCGTTCAGTTTTCTCTTTTTTAACATCTCCACCATCCGTTCCTCTAGCTCTTTCCCCGTTCCCCCTGTTTTCTTATTTTCTGCTCTTTTATTCCTCACACTTTTAAATAGTTCCATTAACTCGAAACAGATTCTTAACGATAAATGCGAGGGTACATATTGGGCTCTCTGTATGTTTTCTACAAAATCACCAAACACTGCCGCGTTTCTTTTTTTTTCAATAATGAAGCTGAATATTTTCACCAATGTGTCCACCTTCAGTTCAAAATCTTTACACGTTTCTTCTAGTCGGCGCAATAAATCTTCGGCCAACCCGTTTTCTTCGCAGAAATTGACGTAGCTGCCTACATTCTTTTCTACTTGTCGTGCGTGAACTTTGCTCCACAAATTTCTTCTCTCTTCTGTTGTAGTCCTCGTATCCTCTTTTACGTCACCATACAGTAGACTGAACCCTAGTGGAAGTGTAGTCATCTGAAAATAGACAGAAAATATATTAGTTATATATATATATATATATATATATATATATATATATATATATATATTACACAACCTGTAATCACTGTTATATATTAATTCACGCATATTTTCAGGAACGTAACATACAACAAGGGGAGGCTCTGCGAAATGCTTTTCACGAATACCAGATAGGAGCAGAAGAAGAAGAGCACTTCGCAGAGCTCACCAGGGATGTTAGGAGGTGTCTGGAGGAGCAGGCAGAAATCAATCGGCAATACGAACAGACGTTGGCCCTATTCGCGGTTAGGCGTCACCTCAATCGTCAAAGAATGGAGGACACTTTCCGTCATTATCGCCAAAGGTACTTATTTTAATTTATTTCTTATAACATTGTATATTTTGGTATGGTCCGACAACCTATCGACTATCCTTGTAGCTCAATTAGGGGCAGATATATCAATCGAACATTAAAATCGGAAACATAAAATCGAAAAAATAAAATCGAAAAATAAAATCGTAAAATTAAAATCGGGAAAATTAAAATCGAAAAAATAAAATCGAAAAATAAAATCGAAAAATAAAATCGAAAAATTAAAATCAAAAAAATAAAATCGAAAAATAAAATCGAAAATATAAAATCGAAAAAAGTTTAAAATGTTTTAAACACGTTTAAAAAGTTTTTGAACAAAATTGAAATAAAAGACCCTCAGTCACAATCCTGTTTTCAAGGGGTCCTCGTTACTGACCCTGTTTCCCGGACCTCGTGTTTCAAAGGGTCCTCAGTTACGGTCCTGTTATCCCTAGAGTATTGTATATTCGGAATCTACACATACCCCACTTTTAAGGCTGTAGGCCTCCTGTACTCATGTTTCAAAGAATGCCCTGTTGCGGCCCTGTTAGGCCTCATTAAAACTTACTGCAAATAAGCCCCGATTATATATCTCACATACCACTATTTCTTTTATAGCCAATCAATATCTACATGGTACCGAATATATTTTTTAAATTCTTATATATTGTTTTTCAGAATGGATCGACGCAATGTTCGTAGGGCCGACAACCTGCTCCTTCTGCTACCTCCTGCGGTCCTCAGAGGCTATGTTCGTCCTCCTTCTCCTGGTCTGGAAGAGGAGGAAGATCCGCCCCTCATTAATTTGGTGGAGGAGGAGGAGGAGGAGGGACATCTTACGCCTCCATTACCTCCACCAGAGAACCGGGAACAGCCAACCCCCCCCCCCCCACCATAGGCTGTACATTTCCAAAATAAACCTCTGCTGCCACAGGTAATGTATTTTATTTTCTCACCTTTCAATTTGTATCGTTTTCTGCTTCCAACGTGTCGGTCTCCTCTATGATATCCGGGAATTCACGCTGCTCCAGGTGAAAGGCGACTCTGCTGATTCTACAATGGAGATGGTGATTCTGGTAACAACACAATCCGCTAGCCCCTTATATACCTTCCTTCCGATCTACGTTATCAATACATTCCGTGGGTATTCGTTCGCGCAGAGCGTCCAACGCCCACGTGCCTCTCCTATCTTCTTTCTGTCCTGGTACACTGTACACACTCAACTCTTCCGAGAATCGTACTTTTTTTACTCTGTATAATTTATCTACATCCGTCTTCTCCGGCACTTTTTTCTCCTTATGCTCTTTCTCCATCACGTGCTATCCCACATGCTTTGCAGAGAATCCTCCTTCCAGCACAACATTCAAACATTCCGCACATCATTCATCCGGTCCATGCATATCACTCTCAACCGTCCACACACACACATACATCGCTCACCAATTCCTGGAACCACTTAACGATAATCTTTCTCGCAACACCAAACCAATTAACACCAGACATCAAACATTACTCATTCCCCGAAACCCTACTCTCATCCCACACAATTCCTAGAACTCGAACACTCAACACTTCAACGTCATCTGCTCGAACACTCACCAGACCCTGAAATAATCTCCCGACAAAATTCCTTGTAAAACAGACCTTAAAACACTTGACTCAAACACGCAAAAGCAATTACTATTCCAGACCCATTACCAAAACCACATCCATTAATTCTCACAACATTTCCTCGAATCAACACTCAACAAACCCCATTTTTCAAGAAAAGGCACTTAACCTTCACCGCACCACTTAAAAGCCTCATCAACGCCATCTGTTTTCAGACGCCGGAATTCCGAGAAAACCAACCGTCACCGGAAAATCGTCAATACTTTTCCTCCTCCCCAACCCACATTCACAGAATTTCAGAATCATCAAAGCCATCTGTTTTCAGACGCCGGCAAAACGGGAAAAACCCGAATACTTTTTCCTCATCCCCAACTATCAATCAAAACGCTCCTCACAAAATTAAGCCCCGCCCATTTTAAAACATCCCACCAATCAGAATCAGCCTCACAAAATTAAGCCCCGCCCATTTTATGACGTCATCTTTCACAACAATACCCCTTGCTTGCCCACACAACTACATCATCAATTGATCTCTGATCGATCTTTTCCAATCAATTGATTTATCGGACTCAACGCCGGTGCATTACTACTTCCATGTTCGTTACTGAAATCAAACACTAGCAAACTTGGGCCGAATTTTAATTGTGTGAGAAAAATGAATCTGGTTCTGTTACGGAACCCATCAGGATTTTTAGTTCCAGGACATTTAATAAACCAGACATCACCCTCTTTCAAAAATTCTGGGCACGCCACTTTGGATGTGAGCATCTCTTTCCATGGTATGCGATGTTCGTTGTGGTAAGCCTCAGAAAAATATGGTACGAATAAAACAGGAACGTGTGATGTAACAGACAAGTGTGGCAGCCTCATTGAACTTCGGGATTTTGAGTTTCACTTTTTTGTCTCGAGGACCCGGAAAAGGCATAGAATCAACATTTCAGACAAATCGTAAGGAACTGTCCAGTTCAAGGCCTTATTTGTGGCAAGCAACAAGAGCATAACTGTGCACAAATAAAACTTTCGAAGCATTGAGCAATTAATTTATTCTTATTATTCTTAGAATAATGAGTTATGGACTTCCGATACTTTCGAAGATAATACTTTCTATGTAACAAGGAGATAATGTAAAAAACAATAAAGGCTAACAATTACCACTTATCTACAGTTTAGTTACGAAAAATGTTCATAATCTTTGCCTATCGCTGTCAAGTTCATTATCTTATCTCTATTGAGCAATTCAATTGTCATTTTAAAATTTAACAAATAATAGCTATCTCAGTTATAGACTAACTAGGCGGGAGAACAATTGGATTTTTAGGAAACTAAGCCAAGTAAGTAATTCTTAGGTATTTATACATGATCCTACTTCAATACATTTAGTATTACTTTTGTTTCGATTTTCGTACTGATTTTTTTACCTACTTGAGTTGTTGAGTTAGTCTTAAGTCCACTTTATGCACAGTAAGGTTAATTAGGACTGGACCTACAGTTTAAAGTGGGATCCGAACCACTATGTGCCTCCACCGGGTATCGAACCCAAGACCTCTTGATTACAATGCGACGACGCTACCACTGCGCTATCAGGGGGCTATCTTCTACCTAGTTGAGTTTTGTTGCCATGCACTGAAGAAATAATAAGTATATACCGTTTCGTATGTACTTATTACATATTCAGTACATAGCAACTACCAGTATGATTGACATTGATAATGCATGTAGCCATACCTCCATATCCCCTCCAAATTAAGTGGCTTCAAAGTACAGGGGCGAGTTCTTGTCTTCCATGACTTCACCTTTATTTATTATATTTAGTATATATTGCATAATATTTCATAATCTCTGACTGTTCACTGAGTGATTCCTTTTCTTTATCAGCGGGGAATGAACATGAATAACCTTGTATTATCACAATCTATTTCCAGACAGAGATACAAGACTAGAAACGCTAAGTTGCTGACCAAGGCAGTTCATTATGATATAAGTGATTTTATATCTTAATAAACTGCCTTGGTCAGCAACTTAGTGCTTTTAATATTAAAACATGGCTTAATTATATTACAAGATTAGAAGTAAAAATATCCAAATTTCCTTGAAAATTCTGGGTATTAAATGTAATTTCTATTTTTCTCAACCACAGTTTCCTCCCTCGGAAAGATGTTTGACGTCACGATGATTGTTGCAGCTCTGCTTATATCCTTTGCGCATGTCATATGTTCAAATGATGGTATGATAAAATACCGATTGAGAGAGAGCACAGATTTCAAGTAAGTGTTTGCACCCGCAATTGGTTATGTACCTGCTGAGAAGATTTACATAGTCTTACTTCTAAGAATTATTTATTTTCTGCACACTAAATATATTGTCCACATATTTGTTAACCAAGGAGCTGGATTGGCTTCAGGATGAGCTAGGCCAGAAATGTTCACTCAAAGTAATTGCTGACTAAGTTGGAAGAAATAAAAACTTTGCTTAAGAATGTAAAATAATAAGAAAAAAATCAGTTGGAAACTAGTGGAACGTGTGTATCGCTGTTATAAAAATGACAGCCAACGTTTAATACACAATCATTTTATGCTACTGTACTTTATAAAAACTGTAAAAAAGAGACTAATAAAGAAAGATTAATCTAATTAATCACTTGACTAAAGGTGTACAAACTATTTTAGAGAGAAAAATGTCAATTTTCCAGGGGCAATGCAGACTGATTTTATGCAAGAAAGAAGAAAACAGAGTGAATAGGTTTCTAAATATTCTCTCCATATTTGTATTACAGGATATTTAAAATGAAACGCCCCTATAAGAAAAATTCACAATTAATTTTACTTTCATCCCAAAGGCAAAACAAATACAAAACAGGACATGACATAGAGTGGGATGAGGCTAAGCAGATAGGAAGGGAGAAAAGAATGCTAGTGAGAAAATGGAAGGAAGCCAAGGAAATAGAGAAGAAAGGTGAAGAAGACACAATGAACTGGAATGGGGGACTGAAGTTAAACAAAGAATGGAAGAAGATGTTAGAAAGAGTGGAAAGGACAAGAGAGAAGGAGGAGAGGAGAAGGAAGAAAAATGAAGGGAAAAGAGCGTGAGATTAAAAGTCCAACCACATTCTATATGGAAGTAATTGTGTTTAGCCTTTTAGGTGAAAGTAAAGTTGGTAAGTGAAAGTCACCTGCTAGAAAGTTCCCAACAACTTTCTAAATAGTCTGGAGTGAGTAATGTTTGTGTATATATAATGCCCTGTTTTTGTATCTTGTTACTTTTGTACTTGATACAGAGTCTGAAGAAGACCTTGCTAGAAGGTTGAAACGTTACGTTTAGTTTATGTTTTTAATAAAATAAATTACTGCCTTGGTCAGCATATTTAGTTTTTCATAATCATGGAAACAAGGCTTAATGGTGTTATAATGACAATAGTGTTGCGTATTTTGCAACAAGACACACATATTTCCTATAAAATACAGATGCGTCAAGCATTAACAAACAATGCAAGACAAAAACAGTTGTGTTCTTCGTACACGAATCTTCCAACTGGATGGAACAGCAACCCGATGTGCTGGACAACCGTTCGTAGTGAGTGTCAAAGCTTAATTTCACTGGACACTTACTAAAGCAAGAAATCTTTTAAACAATCACCAAGTCCACTAATCGAACTGAGACTGAAGATTGAACGATATGCTGCAACTGTCACCTGCGGAACTCTGAATCGAGGTCATGGCAACATCTTCATTCAAACATTGAGCAGATATGGAATATATTGTGTAAACAAAAAACTTTCTTCTATCGTCAACTTTAGTTATAATTAATTATACATTTTTGTCATAGGGACGTCCAATATCTTGTATTTCTTCTAAACGCGAATAACTGTAAACATGAAACAATTACGTATGTAACAATTGTATTTTCAAATTTCAGGATTTCCCAGCTTGACAAAACGGGCGACGATGTATACAATCATTATTTTGATTATTTTCTGGATATTCAGGAAGCAAGACTTAAAGAATGTGGAGATTCAGTAAATATGCGCCACGATACAGGTCGATACACAGATCCAGTAAGTATCCTAAGTACTCATGAGACATGAATGAACGCTTACTAGTTTGACTTTTGTGCGCAAACGGTTGAAGTGTGCAAACTTTTTTTTAAAAAAAAGCTAAAGAAGACATTCGTAAACATTTGTCAACGTATTACATTCTTGTAAGATTCTTTGGAAGAAAATATGCTAATTCGTTTTGGATTTACATGGTTTCATATAACAGAAATTTAAATTCGTGCTTGAAAACAGAATGTTTGTAATTCTTTGAGATAGCCTTGCATTGCGGCAATAATTCTCAACCTTGGTGAAACCACGGTCCGGTAAATTCATCTTGTAAAGTAAATGCCCCAATCGCGACAACTGTACTCAGAGATAAATTTCAATTTTTTTTTTAAGAAAAAAAAAACTTTATACATTAATTAATATTGACACTTTGTCACCTTCATTGCTTCCCAAGGAGTCTTGCCTCAGAGGCGTTCACAAGATAGAAGGGACTAATCTCAGCGTCTCGCTAATAGATGTATTTTACGTAAAGAAAACTGGTTGCAAATAGGTTGTCCAATTAGAATGTGAGTTATTTATATAATGCTTAACTATTTGCTGAATTATTCCATATGAAGGCTCTATGATTGATATCGCGTTGGGGTGGAAGGCAAGAGCAAATTTTAAATTTACGCCTAGTTTTCTCATTCAGTTCTTGAAACATCTTTGATGTGAATGCCGAACCTCAATCGACGTAAATTTCTTCCGGTACCCCATATCTCAAAATTGTCTTCTCATAAACAACATTTGCTGCTGTTGAAGTTATTATGTCACCACTGGACGTGTAAAAGTCAACACACGAGATTATATAGTTGTGCCGAAGACTTCCGCTCACTGTATATGGTCCACTGAAATCAATGTTTATCCTCTGGAAGGAACGATATCCAGGAAAAGTTTGAAAAACCCGAGGAGGGAGACCTGTAGCTCCTTTATTTCATTGACATGAGAGACATTACATACACCTATTTCTAAGAAAGTTCGTCATGTGGGGAAAGCAAATACGTTTCAAGACCGCTGGTAAATTTTGGTAAAGCCCAAATGACCGCGGTGGCTCAGTCGGTAACGCGTCTGCTAAAGGTCCCGGGTTCGATCCCCGGCCGGTTCAAATCCGGGAACTTTTCTAACGTTGGAAGCGGCCCCGGCGCCCACCCAGCGTCGAATAACATGGGTACCTGGGGAAACCTGGGGGGTAAAGGCGGTCAGGGGCGTGGTGCTGATCACATCACCCCCACTCACGACCGGATCAAGAAAGTGTGGGGCGTTACCCCCACACCCCCTATACGCCTCCATGGCGTGGTGCTAAGCACAGGGGAACACTTTACTTTTACAAATGACCACCACCTATTGGATGACTATGAAGGTGAAGTTGAAGTTGACTATGAAGTTTTCATATCATGGAAACAAGGCTTAATGGTGTTATAGCTATGAAGGTTTTCAAATACCAGTTCTCTAAGCGACTTGGGCATACATAGCAATTTGATAACGCCGAATGCCATTTTTGGGTATTGTACAAAATCCCATCTTCAAGCATACAAAAGTAAGCTTGCTTCTGGTACTGAGATTTGGCGGAGGGATCCTGCGTAATTACTTTAATTATTTCGGAAAACAAAGAATCGTCCGTGTAGTGTAGCGTAACATCAACAAATCCATCCTCTAACAGGAACAACCTTGCTTCCAGTAGTTCATCATTTGCATCCTCTGGAGGAATAGTTGAATCCCTGGACAACACATCAGTGATGTTCTTATCCGTGCTACAGTGACCGAAGAAGAAATTATACTCTTCTAATGTTACAGACCACCTTACCAATTCAGATGTTAAATTCTTGGCTGTTTTAATGTGTTGTGACTCTATTATTGGTGTAGAGGTCAAAATACCTCCCTACTAAGTACTAGCGGAAACTCCTTAATGTAAACAGAACAGCGGTCAATTCTAACTGCATAACGCTGATGATCTCTTCCCCTCATTTCAACTTCTACTGCAATATCCAACTGCCATGAAATCGCCATTCGCATTAGGATGCATCATAACTCCAGCAATGACAAGGGTACTTGCGTCGGCGTACACTCGAAGTTCTGTCTCTGTATCATATACCTGTAGCACAGGTGCATTCATTTGAAATTCTTTTGTTCTTTCAGATTTTGTTTTCTTCTATATAAATTTCTCTCCTTTACATAAAACCTGTCGTAGGGGTTGAGAACTTTCCGCATACTTTGCAATGTACTTGCGTTCGTAGGAGTATAGGCCTAAGAACCTCTTTATTTCCTTAGTAATTTTTGGAAACTTATAATCCTGAATTGAGGAACATATACGATCGCTAATTTTGCAACCAAAACGATAAACACAGTGACCTAACGGATAAATTTTATAAGCGCTTTAGAACAAATCGTCAACGTAGTAAGAAACTTTTTGATTATCTAGTCCTGCACACGCAAGCTTAAAGGTACTATTCATAACTTTAAGAAGTTACGTGTCCCTGTGGTAAAACATTATACTCATATGAGCCGATACCAGGAATAGAATGTGCTGTGTATGGCTTACTGTCCTCAGCGGAATTTGAGAAAATAATGCTTTAAATCAGCTACTGAGTAATACTTTTTTCCGCCCTTAGTATTCAATATATTATTTATATATACGAGTTCAGAGCCCGACTATCAAGTACCATTCTCCAGCTCTGATCTTTTTTCCTAATCACGATTTAGGGAGAACTGTAGGCCGTCTTACAATCACATGTAATTAATACTGTTTGAGGTTTGTGTGATAACTTCTGGCTTAAGATGAACGGTGATCAGAAATTGAGGTCTGTGGAAAGGTGTATCTTTAGAGAGCCTAATATGTTGTTCGTAATTTGTAGCTCTACTTAAATCCGTTTCCGACCAAATGATAACATGCCTGAATCTGTATAGCAGATATACGAGCTGACTTTTTTCGCTAGGATCTAGTTCAGGATTGATGGTAAATTGTGACATATCAACATCCTTTTCACTTCTTTGAACATTTCCTTTGGAACATTAAACTCTACACTTGCTTTTATTGCTATTTTATAAAATTTCTCCTGAACCCATTTTGTATACTAGGAATAGCAATTCGGTATTTAAATGGATTCGAGATCCATACCAAGTCCGTTTCTGTATTGACTGGAGTTCTGGATACTAACAGACTGGTTTCCTGCTGGAATTAGCTATCTGGTTCTAACAAGTGGTAAGGTTGTAACTTACTCGTAACGGTAAACATATATTTGACATAGGATTTATTTAACCTTACCTTACTTGCTGCAACAAATCCTGCAGTTTCTGAACACTGTATAAGAATTTCTAATCTAATGGAAACATCAAAGGCTTGATTGGATTGTTCTTTAATCTTGTTTCTGGGAGGCACTGCAAATCTATGAATTACTTGTCGGCTTTCTTTGTAGTCTGATTGTGCTCGCTGAGATTTCAAGAAATCGTTTCCCAGCACGGTCTCATGGCAAAAAACTTCGAATGACTCCAAAGGGTGCTTTTACTCCTAGCTTCGTTAAATTAAAAGTTGCTGTTGTTAAGAATAGTGCTCGTGTGTGTGGTTTGGAAAACCGTAGAACGATCACTTTACCTCAGTTCCCACTGTTAATACTTGGAAGCAGTTGCGTCTGTGAATTATCCGTGTGCTGATTACTAGTGAAATTCTAAACATATCGTGAAGCATGATTTGGTGGACTACGATTAAAATATCTAGAGCGTGAGGCATCCCCTCACCACAGAAAAATGTTAGAATAGCTTCCGCGGTAAATGTTACGATTTCCACCGTACCTATATCCTCTGGAAAATGACCAAAAATTAGCTCTTCTGCTATGACTATTGTCCTTTATATTACTGACGAACTGAATCGTCAGTGAAATCAATGACGGATGCATAAAATGTAGCTGTGCCATTGTTTGCGAATCAGCTGAGTAGTCCTGTTCTCGAGTCTGGGCTAATCTAGCCTGGCCGCGCGTTACCACCCGGTGCACAGTGATGGAAGTAGCTACATGGAAAGGTGTAACCCTTTCTACTAAGTTCCTAATTAAATATAGGGATCAATCCAGCTTGTCACTGCCATTAGATGACCAAAATAGCAATACTTAAGCTAACACCAATAGAAAAATGTATGAGAATCAAATTACGACGAATAAAAATCGCACAATGTCCTGGGGGAACTTCCAGGTACAACCATTCATTTAATTATAAACCAAATAAGTTGGATCATTATTCTTCATTTCTTCTACCTAATAAGTAACTAGCGGTGTAAAAAATATTCATGCTTCTGCATTTCTGATACAATTCAGGGAAAGAGTAAAGGAAAAACCCGCATTAATTTACGTTAACTCAATGGGAATGTGTTCGGCAGCCTTTCATCCTTGGCAAAGGGAATGAATAAACTCCGATGAATTCATGCAAATAAATTATAAAACACCTCTTGATTCCCATAATAATAATAACGTACTACAAGCACAGACAGACGCGGCCTTAGGTGCTAGGTTGGCTAGGATTTACCTGGGTTTCGAGAGGACCTTCTCATCTCCTCGATGCTCTCTCATTCCTGTCTCTAATCGAACTCCCTCACTCTGGTCTCTCATTTACTTCAAAAATTTGACCATTCACTCAACATCTACACCCATACCACATCTTACCCCCGCACCACTCTGCATTCCAGTTCATTCTGACGCTTACACCTTGTCGTTCCTCATTCCATCCAAATACGCCACAATTTGAAATAAATTGATAAATATTAATAAATCAAGTATGGCTTAATCATGTAACGTAAAAGTTCGATTATATCTAAAATTCCAGATAAATGCAAAATTAGGTTAAAATAAGTTATCCTCCCACTCGAAGTTCTGTTATTGTAAGAAATTTATTTCGAACTGTTTTGAAACAGGTTTCAAGCACAACAAACGTACCTTAGAGCAATCAGAACCATCCTTCCGCGTACTGATTGGAAGTAGTCTCGCGCATGAGCAGAGTTGGAAGCACTGCACATGTTATACGTTTTGATAAATGGGATATTAGACAATCGAGATTTCTTGTTCGGTCTACAGTCTTTTTTGAAAACAGTTAGTAGGAAGTTCTGGCAAAGCGCAAAAATCCAACGAGGTCATGTCCTTGCTTATTTTAAACAAGGTAGGAGGGGAGGGAGGAAGACCTCCACAGTTCCTGAGCCAGTTTGCAGCTTGACCAGGCTGCAGCCTGACAGCCCGTACAGGGTCAACGAATTTAGTAGTGCATTACCATTGATATAATGCGCTATTGGTGCGCTCAATTTTTACCTTAGTGAACTATATATATATATATATATATATTTCACTTTCACAAAAAAAGATATAAAGACACACTGGGTAAAAGAAAATAAAAGAAAAGAGAAAGCGGCTTAAAAGTAACTAAATAATATAGATATAATTCCATTATCTGCAAATGAGCTGTACGAGAAAGGAAATTGCCGCATTATTAAGAGATGCGAGTGTTCATGGCCAATAAACTACGCAGACTGTTGCAGGGACATTCGGCTTGGCAACAGCGCGCTCGTTCACGAATCTCATGGCAGAAATCTCAACTGCCTTCCTAGGTGGCGTTCTGTATAAGAATGACTGTTGATAAAAAATACAGAAGAAAATCGTGAATGATTGTAAATGATTTAGCATGATTTAAGATATTGCATCAAATACCTTACTCATAGATTAATGAGAACCACGGTTTATTAATTAACTTTTCACGACGATATGATTTTTTCACAGGAGGAAACTTACTATATGGATTTCATGACGACGAGCACGGTATTGCACAACATTTCCAGCATCCAAAGAATAACCAACGTAAGCGTGGAATCCCTCGGAGACGAGAAAGATACGTATTTTTTCCGGTTTTCGGTCAAATTCCCTGACGCTAAGGTATGTACAAATTGTTCTTTGAATGTTACTCACAATTTCTATGTTAGCATGCAATGTTAATTGGACATATCAATCGTCTGGTGATTCTACATATTCTAACACTTTTTTCAAAAAAAAAAAACCTGCAATTTTACTATACACCTGATGCACTAACCAACAAATTGCTCATCTTGAAACGAGAAAAAATGCCCTCTCGAAACGTTGTATTTAGACAATGTGAAATGTCCAATTAACAACGCATGTAATGTATAAATTTATAAATAATTTCCATTTCGATGTGAAAACTAGGTACATTTACTTTGAGTTTGTATTATTGATTGATTTAGTATATTTTACTTTCTTCTTTTGCCACTTTTGGCTATTTACCAAGATGGGGATGAGTGATGATATGATGAAATTGATGAATGCAAACTTCCTAACATCCATGCCCAAGCATGGATTCGAACCCGGGACCTCTAGGTATTTGTATTAGAACACTCTCTCAGGCATTAGCAACAAAATCGAGGATTAACTTTGAATACGAACAAAAACAAAACAAGGATCTCTGATGTACAAATGTTTTTGTTTTTTTCACCTCGAAAGCAATGTTCGTAACGACCCGTAAATAAATTATCAGAATTTTTATAGATTTCCAGAAATGTCTTTGTCATAATTGTCAAAAGCTTGCAATAGTTTTATGCCGTGTGCTCTTTGTCTATTGGTAATTGACAAGCAGATTTTTTGAATTAATCCAATCAACGTGATTCATGTGGAAATCAGCTTACCTGTGTCATGAATCTGGCAATAGTTTTGCTGTTACTAGCTCCAGCCTGTTTCCAAGGTGACATTTAGGTTTCTCTGAGTGAGACTCACCACAATTCTATTTATTAAAGAACACAGGGTGTAGAATCAAAACATATTGAAAAGAGCTATGAATAAATCTTCCTACTGTTGGCCGCCGATCGTACCGAATTTGATTCATACCAAACTGTAGAAAATTTGTCAATTACAACAAAATATGATATTGTCATCCAAGTCCTACAAAAAAGTAATAAAAGCTAATCCTGTATTGTACAATCAATATATTCAAGTGAACAGTCCGAGGGGAAACTAAACAATATTTTATTTTTGTATTCTAACCATTCTCCAGATACAAAAACTCGTAAATAGTCAAATTCAGTTGCCTTTTAAGGTACATGGTGTTTCACCTGATTTGCCCTGATTTCAAGATTCGTTATAAAAATATTACTACAACAAATACAAACTTTCGGAAGGAACCATTGGGAGGAGGAAGGTTCAAATTTATTTTTGTATGTTTTCAATATGACCGCCATGCAGTTTGGCAACGCAGTGAAGGCAAAAACACATATTGTCTCAATTACCCATGGATTTTGCACATGAATTATCGGATCTTGTAGACGCCGACCCCGCGGCGGAGTGGTTAGCACATCGCGCTACGACGCCAGGGGTCCCGGGTTTGAATCCCGGCCTGGGCATGAATGTATGTGAGTGTCCATTCATCAATTTCATCATGTCATCACTTTCCCATCTTCGAAAATTAGCCAAAAGTGACACAAAGGGCGAAGTAAAATAAAGCAAATCAATCGGATCTTGTGGACGACGATGATTGTCCTGGAAAAGTTATGGGCAACTCACGAGATTTATTTTCATCTCACCAGGGAAGTGAATAAATAAATAAAACATTCGAATTTTAGCTGCAGAGAACCCACACGAGTTTCAAGAGTCGTCGGACAATCCAGAGAAAATTCTTGTCTAGTGTGCAATTTCGCGAAATGCTCTCATTTCCCCATTTTTTTTTTCGAAAGGTACATCACATCTGAAAATTACCTGGAAATGCTCAATACCTTTTACATCCCAGAACTGTGAAGCAAACTTATTCCAATATGAAGGCAGCAGTTTCAACAAGATGGGGTAAGACCGCACACCACAGAAGAAGTTCTTAAATTCCTGAACAAGCATTTCTGACATCGTGTTATTTCCAATCAATATCCTGAAATGTCGAACTGTGGCATGTCGTGGTCTCCCCGCAAGTCCGGACTTAAAGCCAGGGGAGTTTTACTTCTGGGGATACCTGAATCAAGATTTTTATTTAATCTGGCCGGAGGAATATTCATGAAGTGCTAGATGAAATCAGGACAACTGCAACCATTTCGAAGGAGACATTGAAACGTGTATTCGGCAACATATGTGTTAGCCTTCGTTGCGTCACGAACTGCATGGTGGCCAGATTGAAAACATACAAAAATATATTGCAACCTTCCTCTTCCTAATGGTACCTTGTGTAAGTTTGTATCTGTTGTAGTACTTTTTTTAAAAAAATAAAGATTGAAATCAAGGCAAATCAGCTGAAACACCCTGTACATATTTTAGTACATTAGAGTAACATATAAATGCTGCCTTATTTAAAAACTTTGGGGGGAATGTTACTTCCAAACACTGGCACAGAGTAAATTATTATAAGAATGATATGATATTAACCTGTCTCGTTTTCAGGCTACATCCAACTTCTTCATGCGTCAAAATGATGGCATTCACGACTCATGGGAAGGAACCACATCAGCCTTGGTAGGCGACAACACGTTCGACCTGTGGTACGAAGTTAACTATGTCCCCAAAACTTACGGAAGCATTAACTGTTTCCAATCTTCATTCAGGTAAGCAACAGGCATGGGCGTCGGAAGGGGGGAAGGGAGTTGAAATGGTCGCTCGACATCCTCTTGCAATTGTTTATTGTAAATTTTAAATTAAACAAAAACAATAAAACTCTTTAAGTTGATCATTAGGATTCTAGCTGAATATTCAAAACACATGATATAACTCGTAGAATTGAATGTAAAGTACAGAGCCAGGATCAAAACTCCCAGTTTTCATGTTTTCCTATTGATCCAAAGATTAAATGATTCTGTGAGTTTTTAAAAGTTCAAAAATGAGATTTTTATGTGACAGGCCGCAAAACGTGAACTTAATAACATTTCAACCTAACTTCCAAAGGTTTCCTTTGAACGAAGTGCATAAAGGTTAATAACCAAATAACATAACCATGCGTTTTAAAATATAAACTAAGGTATTTAATATTATTTTGTAAGGAAGGGCTGGCTGTGGTTACATAAAAAATACCAGAGCGACGCCCTACTACGACTACGCCACTGGGCCTTTGGACATTCTCCGGTGGGACAGTCCAGTCATACTCTTGACTATGTTTACCTTTGTGCAAATTCCATCATGATCCTCAAATAGAACTATACTCTGTACGCCTGTGCAAATTCCATCATGATCCTCAAATAGAACTATACTCTGTACGCCTGTAAAAATTCCACCATGATCCTCAAATAGAACTATACTCTGTACGCCTGTGCAAATTCCATCATGATCCTCAAATAGAACTATACTCTGTACGCCTGTAAAAATTCCACCATGATCCTCAAATAGAACTATACTCTGTACGCCTGTGAAAATTCCATCATGATCCTCAAATAGAACTATACTCTGTACGCCTTTAGAAGGAACATGAGTTCAGCCAATGCGCTGGGTACCAACTAAAGTGCTAATAGAAAGACAGAGGATTCGCTGTGATCAATATGCAAATTTTTACATATATACGAGGGTCATCCAGAAAATAATGAACGTTTCGGTGTAAAACACAAACGACAATGGTGTGTGCAAAATAATTGTGGGAGAGAAACTACATGTCTTAATCTACTTTTCCACATATTTGCCATATACAATCAAGCACCTACCATAGCGTGATACCAGTTTGTTGATACCGTCATTGTTCTCGGTTTCCGCCAATGTATTTGACCGCACCGTTTGTTATGTATGGCACGACGGTGACTTTGAAACGTTTGACAGTAGGCCTCAGCATTGATTGTTGCTCCGCATCCCAGGAAATCAATGAGTAAGACACCTTTCCGGCCACAAAAGACAGTTGCAAAAAATAAAATATGGTGCGTGTTACACGTGGAACAATCACGACAGCCACGTGAAAACCACGTGTAAATAGATGGTTTTCACGTTCTTTCACCTTCTATCGGAACGTTTTGCATCACCGAACAAAGTGGCGCAGTACTGCCGGAGTAAGAGCAGGCACTTGCCGTCACTCGGGAGCCCTAACACCGGCATTTGTCGCACGAGAAATGTAATTAGGAAAAATACATCAATTTTGGGGGAAACAATTACAAAACCGAAAACGTAAGGTACCTATCTACTGGTAAGCATCAATCTGTAGCAGTTCTGTTTTGGCGCCTACAAATATTAATTAATAAGATTTTTGAAAATGTCTTTGCAGGGTTACGGAAAGTAACGTGACGTGGACGTATCAAGAAGGAGAAGACAAATGGGTTGACTACGCAGTTGAACATGCGTTGATGTTCGATGGAGACAGTATATTTCTTGCTCTTCCTGGAAAGAACGTTTTTGATCAGATAGGAGTACCAATTCATCCATAACAACGGACGACAAAAATTGAAAAGAAAAAAAGAAAAGAGTAGCTAATGGAACTCGAACATAATCCCTCAACAGAGAACGGTACTCCTTCACCGAAAAGAAAAACACTGGTGTAAAAGCGACACAGAGACTGGCCTACAGAACATTTAGATCAAAGTTTATCCTCAGAGGTTTTGCAAGAGTGCCAGGAAAATAATCAAGGGGAAGTAAAGAGGTTATTGTCCCCTCAAACTATGATTCTTTTATACAAACCTACGAAAATAACATTAACGATTTTTTCGATTTCCGTCCTTCCATAAATGAATGGATTGTTTATGAAGAGAGGCAGGAACCAGAACTCTGCAGTCTGCAACATTTGGTAATTTCAGTTTTGTAAGCTTTGATGTACATTTTTAAATCCAATTCCAGACTTATTTTCGAACTGCAGTCACGATGTGAAAATGTCCCTTTTTTTTGTTAACTCATAGTCAGGCATGCTCTTCTTTGATTAATTGATTTCCTTTATTTTACTTCGCTTTTTGTACCACTTTTGGCTAATTTTGCGAAGATGGGGATGAGTGATGATATGATGAAATTGATGAATGGACACTCACAAATATCCATGCCCAGGCTGGGATTCGAACCCGCGACCGCTGGCGTCGTAGCCCGTTGTGCTAACCACTCCGCCACGGGAGCAGGCTCATGCATGGTCTTCATTAGAAGAATCATTACCAATACGTGTAGTCTAAATCAGTGGTTCTCAAATTGTTTTCTCATTGCACCCTTTAGTCGTAACCAAACGTCTATGTACCCTCACCATAAGTTTTCTCCGAAAAGTGGGTTTTAAAGACTTCTTGGCTGCCTGGTTAGTGGGGTATTTTTCAAACGTTGGAGGCGTGTATCTGCAATGGATCTAAATGGCATTCGGGCTGTATATGGAAAAATAGTAAATAAATATACATTAGAAAACTACTTTTATTATTTTATTTGGTGTTCCTACGCTTACAATATTTATGATAATTACAACAAAAAGTTAAACACATACATGCTAAGAAGTATATAAAAGACTTCAATTTTCATATATTTTTTCCAGAGTTGTTGAAAATAAGTAAATGACAAAAAAAAGTTCATAAACCAACTGTCAAGCACAATTTTGGAGTTCTTATTGTCAATCGTGGGTTTCTAGTGAGAGGGATGTGCCTGCATAGCCTGACAAGTTTCGTGATGTTTGGTTGTTCACTTGAAACTTTCAAGAGGAGATTCTGCTCAAAATCTAGTCTATTTTAGATTTCGAACGATTATTTTATTTCAAAATATATAAGACAAAGATAAGAGTGTCAGTGACGGAATCACCCTTATTTTCCTGTTGAGTGTTAAAGATATGACTGGTCTACACTCCTGCAGAAAAAAACGTTGTGTGGGTGTTCCCGACATCTCTCTTCCGAGCTGATCCTTTCAAGTCGTTCATGTACCCCTGGGGGTACGAGTACCACAATTTGAGAACCAAACTATATGTATAATTTATGAATGTTACTTTCTAAACATAGTAGAATTATCGCGGTTGTTCAATGGTGGTGGTAGAAGAAAATTTGAAAACATTGTAAATTTGCGGAATACAATTGTAACACTTTGGACAATGAATGCAGTCAGTAAGCACATAGCTAAGTTGAAGTTTTTCCATTACTTTGGACCATAATATTGCAACTCTACAAGTGTAGGTTCAGCTGTAGCTGCCATACTAAAACAAAGAGTTGGTGGTAATATAATTCTCCAACAGTATTTCGGATTTTTTTTATTCGGTCCTACGTCCCTCTACAACCGTTAAACGGTGTTAATGTAACACCACTGAGGCTAAACACTGAATAAATTGTTTTCGATCTACTAGGACCAGTGTCTGTGACGCTTCAATACCATTTCATTTTACAGTGCGCTTAGGTGACTTTACCGATGGTGATGTTAGTGAAGTTTTCATTGGTGATACCGAAAATATTTACGACAGACAGAGCATATACGTGTTGTTGCACATACGTGTTCTTGAAGAACACATAAACCTACACACGAACAAAAAATGTAACAATTCACACAAATGCCTAATTTCTTTACTACAGTAACGACTAAAAGTGCATAAATTGAAAATGATGCATTTTTGGTGCATGGAATGCATGTTCTTCTTTTCCTCTTTCCTCTATCCCTCATGCCTTTACAGTGTCGTGGATGCCTCGACCCAGAAACAGAATCAAACACAACAAAAACGTAAAATTAGGAACAGCATTAAACACAACAAAAACGTAAGATTAGGAACAGTATCAAACACAATAAAAACGTAGGATTAGGAACAGCATCAAACAGAACAAAAACGCAAAATTAGGAACAGCATCAAACACAACAAAAACCTAGGATTAGGAACAGCATCAAACATTACAAAAACGTAAAATTAGGAACAGCATCAAATCTAAAAATGTTTAACCCGCGTGTATTCTATTACTTGTATACCATACCTATCCTCATCGTATTCGCTAGTATTACAAAAATAAGTCGTTTTCACCAACACCACTTTCGCTAACGACACGTGAAATATGCACTTTTACTTCTTCACATATTTTTTTCAGGATGTTTCTTTACGACACCATCGCACTTGCTACTCTACACGGTTATAGGAATTACAGAGATTTGGACACACGTTTGTTGTATTTTGATGACGTAAACAGGCTGAACGTTAACTTATCCATGAAACCTGACACGGAAATCTGTGCGGCACTGTTGCACTATGCTGACATTAAAAAGTGTCGCAGCTTAACACACAAAAAAATACATACCTATTCTTATTATTTGAAGTCAGTTTCTATCATTTTTAAATGGAATTAAATAATTTATAATTGTTCATCTTATTGTTCTAATTGTGACAATACTTGCAGTTTATTGTTGTGTATGGATTTTAGTATTCGGAATGCAGCTTGAGAAAAGGGGGAGCGAGACTAGCAAACAAATGACTGTGCACTTTAGTTCTTGAGTTTGCTAGAAGCGTTCTTATCTTGGTTAAGCTGTAACAGTTGTTTCTCATATATTTAGACGTTTAACTCTGGAAATTGGAACACTGTTCTCACACTATTTGTTGATAAGTTCACATATTGATTTTACACTCACAATACGCCATTTGGACAACGAAATACCAACGGTGTCTGTTTATGTCATGTCCGAATGTGTCTTACTATAGTAACTTTTCTGTAATGTTATACAGAGGCTGAAAATGTATTATATTGTTATTATAATTTATGTGTGATTTGTTAATTTCACCATGTACTAACTGAGATTAACAATAAATATGATGCTGTGTAACTTATACTTGTTCTATTATTCAGTGTTCAAATTGACGGAGGGAGGGAACCTCCCTACCCTTGGATTCTATTTCCCTGACACTCCATCCCTCTGCATCTAAATTCGTCCCAAACCATACCAACCCATCCATGTCCTAAAACACACGGTGTTTCAAAATTTTTGATCCAATCTTATAATTTCTATAGATGTCACTGGCCATGAATGAAAACATATTTAATATGTAGCAGACCAAGTACTCCATCCTTGATGCATGTTACACCCCCGTTCGCCATCTTTATTTTCGACATTACGATAGCTCTGGTTGAATGCATGAGATGGACACGTACCTGATACACTAAAGTCCGGAACCCGTATGGAGACCATCATTTTAGTAGCACAGCCGAATTCTGCGCCATGTTCTGGCACATTTCGCGTTGCAACTGTCATTACTTGAATAATACGTTTGCTGGGCAAGATGTTCTGAAGATTATACAGCTCACTTAGCCAAAGTCCAAGAAGTCAAAACCTCATCTCTGGGAGTTCATCAATGACAGGGTCAGAAATAACCGAATCCACGACTTTTGCGACACCGTCGTATGCGACACTAGCATTTCTGCCGTCATATGCGACACTGTATGGAAAATATATTCCATGTCAGTTGCGACACCGTCATCTGCGACACAAAGTGTAAATAGCTTCCCGTCACACTTTATCCAGGCTTAGGACTGGCAGCATCATGGAAGCTTGTGTGTTTTTGGAAACCTTCGTTAGTTTTCCTTCACACTGGCATCATGAAAGCTGGGTGTTTAAAAGCTTGATGTATTTATCCTTTGTCAATGACGGAATTTTTACATCCCCTGTCAGTATAGGAGCAGACTGCAATTCCTTGTCAATGCGTCGTTTCTCTTGTAGTTGAACCAACATCTTACTATTTTCATTCTAATTTCTGAACGTATGCAATTCTCCTCAAAAGATTCAAGGCCTTCCTCTCACATAAGTAGTCGTTGTACACAGAATCTAATCTTAAAGTCTTCACTAATTGGTACACGTTAGGACTTGACTCTTCCATCAATACATTAAATACATGGTTCCATCCCTCGACTGCCTTGTTAGTCCTGTACAGCTGTTGGGAGCAGTTCCACATAAAAATGTCAAAATCAGAATTGTTCATCCACTGTTCAACGAAATAATCCAAAACTTTTCTCAATATGTCGTGGTTTGGCGCATCTTCCATCACACACAGCCATCCATCATCGACGTCCGCCACAGGGAGGTAAGCCAGAGCTGAACACATTCTTATACACAGCCGCACGTCTGGATCTGTTTTGCAATCGTTTGTCAGTCCCAACTCCTGCACCTATCGCCACAAACATTGGTTAAAGTGATAATTACAACCACTGACCTGAGCCTCAGGAAATATTTTCTTCAGAGACGCTATTGCTGCTGCACGTACGCAAATGTCGCTAATTCTGGTAAACAAATTAGAAATAGTAGGGGAAAATTCAAGCAGTGTCTCTTATGACGGGAAAAAAACAGCTTTTGCCTTAATGTCGCAAATGACGGTGTCGGAAATGTCGGAACTCCGAAATAACCGGTATCGCACAACTGAAGAGTTACGAGAGCTGTGGAAGATTCCTTCACGCACGTGACCCGGATTATCTCCTAAAAACATCTGCCAGAACATGACACAGAATTCGGCTGTGCTACGAAAATGACGGTATCCATAGCAATGCTTTGGATTCTTAAACCATCAGGTATGTGTACATATCAAGCATTCAGCCATAACCATCATAGTATCGAAAATAAAGGGGGTACGCTCCCTATGTGTCCACTTTGTATATTACGTCGAGTCTCTCCCCTCTAGATGTCGGGCTAAATAGAACAAAGACAAGGGAGTAGTAGTTTTATTATTGTTGTAGAAACTTTAAATATTTACTTAAGTAGTTTGGATAGTATTTTTGTTACTCGCTGCAGCCCTTGCTCAATTTAAATGTAGATACTTTGTCATTTTTCTATTATTAAAGTGGTCTAAATCTGAAGTAATGGGTAATCTTGTTAGGACACATAAAATTTGAACTTGAAATATTTTGGGAGATGATGACATCGAACAGTCACTGCTTCTTTTTTAGGTAAAGAGCTTTAAGGTGTTGTAAACTGTTTCACAATATTCTTGGATATAAGTGTTACAGCCTTATTGAGGTGTATACTGTCTTCCTATTCTAAATCCATTCAGGGTTTATTGTCAAATAAACATTACACTAAAAATTAGCCCTTATATTTTGCTATTTATAAACCTGACTTAAAACTTGCATTACTATTGGTTTCCACTCTCTTCATTTTTACACTAATAACTCTGCTTGGTTATTTGACCGGCTTTGGTTTGTAACTCCTTGTGTTACCTTAAAAATGAATTTAATGTTCAACTAACACAGAACGTCAAGCAATAGGATAGCTGTTTCTTAAACACCATCAGTGGCGGCGATTAGGTGGGGCAGTTGCCCCCACTTTTTGCCACTTTTGCTTCCGCACCATGTTAAACGTTATGTACGTTACGAACTCAATTGACGCCACTGACGGCCATTATACAAAAACTATCATTAATATAATATTTATGATTAGTTTTTAAAAATATATTTATGGTGCACATAACAGTAATTTATAATAATTAACTATCTCTATTAATCTTAAGATATTAAAATATTAACAACAAAACGTTCGTGTCCAGTTTTTGTAAATTAACGATATAATATTTTACATTTTACAGTAACTTATAAAGTACAATATACGTATTTTCTTACCACTCCTCTCTTGGGACGCCATCCCAAAAATATATAAAAAAAACAAAAGATGGAAAATATAGGATTGACTACAAAAGATAAAATACATCCCACCACCAATGATTTATAAAGGTCCATGAATGGTAAATACATTCAATTTCTGACCAGGAAAGAAAATCAGGAAATGTAAATCGGTTCTGAACCATTAAGAACCTTTTCAATTCGCTCCAGGAAACTTTTTTTCCGGGTCAATCTATATACGGTCCATGTTCGTTACTGAAATGAAACACTAGCCATCTTGGGTCGAATTTTAATTGTGTGAGAAAAATGAATCTGGTTCTGTTACGGAACCCATCAGGATTTTTTAGTTCCAGGACCTTTAATAAACCAGACATCATCACCCTCTTTCAAAATTTCTGGGCACGCCACTTTGGATGTGTGCATTTCTTTCGACGGTATGCGATGTTCGTTGTGCTAAGCCTCAGAAAAATATGGTACTAATATGAAACAGGAACGTGTGATGTAACAGACAAGTGTTGCAGCCTCATTAATGTTCGGGAATTTGAGTTTCACTTTTTTGTCTCGAGGACCCGGAAAAGGCATAGAATCAACATTTCAGACAAATCGTAAGGAACTGTCCAGTTCAAGGCCTTACTTGTGGCACGCAACAAGAGCATAACTGTGCACAAATAAAACTTTCAAAAGCATTGAGCAATTAATTTATTCTTATTATTCTTAGAATAATGAGTTATGGCCTTTCGATACTTTCGAAGATAATACTTTCTATGTAACAAGGAGATAATGTAAAAATAATAAAGGCTAACAATTACCACTTATCTACAGTTTAGTTACGAAAAATGTTCATAATCTTTGCCTATCGCTGTCAAGTTCATTATCTTATCTCTATTGAGCAATTCAATTGTCATTTTAAAATTTAACAAATAATAGCTATCTCAGTTATAGACTAAGTAGTCAGCTGAACAATTGGATTGTTTGGAAACTAAGCCAAGTAAGTAATTCTTAGGTATTTATACATGATCCTACTTCAATATTTAGTATTAATCTTGTTTCGATTTTCGTACTGATTATTTTTACCTACTTGAGTTGTTGAGTTAGTCTTAAGTCCACTTTATGCACAGTAAGGCTAATTAGGACTGGACCTACAGTTTAAAGTGGGATCCGAACCACTATGTGCCTCCACCGGGTATCGAACCCAAGACCCCTTGATTACAAGGCGACGACGCTACCACTGCGCTATCAGGGGGCTATCTTCTACCTAGTTGAATTTTGTTGCCATACACTGAAGAAATAATAAGTATATACCGTTTCGTATGTACTTATTACATATTCAGTACATAGAAACTACCAGTATCATTGACATTGATAATGCATGTAGCCATACCTCCATATCCCCTCCAAATTAAGTGGCTTCAAAGTACAGGGGCGAGTTCTTGTCTTCCATGACTTCACCTTTATTTATTGTCTTTACTATATACTGCATAATATTTTATAGTCTCTGACTGTTCACTGAGTGATTCCTTTTCTTGTATCAGCGGGGAATGAACGTGAATAACCTTGTATTATCACAATCTATTTCCAGACAGAGATACAAGACTAGAAACGCTAAGTTGCTGACCAAGGCAGTTCATTATGATATAAGAAATTTTATATCTTAATAAACTGCCTTGGTCAGCAACTTAGTGCTTTTAATATTAAAACATGGCTTAATTATATTACAAGATTAGAAATAAAAATATTCAAATTTTCTTGAAAATTCTGGGTATTAAATGTAATTTCTATTTTTCTCATCCACAGTGTCCTCCCTCGAAAAGAAGATGTTTGACGTCACGATCGTTGTTGCAGCTCTGCTAGTATCCTTTGCGCATGCCATACGTTCAAATGATGGTATGATAAAATACCGATTCAGAGAGAGCACAGATTTCAAGTAAGTGTTTGCATCCGCAATTTGTTATGTACGTGCTGAGAAGATATACATAGTTTTACTTCCAAGAATTAATCTCTACACACTAATTATATTGTCCACATATTTGTTAACTAAGGCGCTGGTTTGGCTTCAGGATGGGCTAGGACAGAAATGTTCACTCGAAGTAATAGCTCACTAAGTAGGAAGAAAAGGAAAACTTTGGTTAAGAATGTAAAATGATAAGAAAAAAATCAGTTCCAAACTAGTGGAACGTGTGTATCGCTGTTATAAAAATGACAGCCAACGTTTAATCCACAGTAATTTATGCTACTTTATGAAAACTGTTTGTAAAAAGAGACTAATAAAGGAAGATTAATCTAATTAATCACTTGAGTAAAGGTGTACAAACTATTTTAGAGAAAAAATGTCAATTTTCCAGGGGTAATACAGACAAATGTTATGCAAAAAAAAAAAAATGAAATCACAGTAAATAGGTTTCTGAATATTCTCTCCATATATGTATTACAGGATATTTAAAATGACACGGCCTTATAACAAAAATTCACAATTAATTTTACTTTCATCCCAAAGGCAAAACAACTACAACTGTCGAAAGAACATAGTTCAAAAAATTTTAACAATGTTTTTTGTTACACTTTTCTATTTATCTGACGCCACCAGGAAAACGCAACAATGGCGAACCATAAGTTGTTTGTTGAACAAAAGAGAGTATCTTAATCTGGTATATATTAGACCAAATCAGTAATCACAGTCCAACGAAAGCTCCTACAAGAGTACCAATGTACGTGGGCACCAGATCCAAAATCAATTAGGCGATATGGGAACCGGTCATCCTAATCAATGTGTGCCAACAATAGTCAGAACACCTCGTGTTGCAGAAGTGCATGAAGCTGTCGTCAACAGTCTATGAAAAGTGTGCAAGTGGTGACACCGAAATGGCAAACTCCCTTCCACCCTGGACTGCACTTTGCAGACTATAGAGACTGGGGTTTGACTCACGGCCAGTAAAATCCTCAGTGGAGCTCGTGCTGTGTCGTCCATACTTGTGTGTGATTGCCCTTTCATCCATTTCATCTCATCATCATTCATCCTCATCTTCGTTTTAAGTGAAACTGACAGAAAACCGAACAAATCATTAAATCATTCAAACAGCAGCCCCCGAAATAAACTATATGAGAACTATTAGGTGAGACTCACATGTCCATGACAATAGTGTGGCGTACTTTGCAACAAGAAACACATATTTTCCTATAAAATTCAGGTGCGTCAGGCATTGGCAAACAATGCAAAATAAATACGGTTATGCTCTTCTTAAACGAATCTTCAAACTGGATCGAAAAGCAACCCAATGTGCTGTTCAACCGTTGGTATTGACAAAGCTTATTTTCAATGGACACTTTGTAAGGAAAGAAATCCTTAAACAAGCACAAAGTCCATTAAGCGAACTGAGACTGAAGATTGAACGATATGCTACAACTTTCGCCTGTGAAACTCTGAATCGAGGTCAAGGCAACATGTTCAATTGAACATGGAAGTGTTGATCAGAAATGGCGGATACTTGGAATATATTGTGTAAACAAGAATTTTCTTCTATCGCCAACTGTAGTTGTAATTAATTATACATTTTTGTCATAGGGATGTCCAATTTGAAATATCTTGTATTTCTTTTAAACGTGAATAAGTGTAAGCATAAACAATTACGTATGTAACAATTGTATTTTCAAATTTCAGGATTTCCCAGCTTGACAAAACGGGCGACGATATATACAATCATTATTTTGATTATTTTCTGGATATTCTGGGAGCAAAACTTAAAGAAAATGGAGATTCAGTAAATATGCGCGACAATATAGGTCATTACACAGATCCAGTAAGTATCCTAAGCACTCATGAGACATGAATGAAGCTCAGAGTTTTTCTTATTAACGCTTACTAGTTTGACATTTGTGCGCAAGCGGTTGAAGTGTGAAAACTAAATTTATATATTTTCAAAAACTAAAGAAGACATTCGTAAACATTTGTGAACGTATTACATTCTTGTAAGATTCCTTTGGAAGAAAATATGCGAATTCGTTTTGAATTGACATGGTTTCATATAACAGAAATTTAATTTCGTGCTTGAAAACAGAATGTTTGTAATTCTTTGAGATAACCTTCCATTGCGGCAGTAATTCTCAATCTTGGTAAAACCACGGTCCGGTAAATTCATCTTGTAAAGTAAATGCCCCAATAGCGACAACTGTACTCAGAGATAAATTTCTATTTTTTTTTTTTAAAAAAAATAAGACTTTATACATTAATTAATATGGGCACTTCGTCACCTCCATTGCTTCCCCAGGAGTCTTGCCTCAGAGGCGTTCAAAAGATAGAAGGAACCAAATCTCATCGTCTCGTTAATAGATGTATTATACGTAAAGAAAGCTGGTTGGAAATAAAAAAGGTAAAATGTTCCCCTGTGCATAGCACCACGCCATGAAGGCGTATAGGGGGTGTGTGGGTAACGCCTCACACTTTCTTGATCCGGTCGTGAGTGGGGGTGATGTGATCAGCATCACGCCCCTGACCGCCTTTACCCCCCAGGGTTTCCCCCAGGTACCCATGTTATTCGACGCTGGGTGGGCGCCGGGGCCGCTTCCACCGTTAGAAAATAGGTTGGAAATAGGTTGTCCAATTAGAATGCGAGTTATTTATATAATACTTAACTATTCGCTGAATGATTCCATATGAAGGCTCTACGACTCCTATCGCGTTGGGGTAGAAGGCAAGAGCAAATTTTAAATTTACGCCTAGTTTTTTCATTCAGCTCTTCGATCATCTTTAATGTAAATGCCCAACCTTAATCGACTAAATTTCTTTCGGTACCACAAATCTCAAAATTGTCTTCTCATAAACAAAATTTGCTACTGTTGAAGTTACTCTGTCACCAGTGGACGTGTAAAAGTCAACACACGAGAGTAGATACTTCTGCCGAAGCGTTCCGCTCACTGGATATGGTCCACTAAAATCAATGTTTATCCTCTGGGAGGAACAATATCCAGGAAAAGTTTGGAAAACTCGAGGAGGGAGACCTGTAGGTCCTTTATTTCATTGACATGAGCGACATTACTTACACCTATTTCTAAGAAAGTTCTTCATGTGGGGATAACAAATACGATTCAAGACCGGTAGTAAATTTTGGTAAAGCCCAAATGACCACCACCTATTGGATGACTATAAAGGTTTTCAAGTACCAGTTTTCTTAGCGACTTGGGGATACATAGTAATTTCATAACGCCGAATGCCATTTTTTGGGTATTGTACAAAATCCCATCAAGCTGTAATGGTCGAATTGACCATTACTGGTTTTGGTATATTGTATTAATAAATTGCTGATCAGCTACAAGTTGTAGGGTTAAGTAATATGTTTCCATGAGTGTACATTTATGTCATTACTGTATGTAAGTATGTGCTGATTTGATTATGCTTTACTGGATATTAGATTCCCCTGTTTTTATCTTCCCGGTTGGGGGAGCTAGCTGTCTTACCAAAGACCGTGGAATTTTTCCAACGCTACGGGGTCCACGTCCACGGACGTTTACCCCGACTATAAAAAAGGCCAGTGGGCTTTAGCAAAAAACAGTGTTTCTCCATCTTTTCGAAAACGAGGAACGTCTCCTCGAGTTCATCCACTTTTGGTGGCTAGACTGATATAAGAAAGTAGCATTTGGTGTAAGCCAACCCCTGTTTGCTGTCCCCAAGTCCCCTTTTAGAGAAGCTTTGAATATTTGGATATTTCCGTATTGAATAATTGATGCCCAAAAGAAAGAGTTAAGGCGTAAGGAAACGCATTTGTAATGAACGGAATATCATTTAAACTGAGGGTAGGCTCGCAGAGATAGTTATGCTAACTCTGCGCAAAAAAAAAAAAAAAAAAAAAAACTGCAGGTCGTGTAAGCCATAGGTGCGCAATTATGTTGATTTAGAGATTTGTTAATTTGGTCTATGCAAGAAACACATGGAAACGCTATGTAAATATGTATATAGATAACTACGTATAATAAACCAACATAATCCTACTAGAAATGTTATGATTCCAAGAATTACGGAACTGTCCATTTTAAACCAGTTGTTTATTCAGTTGCTGTACATGTGTAAGGAACCAGGGACTAAAAAATATAAATTGTTATGTGAAATGCCCCTTTCTTAACTCCGACACAAATATATATTATATGCTTGGCACCCAGGGTGAGGTGAAAGGGGATATTTGAAGGCATAAAGCAGGAAGTAATCCAGAGGGCCGAATTAAAACAAGGGACTGGGGGGCCGAACTTTCACAAAGCGTACAAAAATAAGCTTCCTTCTCGTGCTGAGATTTGGCGGAAAACAAATAATCGTCCGTCTAGTGTTGCCTGACGTCAACAAATTCATCCTCTAACAGGAACATCCTTGGATCCAGTAGTTCATCATTTGCATTTTCGTGAGGAATAGTTGAATCCGAGGACAACACATCAGTGATGTTCTTGTGCGTTCTACTCGTACAGTGACCTAAGGAGAAATTATACTCTTCTAATGTTACAGACCACCTTACTAATTCAGATGTTAAATTCTTGGCTGTTTTAAGTTGTTATGGCTCTATTATCCGTGTAGAGGCCAAAATGCCTCTCTACTAAGTACTAGCAGAAACTCCTTAATGTATACAGAACAGCGGTCAATTCCAACTCCATAACGCTGATGATCTCTTCCTCCCATTTCAATGTTCTACTGCAATATCCAACTGGCATGAAATCGCCATTCGCGTAAGGGTGCATCATAACTCCAGCAATGCCAAGGGTACTTGCGTCGGCGTACACTCGAAGTTATTTCTCTGGATCATATACCTGTAGCACAGGTGCATTCATAATTGCTATCTTGAGATTCTCAAAAGATTTTGAAATTCCATTGTTTTCAGATTTTGTTCTTTCTTTTATTTAAATTTATTTCCTTTACATAAAAGCTGTCTTAGGGGTTGAGTACTTTCCGCATACTTTGCAATGTACTTGCGTTCGTAAGAGTATAGGCCTAAGAAACTCTTTATTTGCTTAGTGATTTTTGGAAGCTTATAATCCTGAACGATCGCTAATTTGGCACCAAAACGACAAACACAGTGCCCTAACGTCAAAATTTATTAGGCGCTCTAGAACAAATCGTCGACGTAGTAAGAAAGATTTTGATTATCTAGTCCTGCAAACGCTAGCTTAATGATACTATTCATAGCTGCAGGAGAAGTTACGTGTCGCTGTGGTAAAACATTATACTCATATGAGCAGATGCCAGGAATAGAATGTGCTGTGTATGGCTTACTGTCCTCAGCGGAATTTGAAAAAAAAGCTTTAAATCAGCTACTGAGTAATACTTTCTACCGCCCATAGTGTGCAATATATCATTTATATTATTCATAGAAGAAGCGTCGAACACGCCTAACGAGTTCAGAGCCCGGCTATCAAGCACAATTCTCCAACTCTGTTCTTTTTTTCCTAATCAGGATTATGGGAGAATTGTAGGGCCTCTTACACTCGCATATAATTAATAAAGTTTGAGGTTTGTGTCTCAACATCTGGCTTAAGATGAACGGTGGTCAGAAATTGAGGTCTGTGGAAAGGCGTATCTTCAGATAGCTTAATTTGATGTTCGTAATTTGTTGCTCTACTTAAATACTTTGCCGACCAAACGATAACATGCCTGAATCTATATAGCAGGTATATGAGCTGACTTTTTTCTCGTTAGGATCTAGTTCTGGATTGATGGTAAATTGTGACATATCAACTTTCTCTTCACTTCTTTGAACATTTCCTTTGCAACATTAAACTCTACACTTGCTTTTCTTGTTATTTTCTAAAATTTCATAAGTTTTACCTGAACCTATTTTTGTATACTGGGAATAGCAATTCGGTATTTAAATGGATTCGAGATCCATACCAAGTCCGTTTCTGTATTGACTGGAGTTCTGGATACTAACAGACTGGTTTGCTGCTGGAATTAGCTATCTGGTTCTAACAAATTGTAAGATATTAAATTAACTTGTAACGGTACACATACATTCGTCATAGATTTTATTTAACCTTACGTTTCTTGCTGAAACAAATACTGCACTTGCTGAACACTGCACAGGATGTCCGGCTTAGATCTTTAACATTACAAAAGAGCATAATTTTGCAGAAAACACAATTTCATTTCCAAAATTTGCATTTTGGTAGAAAACTCGCATTTTTGTCCCAGCACCAGCAGTTCACACAACCTCACACAACATCGATATGAGCCCCTTCCTGTGGCACGGCAGATCTCAAACCGATATTCTAATTCCATCCAGGTATTCACTAGCATTTGAGGGGTCACATTGTTAATCGCCTGACGATTTCTGTTACGCAGATCTTCCAAGTTCTCGACCGGCATACTGTAGACTTGGTCCTTGATGAACTTCCAAAAGATAAAGTCTAGGGGGAAAGATCCAGCGAGCGCAGAGGTCAAGCAAATGGTTTAGATCCCCTTCCTATCCATCTTTTAGGAAAATCCTCATCGAGAAGTTCTCGTACAATGATAGCAAAATGTGCCGGGGCTCCGTTTTGTTGGAAAATTGTTTCTGGAAGCATTTGAGGCACAGGGTAATGCTAAAGCATGTCTAAATAATTCGTTCCTCTCACTGTTTCTTCAGCAAAGAAGAACGGGACTATTATCTATCATTCATTAACCCACACCACACATTAACTTTTGGCGAGTCTCTCATAATTTCACAAAACCCATGAGGATTGTCACTTCCCCAAAACGGCAAATATGCTTGCTAACTTTGCCACACGTGTGGAATGCAACTTCTCCAGAAAAGCATTGTTGTTGTCAATTTCTGTTAACATTTTGCCCGAAAATGTCTGTCTTAGGTTTATCATCAGGATAAATTCGTTGGATGGAACGTGCACAACGTGCACAACGTCATGGATAGTAGACTGAGGAATGTTGAGTACAAACCTTGCACATGTTATTGATTTTTTTGGACTTCTTGTGGATGCAGTGCGAATCACTTCAATGTTTTCCTCTGATACCTTCCGCTTCGCGGACTTCCCGCGCACCGACACAACACTTCCAGTTTCTCTTAGTTGATTATCCCACTTAACAATACTCACATAGGAAGGAGCATCGTCGATACGTTGAAGATTGAATTCACGCCGAAAAGCACGTTAAACACGCTTCACAGATTTGTTTTTTGCTAGTAAAGAACGCAGTACACTTTCTGCTAAACCGTCCACTACGCCATCTTGGAATTTATGCGTTACACGCGCATGCGCGTCACGTCAAATCGAAGTACTGGCGATTCTCGCAAATACACACAGTTACCAGTCCCATACAAATAATAAGTTTCATTTGAAATTGAATATAACTAAAGTTATAATGTTTTGTAATGTTAAAGGTCTATGCCGGACACCCTGTATAAGAATTGCTAATCTAATGGAAACATCAAAGGTTTATTTGGATTGTTCTTCAATCTTGTTTCTGGAAGGCGCTGCAAATCTATGAATTACTAGTCGGCTTTTTTTGTAGTCTGATTGTGCTCGCTGAGACTTCAAGAAATCGTTTCCCAGCAGGGTCTCATGGCAAAAACGTAGAATGACTCCATAGGGAGCTTTTACTCCTAGCTATTGTCAGATTAAAATTTTCTGTCGCTCAGAATAGCGCTCGTCTGTGTGGTTTGGAAAACCGTAGAACGATCAATTTACCTCAGTTCCAACTATTATTACTTGAAAGTTGCGTCTGTGAATTATCCGTGTGCTGATTACTAGTGAAATTCTGAACATATCGTGGAGCATAATTTGGTTGACTACGATTAAAATGTCCAGAGCGTGAGGCACCCCCTTCCCACACACGAACTGTTAGAATAGCCTCCGCGGTAAATGCTGCCATTTCCACCGTACCTATTTCCTCTGGAAAATGACCTAAAATTAGCTCTTATGCTATGCCTATTATGACGAGACTAGGCAGACGAGACTTCCCCGTTCCTATGTGTCCTCATGCAATAGCTCTACAAAGTTCCCAAACCTAAATTCTCCCTCAAAATTTTAGAGCCACCGCACTTTGGACTCACCCGTCAAGCAACGCACGGATACGCAGCATTGTGATTGTTCTCGTGAGATCATACACTTAAAGCTCCAAGTTAAAAAAAAAAAAATAAACGTCCAAAAATAACACATATGTTGACCAACCGGTAAGAATGAACAGGGTTACGAATGAATTAAGCTCACCCCTAGCCCTTACCTTTAACTTAAATTCCCGCAGGCTTTTAGAAAGAAAAACAAAACAATTAATCTACACTGATGGATGAAATTCGTAAACTCAAAGAAGTTCAACTATTTCGCTTAACCGGAGGCGGGGTGGGGGGGAAGTATGCTAGCTTTCCGTACACCCCAACCCAGAACAGCAGATTTGAACATGAAAACCCTTGCTGAAATGGAAGTTCAGCTTATTGCCCTAGGAGACCAGAGCGAGATGAACCTTCCCATCCTGAAAGAAATATTATGATTAACATGATACCATTTAAATTACACTAAAGCATGCATGGATACAAATTGTTGATTCGGAGTCAGAAATACTGGTTTGACGACAACTATTTATTTACATCAGAACGTAAACAAACTTGTAATTGACAATAAGTATTCTTCTCATATACCATGTGACAAGTACGCATTATTATCTTTCCTACCAGAAAATTATAAAAGTTTCATGTACTGGCATTATATTATTCAAAAAATCAATACTGAATCATTCATCAATAGTTTTGCCGTAAAGACAAACGTCTGAGACCTATAACATTATTTTACGACTGATTGTAAATTCCACAACGGTTCTTATTTTCTTTTATTCAATATGGCTGCCTAGGACGCCAAGTTTCCCGCCGAAACTCAATACAAGGAAAGCACACGAATTATGGCCATAATTTGACACACGGATGCTAGCATTAATATATTTGAGAAATAACTTTTTGTATAGTTCAAGATCCTTCCCGTTCATATAACTGTGATGCAAGAAATGACAGCAGATTAGTACTTACAGGACAGCTGACATCGGGGAAAATTCCGTCATCTTTAATTTAAAATATCCATTTTTAGACACCATGGAGGTAAATACTCATCGGAAATTTTGAAGAACAGTCCTTCATTAACAATTTAAGGCAAATGGATTCACTTATCACTTCCAATTATGTTCGATTTCCATTGATACTTATTACAAATTCTTTCACATCCGCCAAAGCTTCTTCCTTCTCCCGGACCGAGTCCCAGAACAGTTCCGCCGATCCGATTCCCACTATGTCCATTCCACCGCTTATGCACAGGCAACGGGTTCGATGACCCGTTCTTCGAACCAGGTCACTTGTATTGCGCATTCTTCCGGTGTTGACGAAAGTTTCTCTAATGTTGCAATTTCGCAACGTACGTTACTATTGCGATACATTTTAAATGTTCATAATCTATTTTGAAAAACATTATTTTTTGTTGTATACACAATCCAATCTTATATATTTTATCGCTTATACAATCATTCGTGCTAAATTTTCACATAGAGTACCTTGAGGCCATCTATTATCAAATCTTTGTATTAATGTTCGGTTCAATATAAATTTAGCACTCAAATGCCATCTATGGGCAGTTTCGGCACAATCGGCCTTAATTTACGTTACAAATGTCACAATCATGACAGATATTGTCATCCTATTGTCCCTTATATTATTGACGAACTGGATCGTGTAAAGCAATGACGGATATATAAAACGTAGATGCGCCATCGTTTGCGATTCAGCTGAGTCGTCCTGTTGTCGAGTCTGGGCTAATCTACCCTGGCCGCGCGTTACCACCCTGTGCACGGTGATGGAAGTAGCTACATGGAAAGGTATAGCCTCTTCCTGTGGAACAGCCCTTTCTACAAAGTTTCTTATTACATTTAGGGATCAATCCAGTTCATCACTACCATTAGATGACATAAAATTGCAATACTTAAGCTAACACCAATAGAAAAATGTATGGGAATCAAATTACGACGAATAAAAATTGCACAATGTCCTGGGGGTACTTCCAGGTACAACCATTCATTTCTTCTACCTAATAAGTAACTAGCGGTGTAAAAAATATTCATGCTTCTGCATTTCTGATACAATTCAGGGAAAGAGTAAAGGAAAAACCCGCATTAATTTACGTTAACTCAATGGGGGATGTGTTCGGCAGCCTTTCATCCTTGGCAAAGGGAATGAATAAACTCCGATGAATTCATGCAAATAAATTATAAAACACCTCTTGATTCCCATAATAATAATAACGTACTACAAGCACAGACAGACGCGGCCTTAGGTGCTAGGTTGGCTAGGTTTTACCTGGGTTTCGAGAGGACCTTCTCATCTCCTCGATGCTCTCTCATTCCTGTCTCTAATCGAACTCCCTCACTCTGGTCTCTCATTTCCTTGAAAAATTTGACCATTCACTCAACATTAACACCCATACCACATTTTACCCCCGCACCATTCTGCATTCCAGTTCATTCTGACGCTTACACTTTCTCGTTCCTCATTCCATCCAAACACACCACAACTTGAAATAAATTGATAAATATTAATAAATCAAGTATGGCTTAATCATGTAACGTAAAAGTTCGATTATATCTAAAATTCCAGATAAATGCAAAATTAGGTTAAAATAAGTTATCCTCCCGCTCGAACTTCTGTTATTGTAAGACATTTATTTCGAACTGTTTTGAAGCAGGTTTTAAGCACAACAAATGTACGTTGGAGGCAATCAGAACCATCCTTCCGCGTACTGTTTGGAAGTAGTCTCGCGCATGAGCAGAGTTGGAAGCACTGCACATGTTATACGTTTTGATAAATTGGATATTAGACAATCGAGATTTCTTGTTCGGTCTACAGTCTTTGAGGAACTCCAACTATGAAAACAGTTAGTAGGAAGTTCTGGCAAAGCGCAAAAATCCAACGAGGTCAAGTCCTTGCTTATTTTAAACAAGGTAGGAGGGGAAGGAGGAAGACCTCCACAGTTCCTGAGCCAGTTTGCAGCTTGACCAGGCTGCAGCCTGACAGCCCGTACAGGGTCAACAAATTTAGTAGTGCATTACCATTGATATAATGCGCTAATGGTGCGCTCATTTTTTCCCTTAGTGAACTATATATATATATATATATATATATATATATATATATATATATATATATATATATATTTCACTTTCACAAAGAAAGATATAAAGACACACTGGGTAAAAGAAAAGAGAAATCGGCTTAAAAGTAACTGAATAATATAGATATAATTCCATTATCTGCAAATGAGCTGTACAAGAAAGGAAATTGCCGCATTATTAAGTGATGTGAGTGTTCATGGCCAATAAACTACGCAGAATGTTGCAGTGACAATCGGCTTGGCAACAGCGCGCTCGTTCACGAATCTCATGGCAGAAATCTCAACTGCCTTCCTAGGTGGCGTTCTGTATAAGAATGACTGTTGATAAAAAAAGACAGAACAAAATCGTGAATGATTGTAAATGATTTAGCATGATTTAAGATATTGCATCAAACAACTTACTCATAGATTAATGAGAACCGCGGTTTATGAATTAACTTTTCAGCACGATATGATTTCTTCACAGGAGGGAACTTACTATGTGGATTTTATGACGACGAGCACGGTATTGCACAACATTTCCAGCATCCAGAGAATAACCAACGTAAGCGTGGAATCCCTCGGCGACGAGGATGATACGTATTTTTTCCGGTTTTCGGTCAAATACCTGACGCTAAGGCATGTATAAATTGTTCTTTGAATGTTTCTCACAATGTTTCTATGTTAGCATGCAATGTTAATTGGACATATCAATCTTCTGGTGATTCTACATATTCTAACACTTTTTTCGAAAGAAACCTGAAATTTTACTATACACCTGATGCACTAACCAACAAATTGCTCACCTAAGAAACAAGTTGTTCACCTAACCAACAGATTGTTCACCTAAACAACAAATTGTTCATCTTGAAACGAGAAAAAATATGCCCTCTCGAAACGTTGTACTTAGACAATGGGCAATGTCCAATTAACAACGCATGTAATGTATAAATTGATATATAATTTCAATTTTGATGTGAAAATTAGGTACATTTACTTTGAATTGGTATTATTGATTGATTTAGTATATTTTACTTCTCTTTTGTGCCACTTTTGGCTAATTGCCAAGATGGGGATTAGTGATGATATGATGAAATTGATGAATGCACACTTGCTAACATCCATGCCCAGGCATGGATTCGAACCCGGGACCCCTGGGTATTTGTATTAGAACTCTCTCTCAGGCATTAGCAACAAAATCGAGGATTAACTTTGAATACGAACAAAAACAAAACAAGGATCTCTGATATACAAATGTTTTTGTTTTTTTCACCTCGAAAGCAATGTTCGTAACGACCCGTAAAAAATTATCAGAATTTTTATAGGTTTCCAGAAATGTCTTTGTCATAGTTTTCAAAAGCTTGCAATAGTTTTATGCCGTGTGCTCTTTGTCTATTGGTAATTGACAATCAGAATTTTTTGAATTAATCCAATCAACGTGATTCATGTGGAAATCAGCTTACCTGTATCATGAATCTGGCAATAATTTTGCTGTTACTAGCTCCAGCCTGTTTCCAAGGTGACATTTAGGTTTCTCTGAGTGAGACTCACCAAAATTCTATTTATTAAAGAACAAAGGGTGTAGAATCAAAACATATTGAAAAGATCTATGAACAAATCTTCCTACTGTTGGCCGCCGATCGTACCGAATTTGATTCATACCAAACTGTAGAAAATTTGTCAATTACAACAAAAAATGATATTTTCATCCAAGTCCTACAAAAAAGTAATAAAAGCTTATCCTGTATTGTACAATCAATATATTCAAGTGAACAGTCCGATGGGAAACTAAACAATATTTTATTTGAGTGTTCTAACCATTCTCCAGATACAAAAACTGATTTCAGCTGATTTGCCCTGATTTCAAGGTTCATTAAAAAAATATTACTACAACAGATACAAACTTACGCAAGAAACCATTGGGAGGAGGAAGGTTCAAATTTATTTTTGTATGTTTTCAATATGGCCGCCATGCAGTTTGGCAACGCAGTGAAGGCAAAAACACATATTGTCGAAATTACTCGTGGATTTTGCACATGAATTCTCGGATCTTGTAGACGCCGGCCCCCGCGGCGGAGTGGTTAGCACATCGCGCTACGACGCCAGGGGTCCCGGGTTTGAATCGCCTGGGCATGAATGTATGCGAGTGTCCATTCATCACTTTCATCAAGTCATCACTCATTCCCATCTTCGAAAATTAGCCAAAAGTGGCACAATTAGCGAAGTAAAATAAAGCAAATCAATCGGATCTTATGGAAGACGATGATTGTCCTGGAAAATTTATGGGTAACTGACGAGATTTATTTTCATCTCGCCAGGGACGTGAATAAATAAATTAAACATTCGAATTTGAGTTGCAGAGAACCCACACGAGTTTCAAGAGTCGTCGGACAATCCAGAGAAAATTCTTGTCTAGTGTACATCCCAGAACTGTGATGTAAACTTATTCCAATATGAAGGCAGCAGTTTCAACAAGATGGGGCCAGACCGCACACCACAGAAGAAGTTCTTGAATTCCTAAACAAGCATTTCTGACATCGTGTTATTTTGAATCAATATCCTGAAATGTCGAACTGTGGCATATCGTGGCCTCCCACAAAGTCCGGACTTAAAGCCAGGGGAGTTTTACTTCTGGGGATACCTGAATCAAGATTTTTATTTAATCTGGCCGGAGGAATATTCATGAAGTGCTAGATGAAATCAGGACAACTGCAGCCATTTCGAAGGAGACATTGAAACGTGTATTCGGCAACATATGTGTTCGTCTTCGTTGTCACCGAACTGCATGGTGGCCAGATTGAAAACATACAAAAATATATTTTAACCTTCCTCTTCCCAATGATACCTTGTGTAAGTTTGTATCTGTTGTAGTACTTTTTAAAATAAAGATTGAAATCAGGGCAAATCAGCTGAAACACCCTGTACATAATTTAGTACATTAGAGTAACATCTAAATGCTGCCTTTATTAAAGAACTTTGGGGGGGGATGTTACTTCCAAACACTGGCACAGAGTAAATTATTATAAGAATGATATGATATCAACCTGTCTCGTTTTCAGGCTACATCCAACTTCTTCATGCGTCAAAATGATGGCATTGACGACATATGGGAAGGAACCACATCAGCCTTGGTAGGCGACAACACGTTCGTCATGTTGTACGATGTTGGCTATGTCCCCCCTATAGGTGACGGAAGCACTAACTGGTTGCAATCTTCATTCAGGTAAGCAACTGGCATGGGCGTCGGGAAGGGGATTCAAATGGTCTGTCGACATCCTCCTGGAATTGTTTATTGTAAATTATAAATTACACAAAAACAATAAAACTCTTTAAGTTGATCATTAGGATTCTAGCTGAATATTCAAAACAGCATAACTCGTAGAATTGAATGTAAAGTATAGAACCTGGATCAAAATTCCCAGTTTTCATTTTTTCCTAATAATCCAAAGATTTAAATAGTTCTGTGAGTTTTGAAAAGTTCAAAAACGATATTTTTATGTGACAGGCCGCAAAACGTGAACTTAATAACATTTCAACCTAACTTCCAAGTAGACCTAGTGGCCCGGTTCTAAGCCATCATTTGGCGCTCGAATCATCATGTGGCGCTCGATCGCCTTAATGGATTTCTCTCGTAAGGCGCAGTGTTGCCAACTCTTACCCGAAAAAATCACCAAAGTTTTTGGTCTAACCTAACCTAAAACAAGGAGCTGGCAACCTTTTTCTCGCAGTGTTGCCAACACTACACCCGAAAGTAAAGCTCGGTGGGGCTCGCCTTGATGGTTTGCTCTTGTAAGGCATAAGCCTTATTTTCTCGCAGTGTTACCAACATCTTACTCGAAAAAATCACCAAGGTTTTTTTTGTCTAACCTAGCCTCAAGCAAGGAGCTGGCAATCTTGCTTGAGGCTTGCTTTACAGTGCATAAAGCAAGGTTGCCAACCTACTGGTATTTTTGCCATAACCTTTTACAAAAAAAAAAGCTGTCGTCGTAGCCTTTTATGATGTATATTTTGAGGGGCACAGAGTTGGCGACACTGTGGGTTTACTGTAGCCTTTTATGAGGGGGGGTTTATTGCCCTCTGTTTACATCTGGCAACACTACCGTAGATTTTTTTGACAGTGTTGTTAACCTACTGGGTTTTTTCACTGTAAATTTTCATCAAAGGACCTGAGGGGCCTATGTATTTTTTTATGTCTGGCAATACTGTTGGGGGCCTAGTGTTGGCAACACTGTGGGTTTACTGTAGCCTTTTATGAGGGGGGTCTATTGCCTCCTTTTTATATTTGGCAATTTTATTGGATGTTTTTTTTTTTGAGGCTTGGGTTTTGCCAACCCATCCGAAGAAAATTCCACTATATGATCTTTCACAGGTTAAGCTAACCTACAAATAAAAGTTGCCTACCCACTCTACAAAAATTCCACTATATGATATTTTAAAACTTTTGAATGCAACTTATCGTAAGTTTCCAACTGTGGGACCAAATGTTTATATATCGTGACCTTTGTAAATCTTTTTCGGGGGACAATGTGTCGCACACACACGTGCGCGCGCGTGCCTGTATTGTGACGCAAGCAAACAAAAAAAAACTTTGCCTGTTATTACAAAAAAAACTTTGACCGTATTCTTAAATAACTAACAAGGACAATGAATCTTTTTGGCTTCCGCAAACAGATCAACATGGAGACTGCACCGCCAAATTTCAATAACCTCTTACCTTCCGTATTATCTAAACTCAATGGTTTACTGATTGTTCATCTCAACAGCATTTGGATGAAACTAAATGACGATGTGGGCAAGATGTTTTACGTCTTCAATAACAATTTATATTTCTACGAGATTCCGATCGACGGGAAACTTCAAATCACCGTGAATCCGGAAAACGCAGGCGAAATCAAAATTTCTACCGGCAAGAACATTTTTCGAATCAAGCACGACAAGATGCTTTCTAACATTACGTACGATGTGTCTGCAGGAGATTACCTGTACGTGGAACTCCTCGGAGATTACGACAAACTCATTCCTCTTTTTGTAGAATTACGAATCGTCTATTCTATTATAAATAACCGTTAACCAAAAATGCCTAACGACATTTTCGGCAACACCAAGCGTGTAGACCACGCAGAAGAGATTCTCATGTTGGACATTCGAGTTAAGAAGTTGAGGACCGATTTGATTGCTTTGCAGGAAACCTTAAACAAAAGTTTAGAGTCGGAAATCGCTACGCTCCAAACGCAATGTCTCGACCCCATTCTGAAAATCGATTCCGAACTGAAGACGCTGATAAAAAATTATGTCGACGTACCTTCTTACGACAGCATTCAAAATATACAGTTGAGCATGGATTCGCTTCAAAATGATTTGGCCAAATTACAGCAATTTCAATCGAAAAATGAAGATTTGGAAAAATTGAAACTCGAAATCGAAGAACGAACTTCCGCAATAGAAAAGAATTTCTCTGAACTTCAAACCGTCGTGAATGATATTGATGTAGAACGCTTGCAGGTTGTTGTTTCTAAATTACAAGAAGAATTCACCGGCACGTTGGAAGAAATCAAATCCAAGTTGCAGACTTTGGAAGATACAATGACGAACCTACCATCGTCGGACGAACTGCAGGTCATCGGTAAAAGCGTCGCGAACATAAAAATTCAACTGGAGGCTTATCAAGATTTCGAACACATTCAAACCACCATCGCTACGCTTCAGGCGTCTCTGGAGTTGATCAACGAAGAAATTAAAAATATTCACGCTGAAGCAAGTGTGTTGACGAGTATTCAGGACACGTTAAGCACGGTTCAGCAGAAGATCCAATATTTGGAAAATTTGAACGTCGAATCCAATCTTACTCATTTTCATCACGTACTGGACAACATACAGGGTGACTTGGAATCGTTACGAACGAGCGTGCCTTCAAGCGAAGATTTGGAAAAATTGAAAACGGCGGTGACGGCACTATCCGATTCGAGCGACATCAAAAGTTCATTGAGCGATCTCGAGAGTAAAATGGCCAATCTTCCCACCTCCAAAGAATTGCACGCTTTGAAAAGGAACATATCACGTATGCTGAAACGACTGGAAACGGAGACGGCGAACGTGGAACAGATTCGAGACGAAATCAGTTCGCTGGTGTCGACGCTGCCCACTTCGCAGAGCGTAGCCGACCTTCACACGCAGTTTACAGAGATGCGAAGCATCGTGAACGATCTTACCGAGAAGAGCTCGAAATTGAATCAAGTCGAGAACCTTCAGAACATCGTCGTCAACATCAGAGATCAAGTCGGAGTGCTGGAATCCACGCAGGAATCGACGCTGGCCTCTTTCGGTGCCAAGTTGCAAGAACTCAACGAAAACTACAAGCAGTTGAACGTGGAAGTGAAAATCAAACCGTCGTTGTCTACCGTAACGGATACCATAGTCGAGCATTTGCTGCCCATCGAAAATAAACTCGGACACGTTCACAGTAATCTGCTCGGCGTCGACACTAAATTCGCTAAACTGCATTCTCTGCAAGCCATCGAAATCAACAGCGTACCAAATCAACAGAGAATCTCCACGTTCGTCGAAGGTAACAAACTGTACATGTTACATCCTTATAATCCGTACTACAAGTTTCTCCTCGATGGCACGATTCAGATAAACGAATTTTCGTACTGGTCTCATGGCAGAAAAGCTAGCGTTCCCACCATGACTTTGATATCGAATCGTGGTGTCCAGAAAGCAGGAAACATTCCTCTGGCACGTTGGAACGAAACGCGCAAGATATATGAAATACACGAAGACGAAGATCTCACCGTTTTCGACGTGAGTGCCGGCGATAAGCTGATCATTCAAAACACGAGCGAAGTGCCACCCTCTTTGAATCCCATCACGCTTGTGCTTCTCTTGAAACGTAATCTCTAAAAAAAATGTCTAGGCAAGCCATCGTCGAAGAATTGCATAAACCTGCACGCCGTAACTACGAACGTTTGGCTGTGGTAACCAAGGGCATCGACGACCTCTGGCAAAGTGACCTCGTGGAGATGAGTAGCGGCAATTTGAAAAACGTGCATAAATTGAACAAGGGCAACAAGTACCTTCTCACCGTCATAGACACGTTTTCGAAATTCGCATGGGCTCTACCTTTGAAGGCGAAAACGGGAACGTGCGTCACGGAAGCATTCAAGACAATTTTTTGCGAAAGCGGCGGCAGACGACCACGGTTTCTGCAAACGGACAACGGTAAAGAATTTTACAACGCCGTATTCCAAAAGTTTATTCAAAAACACAAGATTCGACATTATTCGAGCTTCAGTCACATCAAAGCCAGCATCGTGGAAAGATTTAATCGAACCTTGAAAACTCACATGTGGAAACGATTCACGCTTCGGGGAAATTACAAATGGGTCGACATCCTGCCGGAACTCGTCGACACCTATAATGATACGGTACACAGAACGATAGGCATGAAGCCAGCCGACGTTACCAAGTCCGACGAGCAGCGTTTAATTTCTACCGTTTACTGTCCAAAGTACACTCCCACGACAAAAAAAGCTAAATACAAAATTGGAGACCAGGTGAGGATCAGCAAATTCAAACGCACCTTCGAGAAGGGATTCACAAAAAATTGGAGCACAGAACTCTTTACGGTGGTTCGAGTTTTACCCGGAAACCGACACACGTATATAATAAAAGATAGTAGCGGCGAGATTTTGAAAGGAAGATTTTACGAAGAGGAACTCTCTAAAACAAAACACCCCGACACGTACCTCATCGAGAAAGTATTGCGTAGGAAAGGTGACAAACTGTTTGTCAAATGGCTGGGACTTCCGGAAAAGAGTTGGATCGACGCGAACGAAGTGATCTTGTGAGTACGTGGAACGTGGTGAAGCGTCTACCGGATCCGGAAAGTCAAACGAGAAAAAAAAAGAACGGCGAGTTGCTTCCCGACAGCATCCGCTGTCTGATCGTAGGTCCTTCGGGATGTGGGAAAACGACACTGCTCGTGGACAATTTTCTCCTCGCACCGAATTGGTTAAATTGGAAGAACAGGCACCTGTACGTGTTCTCGAAAAGTTTGGAGCAATCCAAATACCAGCAACTGATGAAACTGTACGATGGTCTGGACATTGCAACGTTCGCCTCGGAAATAAAACCACTCGACGATTGTCGTGAAAATTAAGTCGTTGTGTTCGACGACGCCATCCTGGAAAATCAAAATGAAATTCGCAACTTTTTCACGCAAGGTCGTCACAAAGAAATGGATTGCTTCTACCTAGCTCAAACGTTTTCCAAAATTCCAAAACAGTTAGTACGCGACAACGCTAATTTCATATGTTTGTTTCGTCAAGATCACACCAACCTCAAGCACGCGTACGATGACTACGTAGGCGGAGACATGAACTACAATCAATTTTCGGAACGCTGCTGCTCTACTTGCTGGAACGGTGACGATTTCGGATTCGCGACGATCGACATGACGAGGAAACCCAACGACGGAAAATACAGAAACAAAATCAACGACTTTCTAAACGTTGCAACGTTGTGAGAAACGACGTGTATAAATAACGTCATGACGAAACGAAAAATCGAAGACGAAAATCTCAAGCTTCGCGATTACCTCGCGAAACGCTTCAAAGGTTGGAAATCCGAGAATCGCGGATTCTACGAAGAGAAGAAACGTCAGGATCAACCCGTGATCGATGCCATCAGCAGTCTAGGTAAAGAAATTAAAAGTGTCACGGAACAAAATAAAAATTTGATCAACGAACTCGTACCGCTCGCAGCTAAAAGTTACGCCGTACACACACCCATTTCGAGCATTCCTTCGACGCCGTTCGAACTGAAGGATGCACCGGCACGACGTCGAGCCATAGGCAGCACGTCTTCGGATAAAATCGAGTTGGGACCTTTGGCACGAGACTACCTGAGTACGGGGAAATTCGACAAGGATGAAGTGTTCGGATTGTATCCCAGCATGGAAACCAGCGAAGGCGGCGGTGTGGTGTGGAAGATTGGGAAATCGAAGGTGACCTTCGAAGGCAACGACATTAAAGTCAATTTAGGCGATAAGGATAGTTGGAACAGGTATCCGGGTACGGTGGGACTGTGGGAACTCGTCGCCAAAAAGCAGCCGAAAGATTACACCGACGAAGATTACCAAAGTTACAAGGAAATTCTGATCATGACGGATGCCTTGTACCAGAACAACGACGCCTCGCAGAATAGGGTGAAATCGAGCAGCGGCGAGAAGTACAGGAATCTCATCAAACCGATTTGGAACCAGGTCAAAACAGGCAGCGGCGTCAAACGCTACAACACGTTACCCAAAGAATTCGTTTGGGTGGACGACGTGAGGAAACTCGTGGACCGATTGTTGGTGATAGCCGGCGAAGAGAATGCAGGCAACCGTAATTTCTACAACGAGAAGGTTGGCATCGTGGACATGATCAGCACGAAACTTTCCAACTTCATCGTGAACGACGACAAGGGCATAGGTTACCTGATCAAAATCATCAACACGCTGCCTCCGAAATTTTGGAACGTGGCCGAAGGAAAGGGACTCGTGAACGACATCATCAACAAGTTACCTTTCGAGATGCATCTACCTGGCTACCAGTACTGCGGACCGGGTACCAAACTCGAGAAAAGATTGGAGAGAGGAGACAAGGGTGTGAATCCGTTGGACGCGGCATGCAAAGATCACGACATCGCTTACAACACCACGCAGACGGATCTGGACGCACGTCACGAAGCAGACAAAAAATTGGAACATGCAGCTTTCGAAAGGTTCGTGAGCAGAGACGCATCGCTGGGTGAACGGGTCGCCGCACTGGGTACCACCATCGCCATGAACACGAAACAAAAATTGGGGTGGGGTATATAAATAACATACCGTAAAAAAACTACACAAGAAAAAATCTCAGAATATATATATAAATAACATACCGTAAAAATAACACATAGAGCATCAACATGAAGCCCAAGGGTGTCGTGTACCAGATACCATACTCCAATCTTAAAAATCTAGGTGCCCTCGATGGGTTACTCACCAAGAAACAACGCGAGAAGAAACGTTCTTGCTTGTCGAAAGGACACGGAATGAAATTGCTGCTCAGCACACCTCAATTGAAAAGATTGCAGCGTTCGCGGAAACAGCAAAAAATCGGAGGTTTCATATTCAGCATCCCGGCCATCCTGGCAGCATTGGGGGCCGTTGGAAGTTTGGCCGGCGGAAGTGCCGCCATCGCGAAAACCGTCATCGACTCGAAGAAGAACAAGGCGGAATTGGAAGAACAGAAACGTCACAACCTGGCCATGGAGAAAAAAGGAGGAAAGGGCGTGATGAGGAAGTTTAAAAAAAAGAAACAGAAGCACTCACCAACCGAGACATTGAATCTCTGATCGAACCGTTACAAATCAAACACTTCAGAGGAGTTTTCATGTCCGACTCGTTACCTTCAAGCGTTAAAAAAAGAGAATGCGGAGTAGTCAACTTGGACGGTCAAGAAAATCCAGGCACGCATTGGATATGTTACCACAAAAACGACAATGATAAAGCATTCGTTTTCGATTCTTTCGGAGGTGTTCCACCTACAAATTTAATTCATTATCTGAAAACAAAAAAAACCTCTATATACTACAACGACGAACGCATTCAAAATTTCGGAGACGTGAACTGCGGTCATCTCTGCCTCTCCGTGCTCGCGTTTCTCTCTAAAATAAATAACCCTACGATCGAGGATTTCCAGAAAGCATTGTGGAACCTCAAACAGCATCACTAGGATGGGCGTGTTCCATCTCACGAGCGAATCTTCAATCTTGAAACTCACGCTGCACGACGACATCGTCTATCCTAAATCCGTGGCTCTGCGTGCATTCTACAGCATGTACCTCATACCCAATGTTACGCAGCACAACAACAAAATTAGCGTCGGAAGCGAACACATCGTCGTCACGCCAGGACAATACAATCTTTCCACTTTGCAAGCTCAATTACCCAAAGGCACATACCTTTCTCAAAATTCGGTCACGCACAGAGTGGAAATCCTATCCGCGACGGAGACCGTGGACCTGGGCACCATGGGAGAGCTTTTAGGTTTCGAGAACGACACCAAACTCGAAGCTGGCATCAAGCACGTGGCAACCAACATTCCTAAATTCTTGGCCATAGAGACTCTGAACGTACACTGCAACGTGGCGGAAGGTATGATCACGAAATCTTCGGACGGATTATTAGGAAGTCACAAGCAGACGGGAATCATAGCCACTTTCAAACCAAGTTCCGAGTTCATGGAACCGATCATCTACACGCCCTCTTCGCCGATCTATTTTCCAGTATGTCGCAACCGCATAGACGACATAGAGTTGGTGGTGACGAACGAGAAAGGAGACGTGGTGGATTTCGCAGGTGCCACTACGACGGCCATCATGGAGATCAACGTATAATAAATAACCATACATGTAAAATGGAGCAAATCGAAAGTTACGAATTGCAATCTTTCCCTCCCAACCGTCGCACGTTCGCCAATCTGAACGAAGCGAACAGGGAGATCGAATACGACGTGGACGTAGGCGATGGGTTCATTCATCCTCACAGAGCAGACCTCTACCTTCAATTCGACGTGGTGAAGAAAGAAAGCGGAGACGCGTTTCCCGCAGCAGCAAACTTGATACTCGTGGACAACTTCGTGCCTCACCTGTTCTCGCAGGTGGAGGTGAGGAAACACAACACCGTCATCGACAGAATAGATTATCCAGGCATCACGTCGACGGCAGTGGGAACGTTGAAATTATCCAAAACGGACGCAGCGTACTACCAGGCCGGGGGATTCGAAGCCGGGACCAAAATATCGACGAGAAGTCACACGGTGCTCTTTCCCATGCGTCTGCTTCCAGGATTCTTCTCCGATTACAAGGAGATCATGTGGAAGGGAGGACTGAGGGTCACGTTTCGAAGAGCGGCCAACGACAACGACGCACTGATGCGATACGCTACTTTGGGTCCGGACGGCACCACGCCGATAGCCAACACTCTACCCGAAGCAGCCAAGTGCGTCATCCGGAGCATGGAATTGAGAATGCCGGTGGTGGAATACGAAACGAACTACGCCCTCAAGTACAAAGCGGAGATCTTGAAAAGTCCGCAGGTACCGATTCACTTTCACGGTTACCAGTGCGTGCAGAAGATGGCGACGGGAAGTCACATGGAATTCGACGTGACGACGCAGTTCAACAACATACAGTTCGACATGCCAGATTTTGTCGTAGTGCTCTTTCAGACCGGGAGGGACAAGAATCAGGAAAAAGATTCCAGCAAATTCGACGACTGCAAGATCAAGAACGTTTATCTGAAGAATGGACGTAATGAAGTGTTCCCGCGCGAGAATTACAACCTCGACGTGACCAAAAACGATTACCTCAAACTTTACGAAGCGTTTTCGGCTTACAAACGCGTGACCGAGGGAAGTGTGGACATGTACTACACGCCCAGCGAGTTCAAAGCACGGAGACCCATGACCGTCATCAACACATCTAAGAGAAAAAAGGTTGTGGTCAACGATCGAACCAACATCAAGGTCGTCTGCGAGTTCCACGATGCCTTGCCCGAGGATACCCTATGCAGTGTCATCCTGATTGCAGAGAAGTCCTTCGCCTACGACGTGAAGAACGAGAGGATCACAGAGCAGTTTTAACAAGTTTTTTAACATCTTTTCTTGCACAATAAGTAATTTTTTGGACTAGCACAATCAGTTACAATAGCACAATACGAATTTCACTAGTTCAGATCAGTTACAAATATCAATTTCATTAGTTATTAGTTACAATATCTTTTTTTTGCACTATAGCACGAGACAATCAGAATTTGCACAAAATTTGTTGTTGTTTTTACACGTGAAAATTAACAATAAAATTTCTTTTTTATCGTTTCAGATGCTGTCGAAACATCAAAAACATATACACACACACTAAAAAAATAAGCATGCAACTTTATTTGTAACACACACACATATTCTCCATCTTCATCAAGAAAATATTATAATAAACATAATTATTTTTATCTATATCTCACAATAAAACTCTATATCCAAAAATATCACAACATCAAATAACACTAGAGTCGTTAGTACACGTTGCATGCATTACGGAGGTCCTCTGTAGGGTTTCATGGAAGTTTGGGGGAAAAAAAAAACACGTGAAACTCTACAGAGGTGCGGTAATCTATAACCGTAGCCGTTAGAACCTTTTTGGGTTGGGCACCACGCACCCTGGCGGGGTTAGGGGCCAGGCCTCCTAAAAACAACAATTATTATTTTGTTTGTTTGTTTGTGTTACAATACGGAAATAATAAAAGGCATACGCGCACGCGCGTGCGTGTGTATATGCCACATCCTTCCCCCAAGAGAGAGGTTTACGAAGGTCACGATATATAAATATTTGTTCCCGTTGATTCCAGCACTCCAACTTCATCTCTAATGTTGACGACAATGTTCTGAAGGTGGAGAGAATAAGAAGATGAGAGGATGAGAGGATGAGAAGATGAGAGGATGAGAGGATGAGAGGATGAGAGCTCATCTTTCACTCATCACTGCTTTTCTGCGCCCGTGAAACATCGTCAGCGCAATAAATGAGGCGCGGAACAGGAAGAGAAAATGATACACGCGCGCGCGTGTGTATGTGTGTGCCACATCGTTCCCGAGAGAGAGGTTTACAAAGGTCACGATCTACAAACATTTGGTCCTTCAAAAATAAGAGAATAAGAAGATGAGAAGATGAGAGCTCATCTTTCACTCATCACTGCTTTTCTGCGCCCTGAAACATCGCCAGCGTAATAAATAAGGCACGGAACGTGGAGAGAAAATGAGTGTATGTGTGTATGTGTGTATGTATGTATGTGTGTGTGTGTGTGTGTGTGTGGCACATCGTTCTCGAGAGAGAGGTTTACAAAGGTCACGATCTACAAACATTTTGGAGGATGAGAAGATGAGAAGATGAGAAGATGAGAGGATGAGAGGATGAGAGCTCATCTTTCACTCATCACTGCTTTTCTGCGCCCGTGAAACATCCTCAGCACAATAAATAAGGCGCGGAACGTGGAGAGAAAGTGAGTTTTTCAACTTTTTGTGGTCGTTTGGTCAAGAAATCAAAGCTGTGCTCAAAGGTACAAATACTATCTACTACTCTTCCAAAGGTTTCCTTTGAACGTAGTACATAAAGGTTAATAACCAAATAACATAACCATGCGTTTTAAAATATAAACTAAGGTATTTAATGTCATTTTGTAAGGAAGGGCCGGCTGTGGTTACATAAAAAATACCGCAATAAACTCTCATATCCATCCAGTCCACATTCGGCTCACGTCACCATAAATTCAAGTTCAGCCTGATGGTTGAAATTTAGAGATGGAGCTAATCACGGAACTTCAGGCACTTTAAAATTTAAAACCCCCGACGAAGACTCTCACCCTCGTCCTGAACAAGGACCTTCTGTTCTCAAGCGAGTTCGCAGCCGGCCAGGCCTTGAATCAAGACAATAGTCTCACGTATAACAGTCTCGCAGATGGACATAATTCACATAACAGCCTCGCAGATGGACATAATTCCTACGAGCGCGCGCCCGCCAGTCTGGCTCAGTGACAGTGAAGTGACAAGGGTAATAATATGGAATCTTGAACTACAACCCTGCCCGAAAATATCTCTTCGTATCTCTTCGCCTCAGTGAAGTTTAGACAGCCACAGAGGGCATAACTTTAACGAAGTGTCCGAGTTGTGAGCAATAAAAATTAATTAGAACTAGGTACTTTTCGTTCTCTGGATCAGCTCTCAAACAAGGTGTTATTGTGTTTTTGTGCTACGCGATTATCGCCCTTCACGCCCTTCAGTGTATGCGATTCTCACCACTTCAGTGTAAACATGACCATGTGTGGGAGGAGTTAAAAGTTCGACGACCAATAGAGTAAGCGATAGTTCTTCCGGGAACGAAGGAAACTCGAGGAAAAAGGAGAAAGAAAGGACTTAAGAGACACAGTTCAACACAATTCACAGTTCAACGTTCGCATCGAGACTCTCGTTTCAGCACCTTAACATGTCGGAGAGGAAAATATTTTCTCCTCTCTTGACAAAGTCTAGACTCTTAGCTTTGAAATTTCAACTTTAACTTTTTAAACTTGTTAGGAAATGGTGCTCGAGTAAAGACTAGTGCTTGCGTGCAACGCTGACCATCAGTGGTCACCGCTGCTAAATTGCTTTTACCCAAAGGCTTATGGGTAAACGATAGTGTTTTGTTCGCATGGTGCGTGCGTAGACGGGTGGCGAAGCGTTGTAAGTATGTCGACTGCAGTGCATTAAATACTATGTCATAACATGTTTCAGTGTTCTGATTTCTGATTTCTTCTTGTAATGATAATTTTGGCATGAACTTGGCTCGTAAATGAAGACCAATGTATAAGGAACCTGTGCATCCTTATTCATTGGCCGAACTCTTGGACCGTCGACATGATGAATAATCCCGTGTCTTAATTATTTTGGTACATTTATCTCTTTTACATAAGTGAACATCTATGCTTAATTAACGTAAGACCACATTCGAACCTAAACACCCCTTATTTCTAATATAACCTTTCCAGCCACAAAAGACAGTTGCAAAAAATAATATATGGTGCATGTTACACGTGGAACAGGGCCTCCCAGATGGCGCAGTGGTAGCGTCGTCGCCTTGTAATCAAGGGGTCCCGGGTTCGATACCCGGTGGAGGCACAAGTGGTTCGGATCCCACTTTAAACTGTAGGTCCAGTCCCGATTAGCCTTACTGTGCATAAAGTGGACTTAAAACACCAAATCAATCAATCAATCAATCACGTGGAACAATCACGACATCCACGTGAAACCACGTGTAAATAGATGTTTTTCACGTTCTTTCATTTTCTATCGGAACATTTTGCATCACCGAACAAAGTGGCGCAGTACTGCCGGAGTAAGAGCAGGCACTTGCCGTCACTCGGGAGCCGTAGCATCAGTATTTGTCGCACGAGAAATGTGAATAGGAAAAATACATCAATTTTGGGGGAAACAATTACAACACCGATACTGATAAGTATCAATCTGTAGCAGTTCTGTTTTGGCGCCTACAAATATTAATTAATACGATTTTTGAAAATGTCTTTGCAGGGTTACGGAAAGTAACGTGACGTGGTCGTATCAAGAAGGAGAAGACAAATGGGTCGACTACGCAGTTGAACATGCGTTGATGTTGGATGGAGACAGTATATTTGCTGCTACTAGTGACCTGGAAGTTTTTGATCAGATAGGATTTCCACCTCATCCATGACAACGGACGACTGAAATTGAAAAGAAAAAAAGAAAAGAGTAGCTAAAAGAACAGGAACATAATCCCTCAACAGAGAACTGTTCTCCTGAACTGAATAGAAAAACACTGGTGTAAAAGCGACACAGAGACTGGCTTACAGAACATTTAGATCAAAGTTTAGCCTCGGAGGTTTTGCAAGAGTGTCAGAAAAATAATCAAGGGTACGTAAAGGGGTTATTGTCCCCTAAAACTATGATTCTTTTATACAAACCTACGAAAATAACATTAACGACTTTTTCGATTTCCGTCCTTCCATAAATGAATGGATTGTTTATGAAGAGAGGCAGGCACCAGAACTCTGCAGTCTGCAACATTTGGTAATTTCAGTTTTGTAAGCTTTGATGTACATTTTTAAATCCAATTCCAGACTTATTTTCGAACTGCAGTCACCATGTGAAAATGTCTCATTTTTTTGTTAACTCATAGTCAGGCATGCTCTTGTTTCATTAATAAATTTACATTATTTTACTTAACTTTTTGTACCACTTTTGGCTAATTTTGCGAAGATGGGAATGAGTGATGATATGATGAAATTGATGAATGGACACTCACAAATATCCATGCCCAGGCTGGGATTCGAACCCGCGACCGCTGGCGTCGTAGCCGGTTGTGCTAACCACTCCGCCACGGGAGCAGGCTCATGCATGGTCTTCATTAGAAGAATCATTACCAATACGTGTAAGGTCTAAATCAGTGGTTCTCAAATTGTTTTCTCATTGCACCCTTTAGTCGTAAACAAACGTCTATGTACCCTCACCATAAGTTTTCTCCGAAAAGTGGGTTTTAAAGACTTCTTGGCTGCCTGGTTAGTGGGGTATTTTTCAAACGTTGGAGGCGTGTATCTGCAATGGATCTAAATGGCATTCGGGCTGTATATGGAAAAATAGTAAATAAATATACATTAGAAAACTACTTTTATTATTTTATTTGGTGTTCCTACGCTTACAATATTTATGATTAATTACAACAAAAAGTTAAACACATACATGCTAAGAAGTATATAAAAGACTTCAATTTTCATATATTTTTTTCCAGAGTTGTTGAAAATAAGTAAATGACAAAACAAAAGTTCATAAACCAACTGTCAAGCATAATTTTGGAGTTCTTATTGTCTATCCTGAGTTTCTAGTGAGAGGGATGTGCCTGCATAGCCTGACACAGTTTTTGTGATGTTTGGTTGTTCACTTGAAACTTTCAAGAGCAGATTCTGCTCAAAATCTAGTCTATTTTAGATTTCGAACGAGTATTTTATTTCAAAATATATAAGACAAAGATAAAAAGTGTCAGTGACGGAATCAGCCTTATTTTCCTCTTGAGTGTTATAGCTATGAAGTCTGGTCTACACACCTGCAGAAAAAAACGTTGTGTGGGTATTCCCGACATCTCTCTTCCGAGCTGATCCTTTCAAGTCGTTCATGTACCCCTGGGGGTAGAAGTACAACAGTTTGAGAACCAAACTATACGTATAATTTATGAATGTTATTTTCTAAACATTGTAGAATTATCGTGGTTGTTCAATGGTGCTGGTAGAAGAAAATCTGAAAACATTGTAAATTTGCGGAATACAATCCGAACACTTCGGACAATGAATGCAGTCAGTAAGCACAGCTAGGTTGAAGTTTTTTCATTACTTTGGACCATAATATTGCAACTCTACAAGTGTAGGTTCAGCTGTAGCTGCCATACTAACACAGAGTTGGTGGTAATTTAATTCTCTAACAGTATTTCGGATCTTTTTTTTATTCGGACCTACGTCCCTCTACAACCGTTAATCGGTGTTAATGTAACACCACTGAGGCTAAACACAGAAGAAATTGTTTTGGATCTACTAGGACCAGTATCTGTGACGCTTCAATACCATTTCATTTTACAGTGCGCTTAGGTGACTTTACCGATGGTAATGTTAGTGAAGTTTTCATTGGTGATACCGAAAATATTTACGACAGACAGAGCATATACGTGTTGTTGCACATACGTGTTCTTGAAGAACACATAAACCTACACACGAACAAAAAATGTAACAATTGACACAAATGCCTAATTTCTTTACTTCAGTAACGACTAAAAGTGCATAAATTGATAATGATGCATTTTTGGTGCATGCAATGCATGTTCTTCTTTTCCTCTTTCCTCTATCCCTCATGCCTTTACAGTGTCGTGGATGCCTCGACCCAGAAACAGAATCAAACACAAGAAAAACGTAAAATTAGGAACAGCATTAAACACAACAAAAACGTAAAACAGGGTGGCTACAAACAAGCAGAAATGAAATTCCCTGACTTTTACAGGTTTTCCAGGACAAAATTTACATTTTTCCCTGACAATTACAAACTAAACTAAATCGATGTTTTTGCAAATAGAAATAATAAACTCACACAGATCCAGGTACAAATATTATTTTCTGTGAAATTGACTTAATTTCTCTATTCTCTATGATTTGAATTCAAAATGCAAAATATTGAATTTGGAAAATTATTACAATTCACAAGCTAGGGAAGGATTACAGAATTTTGTCATACGCAGTAAGTTTAAAATAAAATACTTGATTATTTTTAAAGTTAAATCTAAATGAGATAAGAGTGAAGAGTGAATGATTAAGAAATACAATTTGTAATTTATCAGTCTCCATATACATTCTCGGTATTATATGTTGATATTTCCACTGAGGTTTGGAACCCTCTGCTTGCAAGAACCATGAGTGCGGACTCATTTTTCAATGCATAAAGCTACTTCTCTCTTCTCTGTAAAGCAAACAACTTAACTCTTGCATATAAGTGAAACAATTGAATCGAACAAAGTAAAGTGTCATATTTCCTTACATTATCAATGGGATTTCTGCTTCAGTACAGTATATCCAAGTGAAGTACTGTGAAACAGACAACATGCAGTTATTCCATTAATGCTGAGGAAAAGGGTATGTAGGTATTAGAAATTTAATGTAAGGAATTTATAGAATTGCATTGTATAGGTACCTGATTTAGCTAACCACACATTAAAACAGGAACACAATAATAATAAAAATTCTGAAAGTTCATATACGAGGGGCATCCTGAAAAAAGCTCCAATGGTGCCTATACGCAGCACTAGTGATCGGAGAGCGACACACACACATGCAGGCAGGAAGAAGTGACATGTAGCTGTAATCTGGTACAGTTGCAATGTAGCCGTTTTAGGACAGTTCTAGGTTATAGATTGCAGCTCTCATACAGTCTCCCATCGACTGTGCTGTCAGACACATATACCATGCCATACAAAATAGAGTGCCATGCTACGACAAATGTCAGAACAACAGTGGTGATTATGCCGAAAATTAGGATAGGACTCACTGTTACTAATGCAATAAATTACAACTGATATTCTTGTTCTATTATGCCTAATCGGTAGGGACCTTGATATCTTGTTATTTTTTTTTCAAATTGGTGTATATTTTTATTTTTTATTTTTAACTATTCGGTGCTATTTTTTTTCCCAAAATTCACATTTTAATTTTAGCACATTTTCTGGCAAATATCTGAAATTATACCTTCATGGTGTTTTTAAACTACTGTTTCAAATTGTAAGTCACATGGCTTACACCTCTTCGTGAGAGTTTGATATCTTGAAAGTTATTTTGGGAAGTTATTTTCCATACCCCCATTTTAATTTTAAGATAAGGTTTTAGATAATGGAATTTTCCCGGGATATACTGAAGGCTGCATAATGACCATAAGTGGCGACGCACCCAAAAAATTTAAATCAAGCAATCTCACGTGACAGATACAGATATATTATGGCACTAAAAAATGGCATTATGTTTTTTTTTTTACTTGTTAGTGTTACGTTTCCCAAAATTCGCGTTTTTGTATTAGAACATTTATCTGCCAAATATACCGAAACGTAATACTGCTTTCAAACTATTATTTTAAATTGTAGGTCACATGGTCTACGTATTTTTGTGACAGTTTGATATGTTGGAACAGATTTTTGAGGAAGTACAGGTAAAGTGCTCCCCTGCACTTTTCTATGAAGGTTTATAGTAGGGGTGTGGAGTTAGGGCTCCACACTTTCCTGATCACGGCTGAAGGTAGGAGTGATGTGATCAGCACCATGCTGATGGCTACCTTTATCCCTCAAACTTTCCTCAAGGCAATAGCTTCATATGATGCTGGGTGGGCGCCGGAGCAGTTTCAATAGGTGGAAAACATCCCGGTTCTCCCCTGCAGGATATCGACCCCGGGTCTCTCGCATAGTAGTCAGACGCCCTAACGACTGAGCTCCATTATTACTCGCTCGACAAATGCCGATGGTGCGCACTTAGCTTGGTGATTCAAAACATATCTCGTGCGACAAATACGAAGATGTGGCTCCCGTGTGACAGTAGATACACACTCGATCTCCTGTTAGAACCCTGCCACTTTGCTCTGTGATGCAAATTGTTTTGATAGAAGTTGAAAAAATCATGGGAAATACATGATTTAATGTGGCTGTCTGAATTATTCCGTGTAGGTATAACTCTATAGTTTACTCTTGAGTAAAATGTTGGAAAACTTGCATGCTCTATGTACACAAACATGGCCTAGAAAAGACAAAAATGTTGGATTTCATGGAATTTTTCGTTGTTTTAAGACATTTCTTTTTTAAAAAATCGCTAAAAACGCCAACAATTCGCATTTTATGCCAAATTCGCATTATTTCGATATTTCGAACAGGCGAAAAATGTGTCCAGACATCACTGCACATTCCTAAACATAAGTTTGCAGGAATTACCATTTTTCACTGTTTTGGCGTTTGCGAAAAATCAATGTCCCTACTAATTGGAAATTACTTTCTGGCCACCCCTCGTATAAATCAGTAGATGGAAAGCGAAAATTTAGCAGGGCTGGTAGAGAAAAGTTAATTCTTGAAGAAAGTGATTTGCTTTTATGATTGAATGATTCGAGTAAATATGATTTAAAATATTTACGTATTTATTATTAGTATTTCATTTAATATTATTGAACATTTACCTTACTCATTGAAAGATCAATGACCATCTCTCATCAGTTTAAACAGACAGGACAGAGAGTGGCGTTAATTTCATTGCATTTCTAGTGTTGCAGTAAATTTGAGGTTCGGAGCATGCACTTGCCAATTTTTATAACGTTCACCAATGCAGATTTATGTTTCACTTTTTCGTGATAATATTCAATATATATCCCGTTTGGTTGGATTCTTCTTGATATCTAAGAATAGAACAATGTCATTGTAAACGTATGTTAACTTGTGCGAAACCAGTAATACGTCAGGATGATGAAAGAAAACCTTCGTAAGCACTGCTACATTCAATAAGGTGAAGTGAGCCTGAAGAGTAATAAAATTCCAGCAGCATATTTGCAGTCTAAAGCTCTTCATATTTATGCATGCGATTTTTGTTGGATGTTGCAGTCTATGCAATTTCTGTTTTCATGTTGTAGTGAGATACTTTGTCGGGTGGCGATATTCGACAAAAATCGTATGTATCAATGGAAGCAATTTGTTTCCATGTTCCTTCAGTTTGCCCAACAAAATGCCTTACTACGACGTCCGACAACTATCGGACGGCGACACCCGCTCTTATTTCCTCCATCTGTTGACAAGTCCCTTACTACTCCCCCACGTAATATTTAGAGCCTTAACCTTTACTCCCCCTATGATGATACCATATGGTATCATCAGAGTAAGGTCGTACTCGCCCGTACCATACGAAATGAATGTGCTTTTTGGACCTTCATAATCTTATGTTTGGGTGGAAACTCTGACACAGGTCTGGAGCAAGCCTGGAAAATTCATATTGATGACCAACCACCTCCCCTCCCCCCTCGCCGCAACATATCCATGCTACATTTCCGAACAGTGTTTCACATTTTGGCTGATTATTCAACTTGCATGGTACCCAGAAACATGAAACATGTTTAAATCTCTTGGGAAACGTCCATTCTTTGAAGAGAATACTAAGGTTTGCGCCTTCTCCCCAAAATAGCGGGAGAAGAAGGGGGTAACTTTCATTTTTTTGTTTGCTTTTTCATTGAAATTCGGTGGTCGCGCACCCAAACCCCCTTTCTTGGTTTGGCGTCCTGAATTGTAGATGGTTGCATGCTATGATGTTTTAGCTGCAAAAACAAAACTTATCCGAAGTAGATTGCTCCCATAGTGCCAGAGTTATAATAATTTTCCTCCAAAAATGCAAATTACCTATTTTTCGTAAGAAAAAATATATTTTAAAAATCACATTTTGGCTTATTATTCAACTTGTATTTTACCCAAGAACATGAAACATGTTACGTTCTCTTGAGAAATGTCCATTATTTTAAAAGAATACTAAAGTTCGCGCCTTCTTCCAAAATGGCGGGAGAAGTGGGGGCAAACTCCAGATTTTTATGGTATTTTCATTGAAATTCGGGGGTCGCGCCCCCCAAACCCCCTTCCTCAGTTCGGCGTTCTGGATTGTAAACAGTTGCATGCTATGATGTTTTAGCTGCAAAACAAAACTTATCCGAAGTAGATTGCTCCCATAGTGCCCCAGTTATAACAATTTTCTGAGCAATATGAAAATTACCTATTTTTCGTAAAAACAAAAAGTTTCACATTTTGGCTTATTATGCAACTTGTATGGCACCCAAGAACATAAAACATGTTTCATTCTCTTTGGAAACGTCAATTCTTTGACAAGAATACTAAAGTTCGAGGCTTCTTCCAAAATAGTGGGGAGAAGTGGGGGCAAACTCCAGATTTTTGTTTTTTTCATCGAAATTCGGGGGTCGCGCCCCCAAAACCCCCTTTCCTTGATTCGGCGTTCTCAATTGTACACGGTTGCATGCTATGATGTTTTAGCTGAAAACCAAAACTTATCCGAAGTAGATTGCTCCCATACTGCCAGAGTTATAACAATTTTCTGAGCAATATGCAAATTACCTATTTTTGGTAAAAAAATAATAATCACATTTTGGATTATTATTCAACTTCTATGGCACCCAAGAACATGAAACATGTTACGTTCTATTGAGAAATGTCAATTCTTTGAAGAGAATACTAAGGTTTGCGCCTTCTCCCCAAAATAGCGGGGGAAGAAGGGGCAAACTCCAGATTTTTGTTTTTTCCATTGAAATTCGGGGGTTGTACCCACAAGCCCCCTTCCTCGGTCCGGCGTTCTGAATTGTACACGGCATGCTCTGATGTTTTAGCTGCAAGACAAAACTTATCCGAAGTAGATTGCTCCAATAGTTATAACAATTTTCCTCCAAAAATGCAAATTACCTATTTTTCGTAAAAGAAAATAAATCACATTTTGGCTTATTATTTAACTTGTATGGCACCCAAGAACATGAAACATGTTTCATTCTCTTTAGTATTCTCTTCAAAGAATGGAAATTTCTCAAGTTCGCGCCCTCACCGCAAAATAGCGGGTGGAAGAAGGGGCAAACTCCAGATTTTTGTTTTTTCCATTAAAATTTGGGGGTTGTGCCCCCAAGCCCCCTTCCTCGGTTCGACGTTCTGAATTGTACACGGTTGCATGCTATGATATTTTAGCTACCAAACAAAACTTATCCGAAGTAGATTGCTCCCATAGTGCCCATTTTCCTCCAAAGAGTGCGCGAATTTAAAATTCCCGCCGAGAAGCTTGTGCGAGAGAAATCTCTCTCTCTCCTCCTGCCATCACTGGTTTCTGGCGCTGTGGTTGTGTTACGCATAAAAGGGGCATAAAAGTTGACGCTAAAACTTACGAACGAGACTTCCTGTTCCCGTGCAGATTTCCATAACGATATCTTTAAATAAATAAATAAATAAAAAGGTCAATGAAGACGAAATACCCTGACATTTCCCTGACTTTTTTTGACACCTCAAATTCCCTGACATTTCCCGGTTTTCCAGGTTTTCCAGGTCTGTCGCCACCCTGTAAAATTAGCAACAGCATTAAACACAACAAAAACGTAAGATTAGGAACAGCATCAAACATTACAAAAACGTAAAATTAGGAACATCCTCAAACACAACAAAAACGTAGGATTAGGAACAGCATGAAACACAACAAAAACGTAAAATTAGGAACAGCATCAAATCTAAAAATGTTTAACCCGCGTGTATTCAATTACTTGTATACCAAACGTATCCTCATCGTATTCGCTAGTATTACAAAAATAAGTCGTTTTCACCAACACCACTTTCGCTAACGACACGTGAAATATGCACTTTTACTTCTTCACATATTTTTTTCAGGATGTTTCTTTACGACACCATCGCACTTGCAACTCTACACGGTTATAGGAATTACAGAGATTTGGACACACGTTTGTTGTATTTTGATGACGTAAACAGGCTGAACGTTAACTTATCCATGAAACCTGACACGGAAATCTGTGCGGCACTGTTGCACTATGCTGACATTAAAAAGTGTCGCAGCTTAACACACAAAAAAATATATACTTATTCTTATTATTTGAAGTCAGGTTCTATCATTTTTAAATGGAATTAAATAATTCATAATTGTTCTTCTCATTGTTCTAATTGTGACAATACTTGCAGTTTATTGTTGTGTATGGATTTTAGTATTCGGAATGCAGCTTGAGAAAAGGGGGAGCGAGACTAGCAAACAAATGACTGTGCACTTTAGTTCTTGAGTTTGCTAGAAGCGTTCTTATCTTGGTTAAGCTGTAACAGTTGTTTCTCATATATTTAGACGTTTAACTCTGGAAATTGGAACACTGTTCTCACACTATTTGTTGATAAGTTCACATATTGATTTTACACTCACAATACGCCATTTGGACAACGAAATACCAACGGTGTCTGTTTATGTCATGTCCGAATGTGTCTTACTATAGTAACTTTTCTGTAATGTTATACAGAGGCTGAAAATGTATTATATTGTTATTATAATTTATGTGTGACTTGTTAATTTCACCCTGTACTAACTGAGATTAACAATAAATATGATGCTGTGTAACTTATACTTGTTCTATTATTCAGTGTTCCAATTGACGGGGGGAGGGAACCTCCCTTCCCTTGGATTCTATTTCCCTGACACTCCATCCCTCTGCATCTAAATTCGTCCCAAACCATACCAACCCATCCATGTCAGTAGTAAAAGAATACGATAAGCTCAATCGCTATTTAATATTCGCAATTCATTTGCACGTACTTAGAACTAATTTGCACGGGTTTTAATTAATTTGCACGTACTTAGAATTTATTTGCATGTACTTAGAATACTTTACATTTATGTATTTGCATGTTTATAACTTTTTATGAATATATAATTATTTATTTTATGAAAAATATGTATATAGAAGGTAATTAGAGGTACTAAACGCTATGCATATGGTTTTATATTCATTACTGCAAAGTATGTAATGTATAAATCGATAATAATTAATGTTTATAGTATTGAAAATAAGTTTTCTATGGTTTATGAACCGCTATGAACGGTGGTAATGGCTGTAGGTACAGGTTCAATTACGAAAGAAGACGGTCCCGGTACTCGAACCCGCGATATGTAATATTGTTAATTAGTACTATGTAATAATGTATGTTATTATGTTATAAAAGACGGTGGTCTCAGACGCTAGACAGAATACTGTCTCAGAATCTCGACTCGGCGGTGATGCCAGACAGAGAGAATGAATTAATATTCAGCGCAGGTAGCCGAGAAAGGAATTTTGGGGAAGCGCGCTCAAGGTCAAATGACGTCACAACGTCAGGACAAAGAAGGAATCTGATTGACCAATCAGAGAACGCGTCGGTAGATTTTCAGAACCAGTTTTCCCAAGGTTAACCAGTACGCAAGAACAGGGGAAAGCTATGCAATACTGTAGGGCAGGGGAGGGATTCAACCAGACAACAAAGAATGTCTGAGAATGCGCAGCAAGGGTCAAATCTCTGAAGCTATGCGTCGTTTGTAGAACCGGTTTCCGCCGCCAATTAATATTCCGCTCAGGTTTGCCTCCAAGGCACAGGACGCTTTAGCGCAGGTTTTTTTTATCTGTACTATGAAGAAGGGAGAGCTATTAGAGACGGGGCCTACAGTTTTCACCATTTGCTTTTATCACGGGGTAACGAACCTAGGACCCTTTGATTATTGATTTAGGTAGTAAATGTATGTTACTGTGTGCTATTTAACTTAATTTTGAGTTTATTTTTTACCAAACTTTGACTTTATGTCAAACATTTTCACAGCTTATCCTTATTTTTACAAAAATAACACTATTTGTACTATTCAGGCAACATTTTTTATTAAATTTTGGACTCGCAAAGATATTTTTACAACTTTTTAACTTATTATTTTACAATTTTATGTTAATTTTTTACCAAAATAACACTATTTGTACTATTCAGGCAACACTTTTATTAAATTTTGGACTCAAAGACATTTTTTTCTACGTTTAACTTATTGTTTTACAACTTTATATTAATTTTTTACCAAAATAACACTATTTGTACTAATCAGGCAACATTTTTTATTAAATTTTGGACTCACAAAGACATTTTTTCAACTTTTAACTTATTATTTTACAACTTTATGTTAATTTTTTACCAAAATAACACTATTTGTACTATTCAGGCAACATTTTTTATTAAATTTTGTATTTACAAAGAGATTTTTTCAACTTTTAATTTATTATTTACAAGTTTATGCCTATTTTTTTACTCAGATAACACAATTCTATCTGTTCAGGAAAGACTTTTAGTTACATTTTCGACACACAAAGTGTGTGTTCTCAACTTCTATCTGTTTATTTCACAAGTTTAGGCTTATTATTACCAAAATAATACAATTCAATCTGTTCAGGAAAGACTTTTAGTCGCATTTTCGACACACAGAGTGTGTGATCTCAACTTCTATCTGTTTATTTCACAAGTTTAGGCTTATTATTACTCAAATAACTCAATTCTATCTGTTCAGGAAAGATTTTTAGTTACATTTTCGACACACAAAGTGTGTGTTTTCAACTTTTATCTGTTTATTTTACAAGTTTAGGCTTAATATTACTCAAATAACACAATTTAATTTAGTCAGGAAGGATTTGTTATTATATTTTGGATGCACAAAGAGATGTTTTCAACTTTTATTTGTTTATTTCACAAGTTTAGCCTAATATTTACTCAAATAACACGATTTGAACGTGTTTTTATTACATTTTGGACACACACACACACATTTACACACACACACACACACACACACACTTACACATACACACACACACACACACACTTACACATACACATACACACACACATACACACACACACACACACACACAGTTTTGTCAAGTTTTACCCTTTTATTTTCAAGTTTAGGCTTAATATTACTCAAATAACACAATTTAATCCAGTCAGGAAGGATTTGTTATTATATTTTGGATGCACAAAGAGATGTTTTCAACTTTTTTTACTGATTTTTTGCAGGGTATGTATTAATTTTTATTTATTTTGTTTTGTATTATATATACATTTACAAATTTTTAACTTAGAGTTTAGTATTTATTTAAATTTTTTTCAAAAACACTAAAGAAAAAGTACTTTTAGCTAAAATGTAATCTACAGAATAGATTATTATTATTATTATTATTATTATTATTATTATTATGGTTTAGTGATTTCCACTATGCCTTCTTTGTTTTGTATTTCTATATTGATTTAGGGCAGGTTACGCCTGCTACGTAGGAAAGTTTGTTTATTTTAGAGTTTACTGAGTATTTTGTTACTTTTATACTAAGTAAAGTTTTCTAAATATATCAGGTAGGGCTCCATCCATATACTTTTGTTTTTGCTGTTTGGAGATGATGCGTTCAGCATCACTCTCCATCTGCTTTTTATTTTATGTACCCAATATTATTTTGAGGCTTAGTGAATTCTAGAGCCTATTTATGCAGGAGAGAGGGCTTGAAAATGTTGATCTCAGATAACCCACAACTATTTGTCAGAGTATTTTAAAGGATATTTTATATTTATTATGTGCCACTAGAATATTAAAGCTTGCTTAATTTTTATGTCTGTAACGCTGTTATTGTATTTCTAGCTAAGGCTTACTGGATAAAGTACACGAAATGTTTATCATTTCGACTATTTACCTTTATACGAGGCCAAATTTTTAGTGTAACGAAAATTATTGTGTGTCTATAAAGACTGAAATTTCTTTACCGATGGGTCCATAACTGGACGCTTACCAACATTGTTCCTTTTTTTTTTTTTAAAAAAAAAAATATATATAACCATTTATCAATATATTGACAATACACAGGACAAGACGAAGTTCACAGACAACTGACTATATAGACCATAGATCCACTTGCTAAACTTTTCTCTATGCTAGAAGAATAATTTAGCCTCATAGCGTTTTTCAAGGTATTTTTTAAGTATTACTGGTTTTTTGGGTGCATCAACATTTGGGTTATTTCTATTTTCTTTATTATACGAGGCCACAATCACTATCTGAACACTGAAATTCTCTGATTGAAACTAAAACCTTAGGCTGTAACTAGGGATTTATTATGTATATCGACAATTTATAGGACAACACGAACCTTACAAAGGATTGTAGGTGATGTAGGCCCACACGCCAGAGCTTTGTTAATCTGCAAGAAGCATTTACAGCTAATGCTACGAGGAAATGAGGTTAATTTTTTACTGTTTCACAAGAATGCTATTTTTTATACACCCAATATTTGCTTTTCAAGTAACTACATGTACCAGAAGCACTTACAGGCCAACTCTAACTAGACTTCGACTTATTCTATATCAGGTGCTAAATTTATAAAGAACTATTTGTATATTTCTGAGGAAGTACGCAAAAGCAGATTACCCGATTAAAGTATCTGAAAAACATATTTTTCTATGCAAGTATATTTTTATTGACTGGATTATTTAACAGATCAAACAGGAAGACTGCAAAATTCATTAAATGTAGTTCTATAGTATAGGTGGTTTCAGAGATATAAAAAGAACAAATATAAGATTTCGCTTTTTTTTTTTGCTTCTGAAGCTAATCGCGACGCTAAGGGTAAATGGCCAGGAAATGTAACGGAGGAGAAACAATCCCAAAAGTTATGGGCTGCATGTAAGTTAATACCACAGAGATATTACAGTAGGTGTAGGTTCTTCCACCAGAACATTTCTATCATAATAATACTGGTTATGCTGTACTGTTAGCTAAAGATGCTGATATTTGAGAAACTTAAAAGCTTACTCACGACTTACTGTTGCAAAAGATCCGATGACAAAATTTAAAAATTGTTATCGTCCAGACAGGGACTCGAACCCTGGACAGATAGGTTAAAAGCCTAACGCTATACCAACTAAGCTATCTGGGCACAAGGTATTCTTTTTTTGAAAAGTTAGTTATTTTAAGAAATATATTGAAACACTTGAGAACACTTTTGGTCTGGTTCGACAGACAAGGAGACAACATTTCTAAATTTTTACAGACTGGGTGTATTTTTCCACTATAGAGGCCTTCACTATATGTAATTCGAAACGCTAAAGTTCAGCTAGCTTCCAAAATTGAGGTAAAGATTGTGTTTGGCGAGATTAACAAGTTACAATTATATCCAGTTACGGACAAATAAAGCTAAAACTCTTAGATTTACTGTACTAGCCAAGTTTTAGTAATATTTTCTTCACTTTAGTACAAATACCAAAGAAATAGGTATATTTTATTTATAATTTGACAAAATGTACTAGTATTTAATTTACAAAGTTAGGTAAAAAGCAGTATTTTTTAAAAATATTGTTACTGCCTTCAAATTTTATGTTATTTAGCCACTAACAACTGATTTACACTATTTGGCATTTTTAAATAGGAAAAGAAGGAATTATTTGTTTATTATTTTTACTTTATATTTATATTTATTTAAGAAAACAATTCTACAGTTTAACTTAATTTTAACAAATTGTTACTAATTTATATATCAAAGTTATGTTATTTAGAGTGTATCAAGGCGTATAAAGTTAATATTTGTACTTATCAGTTCAACTAACAATTATATTTTACACACAAAAGATGATGTTTACAGTTAAATTACTTGAATCAGAGAATAATATTTTACAGTAATTGATTCATTCAGCACTAGTCAGTACTTTTATGCTTCAGAAAGTTTTCTTAATTTTCTATTACGCATGCTATTTTTGGGCTATTTTTAAAATGTATTTCTAAGGCAAACTGGTTTAATTTTCTGCTTATAATGCAAAGTTGACATAGTTTTCGCACAATGCATTGTACATTTGTTATATTCTCTACTTACAATTCAAATATTATGCTTATTTAATGTATAACTAACTAACTCTCTAGCCTTCTTAAACCCGAAGGTTCATGGCTGCAGCAACACATGCCTTTCATCTGTCCCTGTTCTGAGCAAGATCTATATACTCCTTTCCTTCCCTACCAATTTCCTTTTGGTCCATCTCTACACTATCCCTCCATCTTTGTTTTGGTCTTTCTATTGGTCTTTTACCATCAGGTTTCCCAACAAGAATCCTGTATACTCTTCTTTCCTCTCCCATTTGTACCACAGGATCTACACACCTAAGTCTTTTTGATTTAATCATTCTAATAATATCTGGACATGAATACAAATTATGTACTTCCAAATTATGTAACCTTCTCCACTCATCTGTCTCCTCATCTGTTTTAGGTCCAAATATTTTCCTAAGGATTTTATTTTCAAATACTCTCAATTTATGTTCCTTTTTCAATGTAAGGGACCAAGTTTATTTACTGTATTTAACTTTTATTTTTTGTAATTAACAAAAATTAAAAGCTTATACTGTAGTTATTATATCTTTTTCTATCAGCTTATTTTGAAATTAATATTATTAGGTATAGTCTTTGATTTATAACTATATTGCTTTTTTTATCAATTTATCTAAGAGTACACGCAGACAAACACATGTGTTCACACTTTTATGTAAATAGATATGCCATTTTTCAATATTTTAGTATGAAGATTGCACTTTAGCTATTTAAGCAAGGGTAGGAAAGGTAGGATTTCTGAGAATTTGTTGCAGGATTTTGTTGTCCAAGTATAGATGAGAACTGAGCTGGGAGACTGTTTTGAACCTTTTCATGAGAGTTTGCATGTGAACTGTATGCAAATTGAGCACTATTGACTGTGCATGCTTCTAAGTTTTGCTGTTATTTTACATCAAGTCTGTGAGACTGTAGTCAGTTTTCCCATTTCAAGTAGTTTTTATTGATTGTATTTATATATGTTGTGGGGACTTAGCAGTTTTATGTTATGAGTCAGTTTGTTGTAGAATATTTTTACACGATTGTTTTGAGATATTGAGTGTCTGTTGTTTTACTTGTAATTATTTTCCTTCTTGTGTTGTGTATTTGACTATATTTTGTCCAAGTTCGTAGTATTTAGAATAATTGTTATTGACTTGTAGATGTAGGGAGTAATAATCCTTTGCAAGATGCCCTATACTTTAGTCTGAATATTATTCTTAGTGTTCACTTTTGAAGCCTTAGTATTGTGGTAGTATTATTAATGTAGAGGTAAATTAGGCTGAAACGTAGGCATTTTTTCTGATAAATTATACTCACTTAGTTGTTTCAGCAGGTAGAAGTTGCATGATGGTTTACTGCTGATGATGTTCATTTGCTCTTCTTATGTACTACGTATGATGTAGCTTACTTGAGTAACTGGAATTTTCTACTGAAAAAAGGATTGCTTGTCTATTTTATTCCTATGTTGTTGAGTTTGTCCATAAGCAAGCCATGTTTTTTACTCTATCCTATGCCTTGGAAGAATCTAGATATATTGTGTTTGCAGTTTTATGCTTCTCTAAGGTTTCAGCTATGTAGTTTTAAACTGTGCTATGGCCTAACTATTGATTTCTTTTTCTGGATGCCATGTTGGTTCTGTGTATTCCTTTTGCTGCTTGAATTTGACTTAGGTTGTTTGCTTTTTTCTTAGATCTTTATTTGTTTATTTGTTCAGTATTTTTTAATATTTTTTTTACATAAAAAATTCAAAGTACATTGTTAAAGTCAAAGTGTGTTAAAATTTAATTTTTCAAAGTTAAAGTTTTAAAAATACAATTTTCTAAAATTAAAAGTTATAATAGTATATTTTTGTTAGTAGAAGTTTTTATACTATAGCAAATTATTTTGTTGTTAATTTAAAATTTGTTAGTTAATGTAAAATTAAAGTAATTAAAAATCAATTTTTCAAAGTTAAAGTTTTAAAAATACAATTTTCTAAAATTAAAAGTTATAATAGTACATTTTTGTTAGAAGAAGTTTTTATACTAGAGTAAATTCTTTTGTTGTTAAAGTTAAATATGTTAGTTAATGTAAAATTAAAGTAATTAAAATTCAAAAAAATAAAAAATACTGAACAAATAAACAAATAAAGATCTAAGAAAAAAGCAAACAACCTAAGTCAAATTCAAGCAGCAAAAGGAATACACAGAACCAACATGGCATCCAGAAAAAGAAATCAATAGTTAGGCCATAGCACAGTTTAAAACTACATAGCTGAAACCTTAGAGAAGCATAAAACTGCAAACACAATATATCTAGATTCTTCCAAGGCATAGGATAGAGTAAAAAACATGGCTTGCTTATGGACAAACTCAACAACATAGGAATAAAATAGACAAGCAATCCTTTTTTCAGTAGAAAATTCCAGTTACTCAAGTAAGCTACATCATACGTAGTACATAAGAAGAGCAAATGAACATCATCAGCAGTAAACCATCATGCAACTTCTACCTGCTGAAACAACTAAGTGAGTATAATTTATCAGAAAAAATGCCTACGTTTCAGCCTAATTTACCTCTACATTAATAATACTACCACAATACTAAGGCTTCAAAAGTGAACACTAAGAATAATATTCAGACTAAAGTATAGGGCATCTTGCAAAGGATTATTACTCCCTACATCTACAAGTCAATAACAATTATTCTAAATACTACGAACTTGGACAAAATATAGTCAAATACACAACACAAGAAGGAAAATAATTACAAGTAAAACAACAGACACTCAATATCTCAAAACAATCATGTAAAAATATTCTACAACAAACTGACTCATAACATAAAACTGCTAAGTCCCCACAACATATACAAATACAATCAATAAAAACTACTTGAAATGGGAAAACTGACTACAGTCTCACAGACTTGATGTAAAATAACAGCAAAACTTAGAAGCATGCACAGTCAATAGTGCTCAATTTGCATACAGTTCACATGCAAACTCTCATGAAAAGGTTCAAAACAGTCTCCCAGCTCAGTTCTCATCTATACTTGGACAACAAAATCCTGCAACAAATTCTCAGAAATCCTACCTTTCCTACCCTTGCTTAAATAGCTAAAGTGCAATCTTCATACTAAAATATTGAAAAATGGCATATCTATTTACATAAAAGTGTGAACACATGTGTTTGTCTGCGTGTACTCTTAGATAAATTGATAAAAAAAGCAATATAGTTATAAATCAAAGACTATACCTAATAATATTAATTTCAAAATAAGCTGATAGAAAAAGATATAATAACTACAGTATAAGCTTTTAATTTTTGTTAATTACAAAAAATAAAAGTTAAATACAGTAAATAAACTTGGTCCCTTACATTGAAAAAGGAACATAAATTGAGAGTATTTGAAAATAAAATCCTTAGGAAAATATTTGGACCTAAAACAGATGAGGAGACAGATGAGTGGAGAAGGTTACATAATTTGGAAGTACATAATTTGTATTCATGTCCAGATATTATTAGAATGATTAAATCAAAAAGACTTAGGTGTGTAGATCCTGTGGTACAAATGGGAGAGGAAAGAAGAGTATACAGGATTCTTGTTGGGAAACCTGATGGTAAAAGACCAATAGAAAGACCAAAACAAAGATGGAGGGATAGTGTAGAGATGGACCAAAAGGAAATTGGTAGGGAAGGAAAGGAGTATATAGATCTTGCTCAGAACAGGGACAGATGAAAGGCATGTGTTGCTGCAGCCATGAACCTTCGGGTTTAAGAAGGCTAGAGAGTTAGTTAGTTATACATTAAATAAGCATAATATTTGAATTGTAAGTAGAGAATATAACAAATGTACAATGCATTGTGCGAAAACTATGTCAACTTTGCATTATAAGCAGAAAATTAAACCAGTTTGCCTTAGAAATACATTTTAAAAATAGCCCAAAAATAGCATGCGTAATAGAAAATTAAGAAAACTTTCTGAAGCATAAAAGTACTGACTAGTGCTGAATGAATCAATTACTGTAAAATATTATTCTCTGATTCAAGTAATTTAACTGTAAACATCATCTTTTGTGTGTAAAATATAATTGTTAGTTGAACTGATAAGTACAAATATTAACTTTATACGCCTTGATACACTCTAAATAACATAACTTTGATATATAAATTAGTAACAATTTGTTAAAATTAAGTTAAACTGTAGAATTGTTTTCTTAAATAAATATAAATATAAAGTAAAAATAATAAACAAATAATTCCTTCCTTTCCTATTTAAAAATGCCAAATAGTGTAAATCAGTTGTTAGTGGCTAAATAACATAAAATTTGAAGGCAGTAACAATATTTTTAAAAAATACTGCTTTTTACCTAACTTTGTAAATTAAATACTAGTACATTTTGTCAAATTATAAATAAAATATACCTATTTCTTTGGTATTTGTACTAAAGTGAAGAAAATATTACTAAAACTTGGCTAGTACAGTAAATCTAAGAGTTTTAGCTTTATTTGTCCGTAACTGGATATAATTGTAACTTGTTAATCTCGCCAAACACAATCTTTACCTCAATTTTGGAAGCTAGCTGAACTTTAGCGTTTCGAATTACATATAGTGAAGGCCTCTATAGTGGAAAAATACACCCAGTCTGTAAAAATTTAGAAATGTTGTCTCCTTGTCTGTCGAACCAGACCAAAAGTGTTCTCAAGTGTTTCAATATATTTCTTAAAATAACTAACTTTTCAAAAAAAGAATACCTTGTGCCCAGATAGCTTAGTTGGTATAGCGTTAGGCTTTTAACCTATCTGTCCAGGGTTCGAGTCCCTGTCTGGACGATAACAATTTTTAAATTTTGTCATCGGATCTTTTGCAACAGTAAGTCGTGAGTAAGCTTTTAAGTTTCACAAATATCAGCATCTTTAGCTAACAGTACAGCATAACCAGTATTATTATGATAGAAATGTTCTGGTGGAAGAACCTACACCTACTGTAATATCTCTGTGGTATTAACTTACATGCAGCTCATAACTTTTGGGATTGTTTCTCCTCCGTTACATTTCCTGGCCATTTACCCTTAGCGTCGCGATTAGCCTCAGAAGCAAAAAAAAAGCGAAATCTTATATTTGTTCTTTTTATATCTCTGAAACCACCTATACTATAGAACTACATTTAATGAATTTTGCAGTCTTCCTGTTTGATCTGTTAAATAATCCAGTCAATAAAAATATACTTGCATAGAAAAATATGTTTTTCAGATACTTTAATCGGGTAATCTGCTTTTGCGTACTTCCTCAGAAATATACAAATAGTTCTTTATAAATTTAGCACCTGATATAGAATAAGTCGAAGTCTAGTTAGAGTTGGCCTGTAAGTGCTTCTGGTACATGTAGTTACTTGAAAAGCAAATATTGGGTGTATAAAACATAGCATTCTTGTGAAACAGTAAAAAATTAACCTCATTTCCTCGTAGCATTAGCTGTAAATGCTTCTTGCAGATTAACAAAGCTCTGGCGTGTGGGCCTACATCACCTACAATCCTTTGTAAGGTTCGTGTTGTCCTATAAATTGTCGATATACATAATAAATCCCTAGTTACAGCCTAAGGTTTTAGTTTCAATCAGAGAATTTCAGTGTTCAGATAGTGATTGTGGCCTCGTATAATAAAGAAAATAGAAATAACCCAAATGTTGATGCACCCAAAAAACCAGTAATACTTAAAAAATACCTTGAAAAACGCTATGAGGCTAAATTATTCTTCTAGCATAGAGAAAAGTTTAGCAAGTGGATCTATGGTCTATATAGTCAGTTGTCTGTGAACTTCGTCTTGTCCTGTGTATTGTCAATATATTGATAAATGGTTATATATATTTTTTTTTTAAAAAAAAAAAGGAACAATGTTGGTAAGCGTCCAGTTATGGACCCATCGGTAAAGAAATTTCAGTCTTTATAGACACACAATAATTTTCGTTACACTAAAAATTTGGCCTCGTATAAAGGTAAATAGTCGAAATGATAAACATTTCGTGTACTTTATCCAGTAAGCCTTAGCTAGAAATACAATAACAGCGTTACAGACATAAAAATTAAGCAAGCTTTAATATTCTAGTGGCACATAATAAATATAAAATATCCTTTAAAATACTCTGACAAATAGTTGTGGGTTATCTGAGATCAACATTTTCAAGCCCTCTCTCCTGCATAAATAGGCTCTAGAATTCACTAAGCCTCAAAATAATATTGGGTACATAAAATAAAAAGCAGATGGAGAGTGATGCTGAACGCATCATCTCCAAACAGCAAAAACAAAAGTATATGGATGGAGCCCTACCTGATATATTTAGAAAACTTTACTTAGTATAAAAGTAACAAAATACTCAGTAAACTCTAAAATAAACAAACTTTCCTACGTAGCAGGCGTAACCTGCCCTAAATCAATATAGAAATACAAAACAAAGAAGGCATAGTGGAAATCACTAAACCATAATAATAATAATAATAATAATAATAATAATAATAATAATCTATTCTGTAGATTACATTTTAGCTAAAAGTACTTTTTCTTTAGTGTTTTTGAAAAAAATTTAAATAAATACTAAACTCTAAGTTAAAAATTTGTAAATGTATATATAATACAAAACAAAATAAATAAAAATTAATACATACCCTGCAAAAAATCAGTAAAAAAAGTTGAAAACATCTCTTTGTGCATCCAAAATATAATAACAAATCCTTCCTGACTGGATTAAATTGTGTTATTTGAGTAATATTAAGCCTAAACTTGAAAATAAAAGGGTAAAACTTGACAAAACTGTGTGTGTGTGTGTGTGTGTGTGTATGTGTGTGTGTATGTGTATGTGTAAGTGTGTGTGTGTGTGTGTGTATGTGTAAGTGTGTGTGTGTGTGTGTGTGTGTGTAAATGTGTGTGTGTGTGTCCAAAATGTAATAAAAACACGTTCAAATCGTGTTATTTGAGTAAATATTAGGCTAAACTTGTGAAATAAACAAATAAAAGTTGAAAACATCTCTTTGTGCATCCAAAATATAATAACAAATCCTTCCTGACTAAATTAAATTGTGTTATTTGAGTAATATTAAGCCTAAACTTGTAAAATAAACAGATAAAAGTTGAAAACACACACTTTGTGTGTCGAAAATGTAACTAAAAATCTTTCCTGAACAGATAGAATTGAGTTATTTGAGTAATAATAAGCCTAAACTTGTGAAATAAACAGATAGAAGTTGAGATCACACACTCTGTGTGTCGAAAATGCGACTAAAAGTCTTTCCTGAACAGATTGAATTGTATTATTTTGGTAATAATAAGCCTAAACTTGTGAAATAAACAGATAGAAGTTGAGAACACACACTTTGTGTGTCGAAAATGTAACTAAAAGTCTTTCCTGAACACATAGAATTGTGTTATCTGAGTAAAAAAATAGGCATAAACTTGTAAATAATAAATTAAAAGTTGAAAAAATCTCTTTGTAAATACAAAATTTAATAAAAAATGTTGCCTGAATAGTACAAATAGTGTTATTTTGGTAAAAAATTAACATAAAGTTGTAAAATAATAAGTTAAAAGTTGAAAAAATGTCTTTGTGAGTCCAAAATTTAATAAAAAATGTTGCCTGATTAGTACAAATAGTGTTATTTTGGTAAAAAATTAATATAAAGTTGTAAAACAATAAGTTAAACGTAGAAAAAAATGTCTTTGAGTCCAAAATTTAATAAAAGTGTTGCCTGAATAGTACAAATAGTGTTATTTTGGTAAAAAATTAACATAAAATTGTAAAATAATAAGTTAAAAAGTTGTAAAAATATCTTTGCGAGTCCAAAATTTAATAAAAAATGTTGCCTGAATAGTACAAATAGTGTTATTTTTGTAAAAATAAGGATAAGCTGTGAAAATGTTTGACATAAAGTCAAAGTTTGGTAAAAAATAAACTCAAAATTAAGTTAAATAGCACACAGTAACATACATTTACTACCTAAATCAATAATCAAAGGGTCCTAGGTTCGTTACCCCGTGATAAAAGCAAATGGTGAAAACTGTAGGTCCCGTCTCTAATAGCTCTCCCTTCTTCATAGTACAGATAAAAAAAACCTGCGCTAAAGCGTCCTGTGCCTTGGAGGCAAACCTGAGCGGAATATTAATTGGCGGCGGAAACCGGTTCTACAAACGACGCATAGCTTCAGAGATTTGACCCTTGCTGCGCATTCTCAGACATTCTTTGTTGTCTGGTTGAATCCCTCCCCTGCCCTACAGTATTGCATAGCTTTCCCCTGTTCTTGCGTACTGGTTAACCTTGGGAAAACTGGTTCTGAAAATCTACCGACGCGTTCTCTGATTGGTCAATCAGATTCCTTCTTTGTCCTGACGTTGTGACGTCATTTGACCTTGAGCGCGCTTCCCCAAAATTCCTTTCTCGGCTACCTGCGCTGAATATTAATTCATTCTCTCTGTCTGGCATCACCGCCGAGTCGAGATTCTGAGACAGTATTCTGTCTAGCGTCTGAGACCACCGTCTTTTATAACATAATAACATACATTATTACATAGTACTAATTAACAATATTACATATCGCGGGTTCGAGTACCGGGACCGTCTTCTTTCGTAATTGAACCTGTACCTACAGCCATTACCACCGTTCATAGCGGTTCATAAACCATAGAAAACTTATTTTCAATACTATAAACATTAATTATTATCGATTTATACATTACATACTTTGCAGTAATGAATATAAAACCATATGCATAGCGTTTAGTACCTCTAATTACCTTCTATATACATATTTTTCATAAAATAAATAATTATATATTCATAAAAAGTTATAAACATGCAAATACATAAATGTAAAGTATTCTAAGTACATGCAAATAAATTCTAAGTACGTGCAAATTAATTAAAACCCGTGCAAATTAGTTCTAAGTACGTGCAAATGAATTGCGAATATTAAATAGCGATTGAGCTTATCGTATTCTTTTACTACTCATGTCCTAAAACACAGGGTGTTTCAAAATTTTTGATCCAATCTTATCATTTCTATAGATGTTACTGGCCATGAATGAAAACATATTTAATATGTAGCAGACCAAGTACTCCATCCTTGATGCATGTTACACCCCCGTCCGCCATCTTTATTTTCGACATTACCATAGCTCTGGTTGAATGCATGAGATGGACACGTACCTGATACACTAAAGTCCGGAACCCTTATGGAGACCATCATTTTAGAAGCACAGCCGAATTCTGCGCCATGTTCTGGCACATTTCGCGTTGCAACTGTCATTACTTGAATAAGACCTTTGCTGGGCAAGAGGTTCTGAGATTACCCAGCTCACTTAGCCAAATTCCTAGAAGTCTCAATCTCTGGGAGTTCATCAATGACAGGGTCAGAAATAACCGGTATCGCACAACTGAAGAGTTACGAAGATTCCTTCACGCACGTGACCAGGATTATCTCCTAAAAACATCTGCCAGAACATGACACAGAATTCGGCTGTGCTACGAAAATGACGGTATCCATAGCAATGCTTTGGATTCTTAAACCATCAGATATGTGTACATATCAAGCATTCAGCCATAACCATCGTATTATCGAAAATAAAGGGGGTACGCTCCCTTTGTGTCCACTTTTATATTACGTCGAGTCTCTCCCCTCTAGATGTCGGGCTAAATAGAACAAAGACAAGGGAGTAGTAGTTTTATTATGTTTGTAGAAACTTTAAGTATTTACTTAAGTAGTTTGGATAGTATTTTTGTTCCTCGCTGCAGCCCTTGCTCAATTTAAATGTAGATACATTGTCATTTTTCAATTATTAAAGTGGTCTAAATCTGAAGTAATGGGTAATCTTGTTAGGACACATAAAATTTGAACTTGAAATATTTTGGGAGATGATGACATCGAACAGTCACTTCTTCTTTTTAAGGTAAAGAGCTTTAAGGTGTTGTAAAAACTGTTTCACAATATTCTTGGATATAAGTGTTACAGCCTTATTGAGGTGTATACTGTCTTCCTATTCTAAATCCATTCAGGGTTTATTGTCAAATAAACATTACACTAAAAATTAGCCCTTATATTTTGCTATTTATAAACCTGACTTAAAACTTGCATTACTATTGGTTTCCACTCTCTTCATTTTTACACTAATAACTCTGCCTGGTAATTTGACCGGCTTTGGTTTGTAACTCCTTGTGTTACCTTAAAAATGAATTTATTGTTCAACTAACACAGAACGTCAAGCAATAGGATAGCTGTTTCTTAAACACCATCAGTGGCTAAGATTAGGTTGGGCAGTTGCCCCCCCTTTTTGCAACTTTTCCTCCCGCACCATGTTAAACGTTATGTACGTTACGAACTCAATTGACGCCATTGACGGCCATTATACAAAAACTATCATTAATGTAATATTTATGATTAGTTTTTAAAAATATATTTATGGTGCACATAACAATAATTTATAATAATTAACTATCTCTATGAATCATGAGATATTAAAATATTAACAACAAAACGTTCGTGTCCAGTTTTTGTAAATTAACGATAAAATATTTTACATTTTACAGTAACTTCTAAAGTACAATATACGTATTTTCTTACCACTCCTCTCTTGGGACGCCATCCCAAAAATATATAAAAAAAACAAAAGATGGAAAATATAGGATTGACTACAAAAGATAAAATACATCCCACCACCAATGATTTATAAAGGTCCATGAATGGTAAATACATTCAATTTCTGACCAGGAAAGAAAATCAGGAAATGTAAATCGGTTCTGAACCATTAAGAACCTTTTCAATTCGCTCCAGGAAACTTTTTTTCCGGGTCAATTTAAATACTGTCCATGTTCGTTACTGAATTCAAACACTAGCAAACTTGGGCCGAATTCTAATTGTGTGAGAAAAATGAATCTGGTTCTGTTACGGAACCCATCAGGATTTTTTAGTTCCAGGACCTTTAATAAACCAGACATCACCCTGTTTCAAAAATTCTGGGCACGCCACTTTGGATGTGCGCATTTCTTTCGACGGTATGCGATGTTCGTTGTGCTAAGCCTCAGAAAAATATGGTACGAATGAAACAGGAACGTGTGATGTAACAGGCAGGTGTTGCAGCCTCATTAATGTTCGGGAATTTGAGTTTCACTTTTTTGTCTCGAGGACCCGGAAAAGGCATAGAATCAACATTTCAGACAAATCGTAAGGAACTGTCCAGTTCAAGGCCTTACTTGTGGCACGCAACAAGAGCATAACTGTGCACAAATAAAACTTTCAAAAGCATTGAGCAATTAATTTATTCTTATTATTCTTAGAATAATGAGTTATGGCCTTTCGATACTTTCGAAGATAATACTTTCTATGTAACAAGGAGATAATGTAAAAATAATAAAGGCTAACAATTACCACTTATCTACAGTTTAGTTACGAAAAATGTTCATAATCTTTGCCTATCGCTGTCAAGTTCATTATCTTATCTCTATTGAGCAATTCAATTGTCATTTTAAAATTTAACAAATAAAGCTATCTCAGTTATAGACTAACTAGTCAGGAGAACAATTGGATTTTTTGGAAACTAAGCCAAGTAAGTAATTCTTAGGTATTTATACATGATCCTACTTCAATATTTAGTATTAATCTTGTTTCGATTTTCGTACTGATTTTTTTACCTACTTGAGTTGTTGAGTTAGTCTTAAGTCCACTTTATGCACAGTAAGGCTAATTAGGACTGGACCTACAGTTTAAAGTGGGATCCGAACCAGTATGTGCCTCCACCGGGTATCGAACCCAAGACCCCTTGATTACAAGGCGACGACGCTACCACTGCGCTATTAGGGGGCTATCTTCTACCTAGTTGAATTTTGTTGCCATGCACTGAAGAAATAATAAGTATATACCGTTTCGTATGTACTTATTACATATTCAGTACTTAGAAACTACCAGTATGATTGACATTGATAATGCATGGAGCCATACCTCCATATCCCCTCCCAATTAAGTGGCTTCAAAGTACAGGGGCGAGTTCTTGTCTTCCATGACTTCACCTTTATTTATTGTCTTTACTATATACTGCATAATATTTCATAGTCTCTGACTGTTCACTGAGTGATTCCTTTTCTTGTATCAGCGGGGAATGAACGTGAATAACCTTGTATTATCACAATCTATTTCCAGACAGAGATACAAGACTAGAAACGCTAAGTTGCTGACCAAGGCAGTTCATTATGATATAAGAAATTTTATATCTTAATAAACTGCCTTGGTCAGCAACTTAGTGCTTTTAATATTAAAACATGGCTTAATTATATTACAAGATTAGAAATAAAAATATTCAAATTTTCTTGAAAATTCTGGGTATCAAATGTAATTTCTATTTTTCTCATCCACAGTGTCCTCCCTCGAAAAGAAGATGTTTGACGTCACGATCGTTGTTGCAGCTCTGCTAGTATCCTTTGCGCATGCCATACGTTCAAATGATGGTATGATAAAATACCGATTCAGAGAGAGCACAGATTTCAAGTAAGTGTTTGCATCCGCAATTTGTTATGTACGTGCTGAGAAGATATACATAGTTTTACTTCCAAGAATTAATCTCTACACACTAATTATATTGTCCACATATTTGTTAACTAAGGCGCTGGTTTGGCTTCAGGATGGGCTAGGACAGAAATGTTCACTCGAAGTAATAGCTCACTAAGTTGGAAGAAAAGGAAAACTTTGGTTAAGAATGTAAAATGATAAGAAAAAAATCAGTTCCAAACTAGTGGAACGTGTGTATCGCTGTTATAAAAATGACAGCCAACGTTTAATCCACAGTAATTTATGCTACTTTATGAAAACTGTTTGTAAAAAGAGACTAATAAAGGAAGATTAATCTAATTAATCACTTGAGTAAAGGTGTACAAACTATTTTAGAGAAAAATGTCAATTTTCCAGGGGTAATACAGACTGATGTTAAGCAAAAAAAAAAAAAATGAAATCACAGTAAATAGGTTTCTGAATATTCTCTCCATATATGTATTACAGGATATTTAAAATGAAACGCCCTTATAACAAAAATTCACAATTAATTTTACTTTCATCCCAAAGGCAAAACAACTACAACTGTCGAAAGAACATAGTTCAAAAAATTTTAACAATGTTTTTTGTTACACTTTTCTATTTATCTGACGCCACCAGGAAAACGCAACAATGGCGAACCATAAGTTGTTTGTTGAACAAAAGAGAGTATCTTAATCTGGTATATATTAGGCCAAATCAGTAATCAGAGTCCAACGAAAGCTCCTACCAGAGTACCAATGTACGTGGGCACCAGATCCAAAATCAATTAGGCGATATGCGAACCGGTCATCCTAATCAATGTGTGCCAACAATAGTCAGAACACCTCGTGTTGCAGAAGTGCATGAAGCTGTCGTCAACAGTCTATGAAAAGTGTGCAAGTGGTGACACCGAAATGGCAAACTCCCTTCCACCCTGGACTGCACTTTGCAGACTATAGAGACTGGAGTTTGACTCACGGCCAGTAAAATCCTCAGTGGAGCTCGTGCTGTGTCGTCCATACTTGTGTGTGATTGCCCTTTCATCCATTTCATTTCATCATCATTCATCCTCATCTTCGTTTTAAGTGAAACTGACAGAAAACCGAACAAATCATTAAATCATTCAAACAACAGCCGGCGAAATAAACTTTATGAGAACTATTAGGTGAGACTAACATGTCCATAACAATAGTGTGGTGTACTTTGCAACAAGAAACACATATTTCCCTATAAAATTCAGGTGCGTCAGGCATTGGCAAACAATGCAAAATAAATACGGTTATGCTCTTCTTAAACGAATCTTCAAACTCGATCGAAAAGCAACCCGATGTGCTGTTCAACTGTTGGTAGTGACAAAGCTTATTTTCAATGGACACTTTCTAAGGAAAGAAATCCTTAAACAAGCACAAAGTCCATTAAGCGAACTGAGACTGAAGATTGAACGATATGCTACAACTTTCGCCTGTGAAACTCTGAATCGAGGTCAAGGCAACATGTTCAATTGAACATGGAAGTGTTGATCAGAAATGGCGGATACTTGGAATATATTGTGTAAACAAGAACCTTCTTCTATCGCCAACTGTAGTTGTAATTAATTATACATTTTTGTCATAGGGATGTCCAATTTGAAATATCTTGTATTTCTTTTAAACGCGAATAAGTGTAAGCATAAATAATTACGTATGTAACAATTGTATTTTCAAATTTCAGGATTTCCCAGCTTGACAAAACGGGCGACGATATATACAATCATTATTTTGATTATTTTCTGGATATTCTGGGAAGAAAACTTAAAGAAAATGGAGATTCAGTAAATATGCGCGACGATACAGGTCATTACACAGATCCAGTAAGTATCCTAAGCACTCATGAGACATGAATGAAGCTCAAAGTTTTTCTTATTAACGCTTACTAGTTTGACATTTGTGCGCAAGCGGTTGAAGTGTGAAAACTAAATTTATATATTTTCAAAAACTAAAGAAGACATTCGTAAACATTTGTGAACGTATTACATTCTTGTAAGATTCTATTGGAAGAAAATATACGAATTCGTTTTGAATTTACATGGTTTCATATAACAGAAATTTAATTTCGTGCTTGAAAACAGAATGTTTGTAATTCTTTGAGATAACCTTCCATTGCGGCAGTAATTCTCAATCTTGGTAAAACCACGGTCCGGTAAATTCATCTTGTAAAGTAAATGCCCCAATAGCGACAACTGTACTCAGAGATAAATTTCTATTTTTTTTTTTTATTTTTTTTTAAAATAAGACTTTATACATTAATTAATATGGGCACTTCGTCACCTCCATTGCTTCCCCAGGAGTCTTGCCTCAGAGGCGTTCAAAAGATAGAAGGAACTAAATCTCATCGTCTCGTTAATAGATGTATTATACGTAAAGAAAGCTGGTTGGAAATAGGTTGTCCAATTAGAATGCGAGTTATTTATATAATACTTAACTTTCGCTGAATGATTCCATATGAAGGCTCTACGACTCCTATCGCGTTGGGGGTAGAAGGCAAGAGCAAATTTTAAATTTACGCCTAGTTTTTTCATTCAGTTCTTCGATCATCTTTAATGTAAATGCCCAACCTTAATCGACTAAATTTCTTTCGGTACCACAAATCGCAAAATTGTCTTCTCATAAACAAAATTTGCTACTGTTGAAGTTACTCTGTCACCAGTGGACGTGTAAAAGTCAACACACGAGAGTAGATACTTCTGCCGAAGCGTTCCGCTAACTGCATATGGTCCACTAAAATCAATGTTTATCCTCTGGGAGGAACGATATCCAGGAAAGTTTGGAAAACTCGAGGAGGGAGACCTGTAGGTCCTTTATTTCATTGACATGAGAGACATTACTTACACCTATTTCTAAGAAAGTTCTTCATGTGGGGATAGCAAATACGTTTCAAGACCGGTAGTCAATTTTGGTAAAGCCCAAATGACCACCACCTATTGGATGACTATAAAGGTTTTCAAGTACCAGTTCTCTTAGCGACTTGGGGATACATAGTAATTTCATAACGCCGAATGCCAGTTTTTGGGTATTGTACAAAATCCCATCAAGCTGTAATGGTCGGATTGACCATTACTGGTTTTGGTATATTGTATTAATAAATTGCTGGCCAGCTACAAGTTGTAGGGTTAAGTAATATGTTTCCATGAGTGTACTTTTATGTCATTACTGTATGTAAGTATGTGCTTATTTGATTATGCTTTACTGGATATTAGATTCCCCTGTTTTTTATCTCCCCGGTTGGGGGAGCTAGCTGTCTTACCAAAGACCGTGGAATTTTTCCAACGCTACGGGGTCCACGTCCACGGACGTTTACCCCGACTATAAAAAAGGCCAGTGGACTTTAGCAAAAAACAGTGTTTCTCCATCTTTTCGACGACGAGGAACGTCTCCTCGAGTTAATCCACTTTTGGTGGCTAGACTGATATAAGAATGTAGCATTTCGTGTAAGCTGTCCCCAAGTCCCCTTTTAGAGAAGCTTTGAATATTTGGATATTTTCGTATTGAATAATTGATGCCCAAAAGAAAGAGTTAAGGCGCAAGGAAACGCATTTGTAATGAACGGAATATCATTTAAGCTGAGGGTAGGCTCGCAGAGATAGTTATGCTAACTCAGCGCTAAAAAAAAAGTGCCGGTGGTGTAAGCCATAGGTGCGCAATTATGTTGATTTAGAGATTTGTTAATTTGGTCTATGCAAGACAGACATGGAAACGCTATGTAAATATGTATATATATAACAACGTATAATAAACCAATATAATCCTACTAGAAATGTTATGATTCCAAGAATTACGGTACTGTCCATTTTAAACCAGTTGTTTATTCAGTTGCTGTACATGTGTAAGGAACCAGGGACTAAAAAATATAAATTGTTATGTGAAACGCCCCTTTCTTAACTCCGGCACAAATATAATCTGCTCGCTTGGCACCCAGGGTGAGGTGAAAGAAGAGATTTGAAGGATTAAAGCAGGAAGTAATCCTAAGAACCTCTTTACTTGCTTAGTGATTTTTGGAAGCTTATAATCCTGAATTGAGGAAACTATACGATCGCTAATTTGCCACCAAAACGATAAACACAGTGCCCTAACGCCAAAATTTATTAGGCGCTCTAGAACAAATCGTCGATGTAGTAAGAAAGATTTTGATTATCTAGTCCTGCACACGCTAGCTTAATGATACTATTCATAGAAGTTACGTGTCGCTGTGGTAAAACATTATACTCATATGAGCCGATGCCAGGAATAGAATGTGCTCTGTATGGCTTACTGTCCTCAGCGGAATTTGAAAAAAAAAATGCTTTAAATCAGCTACTGAGTAATACTTTCTACCGCCCATAGTATGCAATATATCATTTATATTATTCATAGAAGAAGCGTCGAACACGCCTAACGAGTTCAGAGTCCGGCTATCAAGCACCATTCTCCAACTCTGATCTTTTTTTCCTAATCAGGATTATGGGAGAATTGTATGGCCTCTTATACTCGCATATAATTAATAAAGTTTGAGGTTTGTGTCTCAACATCTGGTTTAAGATGAACGGTGATCAGAAATTGAGGTCTGTGGAAAGGTGTATCTTCAGATAGCTTAATTTGATGTTCGTTATTTGTTGCTCTACTTGAATACTTTGCCGACCAAACGATAACATGCCTGAATCTATATAGCAGATATACGAGCTGATTTTTTTTTCGTTAGGATCTAGTTCAGGATTGATGGTAAATTGTGACATATCAACTTTCTCTTCACTTCTTTGAACATTTCCTTTGCAACATTAAACTCTACACTTGGTTTTGTTGTTATTTTCTAAAATTTCATAAGTTTTACCTGAACCTATTTTTGTATACTGGGAATAGCAATTCGGTATTTAAATAGATTCGAGATCCATACCAAGTCCGTTTCTGTATTGACTGGAGTTCTGGATACTAACAGACTGGTTTCCTGCTGGAATTAGCTATCTGGTTCTAACAAATTGTAAGGTTGTAAATTAACTTTTAACGGTACACATACATTCGTCATAGATTTTATTTAACCTTACGTTTCTTGCTGCAACAAATCCTGCACTTGCTGAACACTGTACAGGATGTCCGGCTTAGATCTTTAACATTACAAAAGAGCATAATTTTGTAGAGAAGCACAATTTCATTTCCAAAATTTGCATTTTGGTAGAAAACTCGCATTTTTGTCCCAGCACCAGCAGTTCACACAACCTCACACAACATCGATATGAGCCCCTTCCTGTGGCACGGCAGTAGTGTAAACTGGTTGTTTCTAAGTCACACTTGGTACGAGCCCTTTTTTTATGGATTTAACCTCAGTGGTAGCATATTTTGACGATTTTTTGTTGATTTTATAGCGTTTGACGACTTTTCAGTGCAATTTTCACCGCATCTAATTTTTTTCCCACTCACACTTGGTACGAATGCCACGATCTTACGTGATATAACTTAACCTATCTTACGATTTTTTTTAACGATCTTCAGTGACCTATCATTTTTTTATTTACGCACCGAACTAACTTACATTGGACTCCGCGTTTCTTTTAATATTTCAGTATTTTAAAGTTTTCTCATATTTTATATAACCTAAAAAAATGTGTTGATTTTTTTTTAGTATGTGGCAATTTTTTTTATTTTTTTTTACGAATTTTAAAACTGTTCCGTCACCCTCTCGTTCTTCACGTCGTACGCGAAGGACTTCTCTGCGACTAGGATGACGCTGCACACGGTATCCTCGGGCAGCGCGTCGTGGAGCTCGCAAACGATCTTGATGTTGGTTCGATCGTTGACTACCACCTGCTTCCTTTTTGTGGTATTGCTGACGAACATGGGTCTTTGTGCTTTGAATTCGCTGGGCGTGTAGTACATGTCGACGTTCCCTCGGTCACGCGCTTGTAAGCGGTGTAAGCTTCGTAAAGTTTGAGGTAATCATCTTTGGTCATGTCGAGGTTGTAATTCTCGCGCGGGGACACTTCGTTCCTGCCGTTCTTCAGATAAACATTCTTGATCTTCCAGTCGTCGAACTTGCTGGAATCTTTTTCCTGATTGTTATCGCGTCCGGTCTGAAAGAGTACAATGACGAAATCTGGCATGTCGAACTGTATGTTGTTGAACTGCGTCGTAACGTCGAATTCCATGTGACTTCCTGACGCTATTTTTACACGCACTGGTAACCGTGAAAGTGAATGGGCACCTGTGGAGTTTACAAGATCTCCGCTTTGTACTTGAGGGCGTAGTTCGTTTCGTATTCCAAGATCGGCATTCTCAACTCCATGCTCCGGATGACGTATTTGGCTGCTTCTGATAAAGTGTTGGACAGCGGCGTGATACCGTCTGCGTTCAAGTTGTTGTATCGCATCAGTGCGTCGTTTTCGTTGGCCGCTCTTCGAAATGTGATTCTCAGTCTTAGGGTGAGTTGTTGTGTTTTATTGCCCGAAATATAGCTCGGTGGCCCCCCAAACAGATTTTTCCTAAGTCTTACCGTTTCCAAGATAACCCCACTTCCGGTCGCCATTTTGGATTTCCGAACATAGGTTCTATTCATACTTTTTCTCACGTATAGGCGTACGTGATGAATCCGCAAACAGATTTTTCCTAAGTCTTACCGTTTCCAAGATAACCTCACTTCCGGTCGCCATTTTGGATTTCCGAACATAGGTTCTATTCATACTTTTTCTCACGTATAGGCGTACGTGATGAATCAGCAAACAGATTTTTCCTAAGTCTTACCGTTTCCAAGATAATCCCACTTCCGGTCGCCATTTTGGATTTCCGAGCATAGGTTCTATTCATATTTTTTCTCACGTATAGGTGTACGTGATGTATCAGCAAACAGATTTTTTGTTAAGTCATGAATTGGAGGGTTCTATGACAACCTATATTAATTCTCGTAAGAGAACAGAAAACACCAAAAAAAAAAAAAAACAATACTGTGGTCACTACAACAAATAGTCTTCTTCAACCCCAATCCAACAACCCAAAAATCATCATCCTAACTAGAACCATGTAACTATCTATTCAACGTTGAAACGTTTCGGTAAACGATGTTGATGCATCCAATAGAACGTTAAAACGTTTATATAGGAACGAGAGAGATAGACGCAATTCTGGACGAATACTGCAAAAAAAAAAAAAAAAAAAAGTTTTGTAGGAATTCCCTTGTCAATATGAATACCATGTTGCTGCCTTTTGGTTTCTGAAATATGTTAAATTATATTACATTGAATATCAATTAACTAACTAACTCTCTAGCCTTCTTGAATCCGAAAATTCATGGCTGCAGCAATATAGTTTTTCCATTTGTCCTTATCCTGAGCAAGATTTATATATTCCATTCCATCTTTACCGATTTCTTTTTAGGTTCGCCTCCATCTTCGTTTTGGTCTCTTACCATCAGGTTTTCCCAACAAGACTCCTGTAAAATCTCCTTTATTCCTTTCTCATTCGTGCCTACTTAAGTATTCGTGATTTAATCATCAATCTAATAATACTTGGAAACTAACATAAATTATGTACTTCTAAATTATGTAAACTTCACCATTCACTTGTTTCTTTATCCCTTTTAGGCTGAAATATTTTCCTAAGGATCTTATTTTCAAATACTCTCAATTTATGATCCTCTTTCAATATAAGAGACCAAGTTTCACACCCATATAATACTAGAGGCAAAATTACTGTTTTGTATATTTTAACTTTTAGTTTCTTAGATATTAAACGAGAAGACAAAAGTTTATGAAGAGAGAAGTAACATGCATTTCCTGAATTAATCCTACTTAAGAGACCTGTAGGAAGACCAAGACGAAGATGGAGGGACAACGTTGAGATGGACCTAAAGAAAATCGGTAGGGATGGAAAAGAGTATATAGAACTTGCTCAAGAGAGGGACAGATGGAATGCCTGTGCTGCTGCAGCCATGAACCTTCGGGTTTAAGAAGGCTAGGGAGTTAGTTAGTTAGTTAGTTAGTGTGTCTCGCTGCTACACGGAAAATCCTACAGGAATTTTATTTTTCTTGGAAGTCTGAAATTCACCGAACCCCCATATAGTACTTATCTTCATCGTTGCGATATAAAAAAAAAAAACATAAGTATTTGTGTTGTGAATAGAAAAGCCAGAAAATTTGTGACCTGCTGGTTGAGTACATGGAAAAAGGGGGGCAAAACGGACTCGTGGAAAGCGTGAAAAGGTCCGGGATCAATTTAAAGTACGCGCTTAAAAATTAAGCTACAACCAACAGTTACAAATTCGAATTGTTGAGGATTACGGCCTGCGTTTAGCGCTGTCCCCTCAGTCTCAAAAGAGAACCAATAATTGCTATTGTGCGAACTCAAAGAGAAGGAAAATAGTTATCGTCCATTATTCACACGATCAAGAAATTACATAAAAAAAAAGAGAGATCACAAAACATCGTGGAAAATTTCGCTCAGGCTTGACCAGTTGTTAAAAGATCTTTCAATTTCAGAAAAAATATACACAATAATTTAATATAAACACATGTACGTAATCTACGTCACTCAATACCTTTGTCGCTAGTTTTATCTTACCAACAATAAATTTTGTTCTTTGTCTTTTTTCCTTCACGCGAAATTTTATAAACAAAAAGGGTGAGGCACAAAATAGTATACAAATATCGAAGATCCCTTTGAGTTACAAATTTATTATACTCAATCTTGAACAAGAACAATTAACTTCTCAAATAACAACAACATGAAGAATAATCTTATCGTGTATCAATCTAGTTCTACGTATCCTTTGAGAACTTATCTCACTTGCAATACTAACAATTGTTACTGTCGTTCTTTCATTTGCCTTTTGACATGACGGGACACATACAAACATTTATGGATATTACAAAATTCTAACAACTACTAGAACACTCACGAGTTCCAAGTGAACCCCATTTATTGCCCATTTTAAAACTTAACATGCCAAGAAATTCAAACATTTACCATTTATCAATAAACAGACTAGTTTTGCCACATATCGTCACTTTTGACAATAAGTAATACTATACTCCCTACTCCTATTTGATGCTCGCAGTATCCCAATTTAACTTGTGCCAACCTCGTGTATTTGATATTACAACATTTTAAGGAGTCGCAATGGTGCATGTCAAGTATCTCGCGCACGCCTTGGTAAACGTTAATAGTTCAGGCAAAATGCCGCAAGTTCATTCGCGTTATTGTAGATACACAATCAATAAGCCTAATCGTTGATTCTTAATTAGATAAGGTACGTTAATAGCAATTTAGAACAACTAGTGTTTTCGACGGTTCCTCTTTTTTTTGTCCTTTTATACTCGTTTAAACCAGTGACTCAATTAAGTTAAAGATACGCCACTCTTTCACAGTTCACGATCTTTGGATCTTTTGCAGAAATATAGAGGAGGGAAAAGACGACACTGTACATACCTCCATCAGTAGCACATGAAGTACCAGACGTCAATTTCAACACTGCTAAGAGCAACTGGTCAAAAGAAGTCCTGCCTTCCTTCACGTTCCGTCATCAGAACATTGGCTTCGCGTCTAGAAAAGTCCATAGATCCATCCTCAGTCACAAATCTGGATCCTATTACAAGTTGCGGGAAAAACTCCCAAATCAAACTGGACGACGGTAAAGTTCACACATTCGTCAAATGCAACCTTCCATTTACACGTATAAAGTTAATCAGGAAAAAACGAGTTCTGCCTCGCGTTGAATCGTGCAAAATCGGAGAGAGAATATATCGTAAAAGTGTGTGCTAAAAATGAAGTCAGAAAGGAGGTTAAGTCTCGCTCGCGAGGCAAACTTGCACGCTTAACCATGCAACACACTGGAAGGCTCTCTCTCACCCGTGACCGAAGTCACGTCGTTGTTATCGCGAAGCTTGAAGAATCGGAACTGATATCGCCTTCCGCTGGAGAAGCGAGCACGGGGCGAGAGGTCAGTGGAGACCTCTAGCGGAGACTATTATAATTAACCAAAACAAACAAGACGCAAGGCGTACGAAGAAATGAGGAATTGTGATGCTTTTCCACGCGAAAATACAAAAGCGTAGGAAAAACGTCACAAATTGCATGTCACGGCATTTGATGTTATCTGTAACAAAAAAAAAGCATGAGGATCATGTCGGAAATAAACTTGTAAAGAGCGAGGCTTGCAGCATGAAGCTTCGAGGATGCCAGTTCCTAATTAGCTCCGTATTAACCAACTAATTCTTTTGCCTTCTTAAACCCGAAGGTTTAGCAACAAAAGCCTTTCCATCTCTCAATTTTGTACTAATCACACAGCTGGAAGCTTGCGTGTATCACCCTCACTGTTTATTCAGCTCTTGACCTTAACTATTGATCATGCATTTTTATTGCATGTTTCCCATGTCAACACAAAATATATATTTTCTCTTGGATTAATTTTAACTATGATGATGAAAATTTAAGAAAGAGTATAGAGAGAGAGAGAAAGAGAAAGAATACCATAACAAATAGCTTCTAACATTTTAAGATATATCCTACCATATTCTACATATTCAACGAATTCATTTGATTACAATGCAACAACATTTTATTATTACGTCATATATTTCAATATTTTCATAGTCATCCAAACGTTTGACAAAACATTTTTTTTAGTTACGAAGATAGGAAGAGCAAAAAAGTGGTTGAATAATTTCGAGAAGTATTTCCAAATAGGGGACAGTGTTTTAATTTTTTTTCTTTTTTTCTTTCGTGTAACCACTATGTTATCGATGGGAACAAGGCAAAACCAACATTACCACTATGTTATTATGTTGAAGGGGATTTTTCCGTTATCAATTGTGTCCACACACAAAACTTAGTACCTGTCTGCATCCATACCTAGATCAAAAAATTCGAACCCCTTGTAACTTATTTAATTATTTACGCTTGTGCTTGTATTTGCTCTCTTCGGGTTTAAAAAAAGCCTAGAGAGTTAGTTAGTTGGTTGTTTCCCACTGCACTATTTCAATTTTTGAATAATCACATGTTAGTTATGAATGCATTGTTGACATCCTGTCTGATCATATATGTGTTTGGGCTGAGGCTCCGTATCTACCTGCAACATTTCTTTTCTTCTTTTTCTTGTTATCTGCTTTCTATATTTAACATTAGAAACAACACATTCCCATTAACAATATTTCATGTTATGCAAAACATTTAAGTTTATACACCATCAGAAGTGGGATTGCAACAACGTTACCACTACGTCATCCGACAAAAAGCCAGAATCGGTATTGTTATATTTTATTGCTCAGGACATTTCATTTTTTAATATGTATAGCTATAGTGAACATACTAACTTAAGCCCTCAGAGTCGTAAACCAACAAATATACACCTCTCTTAACTGCCTTGTATTTGGGGAGGGGGTAGCTGTTGGTGCAATACACTTTGAAGTTTTGTTTTCTAAGTGCCACTTATCAATTTCATCATAATTATAATTATTCATCCTCATCGTTGCCATTAGCCAAAATTGCCTCTTCTTTTTTTACAAATTTTTGTACTGATATCGCCTTAGCAGATTAACAGAAATCGTCTGAAGTTTGAACTCGTAACCCCTCCCAATACCGTTGCAAGCTTATTTGTGATTGTTCTCCTCAATTATTCAAAGTACCTCACTTTCATATTCAAATACACTCAAGTAAAAAGATTCATATCGCATTAGTGATTTTAAATTGTATTCTTGGGGGCAACTTTCTAACATTGTTGCCTGATATTAAAATTAGCGGAAACACTCTGCTATGCTTAATAAAAAGAAAACATTCATTCATTGCCAGATTGTACAACTGTATAGGTCGAGGCTCATAAGCCTCGTCCATCTCATTCTAGGGACTGCATATTTTGTATACAGTTTATAGTAGAATCACAACACAGGTTATAACTTATTATTTAGGTTGTTAAGAATATCGTCAGTAAATATGAGAATTCTTGCTGTGAAATTTCTATGCTGTTTAACCTAATAGAATTCGAATCCCAGAGAGAGCCAAGTACTGAGCTTTAGCATTCCATATTAGCAAAACCTTTATACGTAGTATTTATAACCTCAATTTACTAATCAGGAAATCCCCCTTAGCCAACCAATTAGCACATTTATATGACCTTCTATAGAGGGAGAGGACATGACATTTCCGAGCCGGTATTATTGATGTGACATTCTTAACAAGTTAATGCACATATATAGCTGTAAGTGTATCAATCTTTACGCAAACACTTAGGAATGTTTGGAATACAAACAATTCTTGTGACAAAACAAATAATTAGGAAATTCTTTTTAACCAAACAATCAACACAAATTTCTCTTTTTTATAGAGGAAAAGGAAGAGCATAACATTCCCGAGACAGTATTATTGATGCAATGTTGGAACCTTTAATTGCCCCCCCCCTTGTTATTTTTGGATCAATTACCTTTTCCAAATTAACAACAGGACTGAGGCGGTTCCTAAATGACAATAGTTAAATACATATTTTAGCGAATTACGCCGGCATAAGCTAAATACGTGTTGCTAGAAGGCCTTCGTCGTTGCAAGTCTCCTAACCCATTCACTAAGAAATAAGAAAAAAATATTGACGTACTGAAAAAAGTTGACTTGTTCACCGAGTTCAGATGTTTACTCATTGATGACTCCGTTGTTGTCGTCTATCAAAAAAAACCTAAGTACCTTGGAAACAGTGAGAGTTATCGAAAAATCTCCCCTTGTCGATTTTTTTTTGGTGACGTAGAGTAGGCGTAGAGAGGTCGGGTTTAGTGTGTCGGTCGAGTCTCGGTGTCCTCTGTCCTCCCATACCAAAATAGACATAGGTTGTTATGGAACCAAATTTTTCATGAATCGAAAATTTTCTAAGTCCAGCGTTAAAAAAAATCTTAAATTGCAAATATCTCGAAAATTTTAAGAGTTATCGAAAAAATATATCGAAAAACACCCTCATCCGGTATCGTTAGATACCCCCTGTAGATTTTTGAGGTGTAGAATACGTATACTAAGTTTTGGTGGTCCTGGGGTCAAGGGGTAAGAAGTTAACCCACCCCCCAAAACTTTGATCACTCGTAACTTTTGAACGAATAGTCGTAGAAAGGTCGGGTTTAGTGCGTTGGTCGAGTCTCGGTGTCCTCTGTCCTCCCATACCAAAATAAACATAGGTCGTCATGGAACCAATTTTTTTTTTCATCAATCGAAAATTTTCTAAGTCCACAGCGTTAAAAAAATCTTAAATTGCAAATATCTCGAATTTTTGACAAACAGAGGTGTCCCTAGGACAAAAAAAAACCTACAAAGACAGAGACATGGACATATACATAGACATTACACATAGACATTAGACAACTTAACCTAACTTAACCGGGAACACGAGCCCGGGGACAGGGATAGGACCATGGTAACCTAACTTAACCTGGAACAGGGATAGGACCCCGGGGACAGGGGTCCAGGGACAGGGGTAGGACTCCCGGGAACACGAGCCCGGGGACAGGGATAGGACCCCGGGGACAGGGGTAGGACTCCCGGGAACACGAGCCCGGGCACAGGGGTCCAGGGACAGGGGGTCACTCCTCCGTAGCGATGATCGATATTTAGACAGTGAAACAACAAACCCGTCAAACTCGCTCACTCAGGACTCATGAGTTTCCTTGAATCTCAGCCTGCAGACCAGGAACACGAGCTAAAGTAAGGGGCAATTATTCACACTGAAAATCTACCGACCGTAACCAGGTTCGAACATATAGCACGCGCATGATGTCAAGAACGAGTGAACGCCTTAACACGCACGGCTACGGAGGAGGACCGAGAGAGGTCGTGTAATAATTGTTCTTTTATTCCAACAAAACTCAGAAACTGTCATACGCGAGAGCTTATATTTTTCAACAACTATAATTACCCAACACTAGCAACAAGAACAAAAAAATTATATCAATTACTTGTATAATATTAATTAGTAACTTTAGATAATATTAATTATTAGTTTTCAATTGTAATTAATTTTAAAAAACAATTAATAACATGTTAGGTGATGATAACCAAGTGCAAAAAGCATTGTATTTTTTTTACACACAAACAAAGCACCACTTAGTTCACAAAACATCTAACAGATGGTAGATAGTTACATGGTTCTAGTTAGGATGATGATTTTTGGGTTGTTCGATTGGGGTTGAAGAAGACTATTTGTTGTAGTGACCACAGTATTGTTTTTTTTTTTTTTTGGTGTTTTCTGTTCTCTTACGAGAATTAATATAGGTTGTCATAGAACCCTCCAATTCATGACTTAACAAAACATCTGTTTGCTGATTCATCACGTACACCTATACGTGAGAAAAAATATGAAAAGAACCTATGCTCGGAAATCCAAAATGGCGACCGGAAGTGGGGTTATCTTGGAAACGGTAAGACTTAGGAAAAATCTGTTTGCTGATTCATCACGTACGCCTATACGTGAGAAAAAGTATGAATAGAACCTATGTTCGGAAATCCAAAATGGCGACCGGAAGTGGGGTTATCTTGGAAACGGTAAGACTTAGGAAAAATCTGTTTGCGGATTCATCACGTACGCCTATACGTGAGAAAAAGTATGAATAGAACCTATGTTCGGAAATCCAAAATGGCGACCGGAAGTGGGATTATCTTGGAAACGGTAAGACTTAGGAAAAATCTGTTTGGGGGCCACCGAGCTACATTTCGGGCAATAAAATACAACAACTCACCCTAAGACTGAGAATCACATTTCGAAGAGCGGCCAACGAAAACGACGCACTGATGCGATACAACAACTTGAACGCAGACGGTATCACGCCGCTGCCCAACACTTTATCAGAAGCAGCCAAATACGTCATCCGGAGCATGGAGTTGAGAATGCCGATCGTGGAATACGAAACGAACTACGCCCTCAAGTACAAAGCGGAGATCTTGAAAAGTCCACAGGTGCCCATTCACTTTCACGGTTACCAGTGCGTGTAAAAAATAGCGTCAGGAAGTCACATGGAATTCGACGTCACGACGCAGTTCAACAACATACAGTTCGACATGCCAGATTTCGTCATTGTACTCTTTCAGACCGGACGCGATAACAATCAGGAAAAAGATTCCAGCAAGTTCGACGACTGCAAGATCAAGAACGAAGTGTTCCCGCGCGAGAATTACAACATCGACATGACCAAAGATGATTACCTCAAACTTTACGAAGCTTACACAGCTTACAGGCGCGTGACCGAGGGAAACGTCGACATGTACTACACGCCCAGCGAATTCAAAGCACAAAGACCCATGTTCGTCATCAATACCACAAAAAGGAAGCAGGTGGTAGTCAACGATCGAACCAACATCAAGATCGTTTGCGAGTTCCACGACGCGCTGCCCGGGGATACCGTGTGCAGCGTCATCCTGGTCGCAGAGAAGTCCTTCGGGTACGACGTGAAGAACGAGAGGGTGACGGAACAGTTTTAAAATTCATAAAAAAAATAAAAAAATTGCCACATACTAAAAAAAAAATCAACACATTTTTTGGGTTATATAAAATAAGAGAAAACTTTAAAATACTGAAATATTAAAACAAACGCGGAGTCCAATGTAAGTTAGTTCGGTGCGTAAATAAAAAAAAATGATAGGTCACTGAAGATCGTTAAAAAAAATCTTAAGATAGGTTAAGTTATATCACGTAAGATCGTGGCATTCGTACCAAGTGTGAGTGGGAAAAAAATTAGATGCGGTGAAAATTGCACTGAAAAGTCGTCAAACGCTATAAAATCAACAAAAAAATCGTCAAAATATGCTACCACTGAGGTTAAATCCATAAAAAAAAAATAGGGTTCGTACCAAGTGTGACTTAGAAACAACCAGTTTACACTACTCAAGGCAGATCTCGAACCGATATTCTAATTCCGTCCAGGTATTCACTAGCATTTGAGGGGTCACATTGTTAATCGCCTGACGATTTATTTTACGCAGATCTTCCAAGTTCTCGACAGGCATACTGTAGACTTGGTCCTTGATGAACTTCCAAAAGATAAAGTCTAGGGGGAAAGATCCCGAGAGCGCAGAGGCCAAGCAAATGGTTTAGATCCCCTTCCTATCCATCTCTTAGGAAAATGCTCATCGAGAAGTTCTCGTACAATGATAGCAAAATGTGCCGGGGCTCCGTCTTTTTGGAAAATGGTTTCTGGAAGCATTTGAGGCACAGGGTAATGCTAAAGCATGTCTAAATAATTTGTTCCTCTCACTGTTTCTTCAGCAAAGAGGAACGGGACTATTATCTATCTTTCATTAACCCACACCACACATTAACTTTTGGCGAGTCTCTCATAATTTCACAAAACCCATGAGGATTGTCACTTCCCCAAAACGGCAAATATGCTTGCTAACTTTGCCACACGTGTGGAATGCAACTTCTCCAGAAAAGCATTGTTGTTGTCAATTTCTGTTAACATTTTGCCGAAAATGTCTGTCTTAGGTTTATCATCAGGATAAATTCGTTGGATGGAACGTGCACAACGTCATGGATAGTAGACTGAGGAATGTTGAGTACAAACCTTGCACATGTTATTGATTTTCTTGAACTTCTTGTGGATGTAGTGCGAATCACGTCAATGTTTTCCTCTGATACCTTCCACTTCGCGGACTTCTCGCGCACCGACACAACACTTCCAGTTTCTCTTAGTTGTTTATCCCACTTAACAATACTCACATAGGAAGGAGCATCGTCGATACGTTGAAGATTGAATTCACGCCGAAAAGCACGTTAAACACGCTTCACAGATTTGTTTTCTGCTAGTGAAAGAACGCAGTATACTTTCTGCTAAACCTTAAACTACGCCATCTTGGAATTTATGCGTTACACGCGCATGCGCGTCACGTCAAATCGAAGTACTGGCGATTCTAGCAAATACACACAGTTACCAGTCCGATACAAACAATAAGTTTCATTTGAAATTGAATATAACTAAAGTTATAATGTTTTGTAATGTTAAAGGTCTATGCCGGACACCCTGTATAAGAATTGCTAATCTAATGGAAACATCAAAGGCTTATTTGGATTGTTCTTCAATCTTGTTTCTGGGAGGCGCTGCAAATCTATGAATTACTAGTCGGCTTTTTTGTAGTCTGATTGTGCTCGCTGAGACTTCAAGAAATCGTTTCCCAGCATGGTCTCATGGCAAAAACTTAGAATGACTCCAAAGCGTGCTTTTACTCCTAGCTATTGTCAGATTAAAAGTTTCTGTCGCTCAGAATAGCGCTCGTCTGTGTGGTTTGGAAAACCGTAGAACGATCACTTTACCTCAGTTCCAACTATTATTACTTGAAAGTTGCGTCTGTGAATTATCCGTGTGCTGATTACTAGTACAATTCTGAACATATCGTGGAGCATAATTTTGTTGACTACGATTAAAATGTCCAGAGCGTGAGGCACCCCCTTCCCACACACGAACTGTTAGCATAGCCTCCGCGGTAAATGCTGCCATTTCCACCGTACCTATTTCCTCTGGAAAATGACCTGAAATTAGCTCTTATGCTATGACTATTGCCCCTTATATTATTGACGAACTGAATTGTGTAAAGCAATGACGGATATATAAAACGTAGCTGTGCCATTGTTTGCGAATCAGCTGAGTCGTCCTGTTATCGAGTCTGGGCTAATCTATCCTGGCCGCGCGTTACCACCCTGTGCACGGTGATGGGAGTAGCTACATGGAAAGGTATAGCCTCTTCCTGTGGAACAACCCTTTCTACAAAGTTTCTTATTACATTTAGGAATCAATCCAGTTCATCACTGCCATTAGATGACATAAAATTGTAATACTTAAGCTAACACCAATAGAAAAATGTATGGGAATCAAATTACGACGAATAAAAATTGCACAATGTCCTGGGGGTACTTCCAGGTACAACCATTCATTTAATTATAAACCAAATAAGTTGGATCATTATTCTTCATTTCTTCTACCTAATAAGTAACTAGTGGTGTAAAAAATATTCATGCTTCTGCATTTCTGATACAATTCAGGGAAAGATTAAAGGAAAAATCCGCATTAATTTACGTTAACTCAATGGGAATGTGTTCGGCAGCCTTTCATCCTTGGCAAAGGGAATGAATAAACTCCGATGAATTCATGCAAATAAATTATAAAACACCTCTTGATTCCCATAATAATAATAACGTACTACAAGCACAGACAGACGCGGCCTTAGGTGATAGGTTGGCTAGGATTTACCTGGGTTTCGAGAGGACCTTCTCATCTCCTCGATGCTCTCTCATTCCTGTCTCTAATCGAACTCCTTCACTCTGGTCTCTCATTTCCTTGAAAACTTTGACCATTCACTCAACATCTACACCCATACCACATCTTACCCCCGCACCACTCTGCATTCCAGTTCATTCTGACGCTTACACTTTCTCGTTCCTCATTCCATCCAAACACACCACAACTTGAAATAAATTGATAAATATTAATAAATCAAGTATGGCTTAATCATGTAACGTAATAGTTCGATTATATCTAAAATTCCTGATAAATGCAAAATTAGGTTCAAATAAGTTATCCTCCCGCTCGAAGTTCTGTTATTGTAAGACATTTATTTCGAACTGTTTCGAAACAGATTTGAAGAACAACAAACGTACGTTGGAGGCAATCAGAACCATCCTTCCGCGTACTGATTGGAAGTAGTCTCGCGCATGAGCAGAGTTGGAAGCACTGCACATGTTATACGTTTTGATAAATGGTATAAGTAGATATTTGACACCAGCCACTCAAAGAAAGAGAAGAGAGAGAGAGAGAGAAAGAGAAAAATGAGAAAGAGGAAGAGAGGGAAATAGACGGAGATAGAGATGGGAAGAGAGAGAGAGAGAGAGAAAGAGGATATGAGAAAGAGAGAACACACACACACACAGAGAGAGAGAGAGAGAGAGAGAGAAAGAGGAAGAGGGAGAGGCAAAGAGAGAGAGAAACAGACGGAGATAGACAGAGATAGGAAGAGAGAGAGAGAGGGAGAAAGAGGACATACGAAAGAGAGAACAGAGAGAGAGAGAGAGAGAGCGAGAGAGAGAGAGAGCGAGAGAGATTTTCTGCTCAAGATGTTCCGTTATGTGCTATTTAAAAATCTATGACGTTGATGGGAGTTATGTGGGTTGGTGTATATAAAGTACCACATGTTCTGTACAGTTAGTGTGTTCATCGTGAAGTAGCAGGAAAGAGAAGAGCAAGATGGAGAAAAGCGGTTCTGCCAAGTCAAGAAGAGTGCAAAGATCTGGTGGTGCCGAAGTATCTGTAGTGTCCAAATCTGCAACAACACGTTCAGGAGGAGTTACTGCAACGTCAGCTGTAGCACATGCATCTCTACAGGGAGGAAAGGTTTGGAATGCGAAAAGAAAACTTAATTTTCAAGGGAATAGTTATGTGCAGCAGCAGTTAAATATGCTAAAACAGCTCTCTGGAACCAGCATGGAGGAAAATGGTGCCCAGTCCTCTTCCACATGGAAACCACGGAAGCAATACCTGTTGGAGGTATGTTACCCTTTGAGTAAAACTGCATTCAAGAGTGCGACTGTTGGATTTGATGTGGAGAACGATTTTTCTGTGTGTGTGCGTATTGCTCGCCACAACAGCCAAGGAATTGTGTTGTGTATGGAAGAATGGTGTACACTGATGGAGTTGGGGGGAAATATATCTAATTATTTATCTAGTGAAGAAGAGTTGGTTTTGTCGCCTGCGTTGCTAGGTGAAAAATACATGCTTTCTTTTGGCAAATTGTACAATAAGAAAGTTATTCAGTTTGTGGATATTTTTGATTCGGAAATACCAATGACAATGATGTTAACTACCTGGACAGAGCTTTTACGATTGTCTGATTGCATATCTAAGATAACTAAAATGTATTGTGAATATCAGACCCAAATACGTGAATATTACGAGTCTTATATTTCATTATGTGTTGGATCAATTAAAGATACTTGTTATGGTTGTACTAATAATTCAAATGATCATAATTGTCAGGATATTACCAATATAAAAGATCAAGTAGAGCGACATGAACTGCCGATATTTGATAATTGTGTTGAATTTTTAAGTGAAAGAGTGAAATGTGAGTTGGGACTATTTTTTCGCGATGTATGTGTGGAGGTTATCACTTCTAAACTGAGCAAGTGATGAGAACTTTTGGTAAAGTTCAGGTTGTAATGGTGTTGGGAGGTTATTTGTGACAACTTGTAACGGTGTTGGGAGCTTATTGACCTGAAAATTTTCTCTTCTTGGAAAGTTATTTGTGACAGACAGTTATGTGGAAAGTTCCTAGTGTGTATATATATATAAAAGATGTGAGATGTCCACTATATCACTATGGCAAGTCAGAATATACAGAACACTTCAGCTCTGGCTGACACAGAAGATATCGAACATATTATTTTCGAAAGTTGTGGATGCTTTTCTGGCTTCATTGACAAGTATTGTCTGTTAAAAAGACTACATACTTATGTACCTAAGTATGCTGTTATTTGTGATGGTTGTTTTACGAATGCACCAAATCAACTGGCTCACCAGTGCTTGAGTAAGCATTATTTGGAGTGTGATAGTGCTGAAAGTGCTGACGAATGCGAACGCTGTTTTACATGGAAGATTTCCAACCTAAAAACGTATCTTAGGGAGCCGGATAATTTTTATCACATTTTCTACCATTTTATGGATACTCACCCTGAGATTGAATACGATCTTGAAACAGAGTCGGACGCTTATTTGCTGCTTTGGACTTTAAGTGATGAGAGAGATTTGATGCACAATTTAGTTCGGTGTATACATCAAAACGAGATACATCACGGGGACAATTTCTGCTGTGAGTAGTTGCATTAAAGAAAAAAAAATGGCTTTTATAATTGATGTGCAAGGTTTTAGAAGTAAAGACAATAGTTTTCTAATTCGTGGAATTTGTGTTTGCTCAACAGATTTAACAATTGTATATCATGCTTTTGTTGATATTGGAAAGTTTGACTTAGATTACAAACAATGTAAGTGGTTAACATATAACCACCATGGTTTGTTATTTGCAGAACCGAAAGGTTATGACATCAAACATGTGAAGGTGTTTTTTAGTGAGCTAAAGAGGGAAAATACAATATTTTACTGTAAAGGGTTGGAAAAATCAAAGTTGATTCAAAATGTATTTAATATTGACAATATTGTCGATCTCGATACAAGGCGCTGTCCATCATTAAAAAATCTTGTTATGTATCAGGGTGGATGTTGTAGTTACCATACATCAAACAAACCATTTTCTCAATCAGGCTGTGCTTTTAGAAATGTTCAAAGACTTGTTACTTGGTTCAATATGAAATAACAAATATCAGATATGTTGAGATTTTATGCAAATGAATTTTATGTATATATTAATGAATGCAAAATAAAGTTTAATTGTGAATTTTGTTGTTTCATTCCAAGAATATTTTAAAGTATAAAATCAAAAACAAATATGTGAAATATAATTTTTATTATTTTTGTATATATATTTGCACCATATGGAAATGAAAACAAAGACAAAATATAAAGTATAATTTTTATTATTCTACTATATATATATATATATATATATATATATATTTACAATTGTACATACAACACCAAAATAATATATACAAAAATGTAGATATTTTAAGATAACAATATTTTCAGTTGATTTAAAACAATGTTGTCGTTGATTACAAAGTTTGTTTTACTGAACAAATTGACAAAATCCAATATTGTGTAATTATTGGTAGAGTAGTAAAGAAACATTATACAAAATACACCACAAAACACTGATTCTGAATGTTGAATCTGTTGATTGTTCCAAATCCAAAGGTAAGTATTTCTGTTGAGAAAACGTTTTACATTTTCGGAGGGTGCTTCTCCAAAGGAGTCGAAATATATACCAATTCCATTTTTGTTAATGTACACAGCAACCCAATGACCATCAATATTTTCACTTGTGCTTGTATTAATAATTAAACCTGCTGGAAATTTTACTGATACCGGTAACTGGTTATCAGCATACACACCAACGAATTGAACAGCAGTTTTACAATCTTGAAGTATAATATAAATTATGTCGTCAGTCCACATATTTTTGCTCTCGCGTTTTTTCGCTGGAACAAACTGTATGTATATCTGAATAAATATTATTCAAACTAGGCGTTGGTATATATGGTGAAATGACACCTGACTGGTACCCTCTTAGTTCGTAGCAACGAATGTACTTGGCATACACTTTGCACTCTTTTGCTGCACAGCGAAATTCGACGAATCTATGCGATGGATGACAACAATTTTCAGCTGGAAATCCAAGCAGGCAAGCCTTCGGACAAAGCAAGTCTTCTAAATTGATGATGGTGCGATGTAGAAGGTCTCCCAGGAAGGTACAGCGCTCGATGCCATGAGCATACAACGCCGTAGCATGTTCTGTGTAGGATGTCAGTATGTTGGCTATTTGATTGTATTTTATATACCCATGATTCCATTCAAGACCATGTGAATTTTGAGATGCATAATTGTTTAACTGGGTAGAGGTCGATTCTAATTCACCGTACGGAAATGGTGGTAAAAATATCCAGGAGTCCGAACTAAAGTTATCAATATTGACAAGTGCAAGCTCCTTGACTATAATTTCACTTTGATTGCCCTGGAAGGCAGTGAAATGAATAACAAATCTCATCCCGGCAAACACTCACAAAGATACTAAAATCTATTTTGTAAAGTCGGGATATATATTTCTGTTTTTGTCCACCTGAAATAGCGAATCAAATTGTGCGTAAATAACACATGTGACAGATGACGTCAAAGAATTTGCAAATTGTATTTTGAGAGTAACAGGCGAGTCACGTACCATGTCCCATGTATTGTCATTCAAAGAGTTTGTAGGCGAAAGAATAAACGCGAAGAGGGTATAGCCTAGAGGATAATCTTTTCTAGCAATACAATTTCCACTATTACAATAATACATTCCAGTTCCAGAAAACAATGTATAGTAGCTTTGAATGTAGTTATTTTTTGAAAAATTTGGTGTTAGAGGGGTGGAGGGATAAAATTTGGAGCCGACTTGTAGCTGTAGCCGGTTAATGTTGAAATGTTCAAAATGAAATGGATTCAAGTTGTTTTTTCCATTGTATGCAGCATTCGAAACAAAGCCAACAACAAGAGCTTTTGGAACATTACCCAAAAATAGATTATCTATGTTACAAGAAGTTATATTTTGAGGAATGGTGGGAGTAAGAGTTTCTACTCTTGTGATAGGTAATTTAGCTGTTTCACGCTCCATTCTAGTACTGAGTTGCATTCCAATATCGGGAGAAACAGTTATTCTCCGAACCCATAAAGTCACATCTTCTAAATGCACAAGATAAGACGAATTTTCAGCATTCATTAAACAAAAGGAATCTTTACTTCTATGAAGTTTCACGCGCATTCCCACTTTATTGGGCAAAACACGGTGCAGTCCTACAATATCTGCATGTATTCTTCCATACATGTCAAAAGTAGCACTGTTTTTAGCGAACTGGGCACGAGATGTATATCCGGTATTTCCATTTCCCAGAGTGTTAAACTGTCCAGGTGTATCTTTGAACCAGAGCGAAGATGTTAAATGTGTTTTTTTGGCGTCATTAGAAAAATTCAATAAAGTTTCAAAATATGCTCTGTAGGGGTATGAACCTGAAGACGATGTGATCAGTTTGTCATTAAGTGAAATATCAACTTGATTGAAAAGAGAATGCAAAAAATTATTGACAGGTGCAACATTGTCTGAATCGTCAAGATCCTCACCATCAGATTTTGTAATTTTACACTTTACGTAAAGATAAAGGTATCCAGGATGAATAAATTCACCAGTTTCACCTAGAATATGAAATTCTATAGGTCCCCCTGAAGTTAAAGTAGATATAGGTCGATACTCTACATTATATGTATGCTCAATTATGGTTTGTGTCATAGGAACTGAAAACAAATCAAAATCGCTTGTGCAACATGGTTGACTGCAAGGATGAATGTTGGACATGGTCGCTCAATCAAATATGTCCTTTCTATGTCTACGACGTTTAGCCGAGTGTGACTGTAGCGAAGGAGGCCCTATTTTTATAGCTTTTCTTTTGACTGTTTTTTTTTTTTTTTTTGTTTTTCCATTACCTGATAACAACTGGTTAATTTTTTGTTCTGCTTTGTCACGTAAATTTTCTTTGGCCTGTTTTATTCTTACACGAACTGATTCCTTGATAGGTTTATTTTCCAACATGTCACCAGCAACTTGCATTCCGGTACGCAATACCTGACGTCCCACAGTTTTAGCAACAGGTTTTAATATAGGTAGAGCATATCTAAAAAGACCGCGAAAAAATCCCCCAAGACCATGACCCTGTTGGTACACAGGACCAGCAAAATAGGGTATTCCACGACCTGTTTGTCGATGTTTCATGACCGTTGAAAATGAAGTGTTATGTTCACTGTACCAGATTGAAATGATAAATATCGACCTGCATGGTCCTTTAAAAGGATTTCTATTGTATTGAAACAAAATTTTGACAATGGTAAATAATGCATAGGATTGAAACAAACAGAGTATGTTCGACCATAGTTAACATTTTCTATGCTGGTTATACGCAATAATGGAACTTTACTGTCTCCAACCAGTTGATACTGTATAATATCGGTGTACACAAACACCTGCTGAGGATATCCAATATTCAAGTATGGACTCCGCGATCCATTGATGTATTTTGTGATGTTAGTGTACGGTTCATATCCCAACTGTAGACTCAAAACTGGTGAAAATTTAATTGATTCTACACGGAAATCGTGACTACAGTGTATATTGTTTGATAATTTGCGATATGTGAATCGAAAAAGATCTGTTTTTTTTATTGATTTGTTCCAGCACACTATCTACAGTGTGATAATACCCAGACGGAATTTTGAATTTGTGGGCCTCATAGAGATTTTCTTCGAGACGCAAATTATACCAGATGATATTTTGATCTTCGGTAATATTATAACATGTATTGGGTATTTGAATTTCGGCTAATGCAATTTTCCAATCAGACTGTTTGAGACGAACTTCGCTTTCCACCATATTCACGAAATGTGATGTTGTGTTGTGAGAGAAATGTTTGTGCGAGCCATTCGAAGTAAGAGTAATGTAAAAATCATTTTCTGTGCCTTCACTGATCATTTTCCTGTTTGCTTGAAATGTAGCTTAATGTACGATGAACCGAACCGAAATGGTAGATTTTCCCATGTATGTCCCTTTAAGTCTATCTCGATTGTGTCAAAGTAGTGTTTTTCGACTTTGATATATCGTGGTATATCGAATGCAAAGTTCTTATTTCGACCATAGGTATAATGATTGATTCCGATTTTTCGTAATATATGACCATGCAGTTGAGGTTTTACAATGTCTACGCAAACATTAATCTCTTGGGGGAGAAAATAATTCAAATTACAAACATAAGGTGCTTCTTTGTAAAATAAGGGTTCGTGATTCACCGCAACCACCACAGGTTCTTCTGTTTTTGGTATATTTTGAGCATATCCGAAAATACACATTAAAGCAGGTGTTACACCTATCATGATTTGCTGAATGGACGTGTCAGTTTTAACAAATACACGGTTTATGTACTCGTCATAATGTATGAATTGTTTCATTTTTTCTGGAACACAATTCAGAATATGTTGAATAGATGCATAAAAACCAGCAGGAATTTCAACTCTTTCTTGAATAACTTCCAAGTTGTCTGTGCGCACCGCTTTGATAATAATCTGTTGATCTGTTGGCACATTATAAAAACTCCATGTACAACTACATTCGGCAAGACCGACCACCCATTTAGAATCAGTGAGATCAATAGGGTGAGCTAATTTTGTTGTATAACAGGTCGTGGTGTTATTTTGGAAAATATCGGAGCTTGCATTAGACGGGAGCGAGAGATAAAATTCATTCACACGCTCCATCACAAAGCTAATGAACTACAAACACAATGTGTCACTCTTTTTAACCCAAGAATTGAAGATATTTGAGTAACCGAACCATTTTACATAGAGCCAATTACCTTTTCTACGTAAAATTTTCTCGATTCTATGGACAGTATTTTTATTTACGTTAATTTTCTGTAACTCTTGTTCGTAAAAAATACCTTTCACCATTTCACCGTTCCAATCTTTAATGTGATATGTTACCGGATTTGATTTTATGCATTTGTCTACAATAAAAATTTCCCGAGACCATTTTGCTAAATAACCTTCTCAAATTTCATTTTTGTTTTTGATATTCGCACATAATCGCCCGGCTTAAATTTGCTACTTTTTCGAAAGTTTTTCTTTGATCCGTATAATGTATACCATACTTGATTCATATTTTCATCGCTAACTTGTGCTGGTGCAACTTTGATAGTTGAATGTTTAGAATTATTGTAACTTTGAACTAAATCTTGCAAAATATGAATATATTTGTAACTATGACTTGCTGTAAAATACTTATAAATTTTTTCTTTTATTGTACGAATAAACCGTTCGCATATCGCAGCTTTCATTTCCGAATAAACACTGTAGTGATTTACATTGTATTTTTTAAATATAGTTTTAACATGTTTATTGTAAAACTCTTTGCCGAAATCTGTCTGACAATTTAACGGAACATTTTTGTACATGTGCAAAGCTTTCTCCACTGCTTTTGCTATAACGGGACCAGTTTTGTTCTTTACCGGAATGCAAAATGCTAGTCTGGAAAATATGTCTATAGCACACAAAATATATCTATAACCACGATTGAATTTTGCAACATTCTGCATATCGGCTAAATCCATTTGCACAGTTTCGAAAGGACCACTAGCATAATATTGTTTTCTGGGAAACTTTTTATATGCAGGAGCATGCAAGGTATAAGCATCTTGAGATTGTAACCAATGTTTTATTTTAGCTTTGGAAATTTTTTCTTTGGCTGCTTTATACAATTTAGACGCATTTGATAATGAAGCTGGATTTGTATACACATAATAGAGTTGATGTAATTTCATGTTTACTACTAATATTTATATTCTTTCCACTTTTCAAAAAAAGATAATGGTGACAAAGCTTCCCTTCTTTTTGGTGATAGTTTCGATAGTGCTGCAGGTCCAAGAAACTGGTGTGGAATGTTCATTGAACGAAGGATTCTGACAAACTGATCAAGTCCAACAGGCTTTTGACTTTTTCTTCGTTGCCTAACCACATCATTCACTAAATCTACAATATTGGAATTGGGATATATTTTACCGTACATAGTTACGGTGCCCGTTGTATCCCAAGATATATTGTGTGAACTTAAAACTTTTTTTAGCAATAGCTCTGTATTTTTTCGAAGCATTATTGGAACTGTTTCAATAATTTCAGAAATTGGTAATGTACCGGGATTGCTTTTTATAGGTTGGTATTCCTTTGTTTCAACCGCTTCGTGTTCAACAATAGGTATTTCTAAAGGTTTTTGTGCATGAGGTACAGATATTAAATATTTGTCCAGTGCTTGTTGGTACAATTTCCATTTTTCATGAATATTTATATCGTTTCTAGATAATACATGGTGCATTTCAGAATCGAGAAGTGATTGAAAATTTTGTACTGATTGGACAGAAGCTTGAACTTGACCGACTACATCTTCTGGTACAAGTATAAGTTTCCTTAATTGCGAACTCATGATCCACCACCACCACCGGCGACGGCACTTGCAATAGCGCTAATAATAGGTCCAAGCAAGAAAGGTAAAAAACCAGCACCTTTACGCAGTAATAGATTACGTTTCTTTTTCAGAGACACACGTTTTTGGGCTAAAGCACGCAAGATGTTTTTATGTCTTCGCAATCTATGTTTCTGACGATCCGATAATTTAACATTTCCTTTTATAGTGTTGTTAGCAACTTGAGAGATAGTACGTATGACATCTCCAGATGCCTGTTGTAGCATAACTTTACGTTTTTTGGGTTTACATTTACAAAGTGCGCGAAGCACATGGAAGTGATGTTTCAACTTCTGCATTTTTACTAGAACTGAATATTAAAGGCTTTGAACATGTCTTTTTGTTGGGCATATACATGCATAGTTTCTCCCGGGAAAATATTTTTGCGTATTCGCAAGGCATCAGGGGTAGATTGCGTCATATCGAATAGTAAATATGTGTGAGGATCACGCGTAGCATCTTCAAATGCTTGAACCACAGATTTGCTAAGATGTGGCATAATCTGACGGGCAAGATATTGAATTTGTAATTTATCAATGGGATTTTTGAAGCAAATAACATAATGTGCATTTAGACTAATATCTCTTGCTCGCTTACTTTTTGGGAACAAATTTTGCAAAATAAAAATAACAGTTAAACTTTTATGATGAGCGTATTTTGTGAAGAGATTAGCCACATCATCGTTCGTTTCACCCATGAGGTCGTCAACAATAATTAGACTATTGTTTTGAATTTCAAAGCTATCCATATTGGGAATTCCTGGATGGAACCGTATATTTTGACTGTTTGTTAATATCGGAATCACAGCACCATAGCACCATATAATTTCGTTAAATTTTTGGGTGAACATTGAATTACAATTTGATAACAACTTATGTGTGAATTGTGTTTTTCCGGCTCTGGACGGACCACTGATAATAATGGTACACGGGTGATTGAACGGAAGCATTATTAACCACTGAGCAAATACAACAAAAATCATTGCCTTTTTATACAACTGACGACCAAAAATTGTTCATGCAAGCCAATCAAATACCTCTCTCTCTCTCTCTCTCTCTCTCTATATATATATATATATATATATATATATCTCACACACACACACACACACACACACACACACACACACACACACACACACACACACACACACACAAACGCCCTCTGTATGTTCTCTCACTGTTTCACATATCCATAGGGCACGGTCATCCAAGACTCCTTCTCCGCGATCGGGTCCATTTTTCGCCGCTTACTTTTCACAACTTGATGTGTTTTTTTCTCGGCGCGACTTACTATGCGGAACCCATCGAGTCATGCTATCTTCCTTGGTTCCTCCAAGACTTCCTTAGACAATGTGCCTTTTACTAAATTATAAAAATGCTCATAATTGACAATTAATCTTGCTCTGTGATTTAGTGAGACCCCCCTAATTTTGTAAACATATCGCAATTCCCCGCTGGTAAGATTCCGCAATTTGTAGGCATAGTTCTTGGGACCTAGTCCTATAAAACTTACAATTTCCCACCCGCATCAACTTCGTCGGTTAGATCGCCAAGGAAGGGACCACATTGCAAAGGGGGCTCCCTATTTCTGTCCACCGTCATAAGCAAACTGTCAGTGTCGGTGTACAGTAAGCGGTCGGGCTCTATTTTCTTTAGCAGCGTCCATAATTTTACACGAGCCCAGGATGTTATAAATGCTGCTAGAATTATGTTTGAAAACTGGTTTGGGGTGTTTTCGTTTTGAATATCTTTGTATGTGAGTAAAAGTGCACTCTGCCCGATAGGTATAACCGTTTGAACTTCGAACTGAGTAGAGTAAAGGTAACTGAAAAATGTTTTACTGTCTTTAACAATAACACTTTTTGCTAAGTCTGTTCTCTGCCCAAATTTTCCATACAAAGAATTCAAGAATAATTTTGCAATAAATCTTAAACCAGGGTTATGTTGAATTTTGTCTTCTCTCAGCTCGATAAGTTCATGACGCTTATGTTCCGCAATGTGATTTAGGCGTTCCGCATCAGTTTGACACGAAGACGGAAAACCTGAATTCTCTTGTTTTATTCTAAGAAAATTTCTAACATATTTTTCAAAAAGACCCTCAGACTCCAGGTTCAGGTTTTAGAATTTCAAATTCCCAAAATTCCTCAATTTTTATAATTTTATACCCAAATTGCAATGCCAAATGTAGCTCTGGGGTGCAGAATGTTCCGTGCAATGCGCGTTGGTCCTCAGAATGCGAGCAATCGTTTTCACTCAGTTCATCCATGCAGGTTCGACATAAACCGAACATAAGCCGCCCATTACTTGAGTGTGGTAGAATGGGAATATGCAGATTGGTTGGAGGCAAAACTTTGCATTTGACAATTCCATGTGTGTTTTCCACATCAGGAAATGGACCCATATGTATCTTGGGGGTTTTGACAGGCAGCGGTTTGGTACTCATAACATATGGGTACAAGCTTGTTACATCCAAATAAGATATAAAAGTGTCATGGCTGTCACATTCTTGGAGGGATTTGAAAACTTCAGTTCTGCCACCTCGATAACAATCTTTTGGGATCAGAGGTGTTTTTAAATTTAGACAGTGGTCTCTGATGAATTGCTGAATTTGTTTATTCTCTTTTACTTCTCTGTCCCAATCACATTCCCATTTCTCGTTGACGGTATACCCGCGTAATTCCAAGTACTTTTTGCGGGCCATGGTACACTCATATCTTCGTTCCATGGAATCACCACTATCATCCAAGGAACGATGGCGTTGCTCTCTGTAACATTTCGGACAACCGTGAAAGTAGCAGCCATTAAACGATAACAAATTTTGTGTACCTTTTTCAAACCCGTCAACCTTCTTACGCCCGACCCATTTTTCACCACCATTAGCACTATGAGAAACATTGCGCCCACACACTTTTTCCATATAGCTAAGCCAACGAAGAGCTTTAATACTTTGATTGTCACGTTCCCTGTAGCCATATGGAGGTATGATGGCGATTTTGTTTTCCTGTAAATAATGAGTTCTGTAAACTCTAATTGCAAGACTTGCAATTGTGGGGGCTACAATGAAAGGTTGCAATCCGCTAGTTTCCTCTTCAATCAAATTGGAAAACTTAATAACTGCGGCTGTCAAAATTTCCACATCGTTTTTGCAATATTCCCTCAGTTCTTTTTGAAAATCGAACTCTTTGTTTTGTGAGACACACTCTTGGTGCCATTTAATAAGCTCTTCCCGATCAACGGGGTTTCGACTGTCAGGATCAAAATATTCAAGATCCGGGAACGCACCTACATAGTCTTTATGGTCGGGCGTATTAAAGAGATACGGAAACTCGCCCTTCTTCATGCAGTTTTTCAGGCCTAGAGTTTTTGGGAGTTTGGATAATTTGACCCCTAAAAATAAATAAGTATCTCTAAAAGTAATTTTTGGTGTAGCTTTCATCTCAACAATCTGATGTCCCTGTGTTATAACTGAGGGAATTATTTTTTGTTTCTCGAGCAACGCCCTAGCCGCAAATATATTGTCGAATTTCGACCCGTTGTGAGAGAGAACAATAATTTCCTGAAACCCCTCTCGGCTGTAAAACATATTCAATAAATCCCTCCATACTATTAAATTCATGGGTACGTTGCTTGCATTCTGTACAGAATGTAATGTCATCGGAATCCTTACAAGCATGACATCTTTGCATCGCTATGACCATGTTGACAACATGCTCACGTTCTCCTTTTTCATTGGGAGGTTGAAGCATTGTCTCCACATCATATACAATATAAAGATATCTCTCAATGTGTTTTAAGTTTCCCTTTTGGACAAAACATTCGTGCTCTGGACCAACATGCACACAACACATTTTGCAAAAATGCTCATCACATCGGTGTTGAACATTCTTGCGTTTTCTTTTGTCTACCAGAACAAAACAATCGGTGCAAAGTTTCAGTTGCTCACATACAGATTTCCCACGCGAAGAAGCAGTCTTATGTTGATTGTAACATTTCAACAAAGGAAAATTTCTATTGCACTCGCTACAGTGGTTTTCTGTGGTTTCGACGGATGGTTCGTGAATTTGTTCGCAATAAGTACAATTATACTTACACTTGTGCGATTCTTTGGAATTGTAACCATCCAAGCACATTGGACAATAATATCTAAAATTTAAAAATGACTTTATAGCCAGGATCGGAGAATAATGTTTACTCTCGAAAAGAATAAACAACTGTTTTGGAGCATAGTTTCCCTGAAAAATAATCTCAAAATTTCTTGTGTGTTCGCTTTGTTTGTACACTACAATTTGGTACTCTGGAGCAAAGTAAGTCTGAAATTTCGCCACATCCTCCAGAGTACAACCGTTTTGCGCATCAACCTCTACACCTGCAAGCCTGCTTAATTCGATGGCCCTGTTCTTTTGTGTTTTTCTGCCTGGGTTTTTAAGGTTTTTAAGTAAATTCAAATCTTTATCTGCCTGCGCCTTTGCTATGACCAGAGCTCTTGGAAGACAGTATACATCTTCCTCTTTAATCTTAAACAAGCACTTTTGGTGTTTCATACCATAGAATATTTGATTCAAAGGCGCATACTTTATTAAGGCACGGGCTCTCCCTTTTCCTAACTGAGGATCAACAATACAAATATTAAAGGTGACCCTGTCGGCTACAAGAAAGTTCTCGTTAGAATTGAGAACTTTTTCAATGTGCCTGAACATAATCTCGGTGTTGAGATTCTTGAGCCTCCGCATAGGAATGAAAAGAGGTCTTTGAATTATGCTGGCGGACGACTCAATTTGCAGACCGACATGTGACTCAGGGACTACGCCACTTAAGACCTCCCCGAGCACAAATTGGAAAAGGGAATTGACATATTCCAGAGGATCATCAAAACGATAGTTCCTCGGCTTTACCACTACTATCCTACCTTCCGTAGAAAACTTTGGAAAGTAGTGCGCCTCTTCACCTACAATTTCAAAGCTACCACTGTCTGTTTCGCCACCCTCGGTTTGGGCACCAGAACCGTGTTGCGGGACTTTGAAACAGACATTGGAGGGGCCAGGCTGTGGAGAAGGTGATCTAGCATCCGACCGTTGGTTGGATTGACCTTCGTACAGTTCCATCGCTTCGATTAAAACATCGTCTTCATCGGACAGAATGGGAGATGGTGGCACAACAGCTTGTTTTAACCACTCTAACATTTCATCGTCAGAGGGTATGTCATAGATTGGTGACCTGAGTTCAAATCCTGATGCATCTGGTGTTCGATTTTCCACAGCACCAACAGCAGAGCGTGGGGGTGGTAAATTTGGGAACTCGCGATCCAAGTTAAACAACTCTGCTGCTGCCATGTTGTTACCATTTCCATTCCTTTCATCATCATCATCATTGTGTCCGATGTTCCTAAATTTCTCTATATCCTCTTCGCGGCGGCGGTCTCTAGTTTCATCACGTTCAATATTTAGTTCCATATATTTCCAGAATGCTTCAAAGTGATATTTCTCATCACGAAACATTCCAGCCATATACAAATCTAAAATAAACAAGGACGAACTACAATGATCTAAAACTTGACGTGGTCTTGAATGGAATTTCCGGGCAATAAATTTCAAAAAGTTACTCACCGCTTCCTGGGAGACCCCCACACGCTCCTCTTCGCGCACGGCCCTGGATCGAAGAAACAGAGCTTCCAAAAGTTGCCTCTCGCTTGCCTGCTCGGGATTCTCAATTACATTGTTTGCATTGGTGGTCATTTCCCTGAAAAATGAAATCTGGATAAGTCTCAAAGTAATTTTTTTTCTTATTTTATAAATTTACTATATATAATAGAATTGCTATCAATATTTTTCCCCCACTGTAATTTGCATTTAGTCAACTACCCCCTCCCCCCCAAAAAAAATATTTATCCACGCAATATTAAATCCGTGCCCGATGCGTGTGTGGTGATATGGTTTCAATTTGCAAGCAAATTGAAACCACAGCGCCACACACGCTTAGAAATACTCACGAAAATTTCCGCAAGGGGGCGCCCTCTTCGAAATTTCCGTGAAGGTACATACATTTACATGGTTGACACAATATTATATTCCGATGCACATAACCTTGTGCCAGAAGACAAGATTCCCAAATATCTTGCCGTTTGGTGAAATGATTAGCACAGGGATCCTGGGTTCAATTCCCGGTTTTTGTATTTTTGTTCTTTCATCAATTGCATCATATCATCACTTATCCTCACCGTCGCGGTTACCCAACGGTAGAAAGAAACGACATTAGATTACAAAAGTTATTTTTTAACAACGCTGGCGCGCAAAAGGGGTCCCTTGTTCGAATCCCGAATTGGGTAAAAATAATAATTGTAAATGTCCCTTCATCACATCATCACTCATCGTCGCGTTTAGCCAAAGGTGGCAGAAAACTAACATGAAATTAAAAAAAAAATCTTGGTACACATCAAAATAAATAATCTTAGGTTCGAATCGTAAATGTGCAATTTTCTTCAAATTTCTCTGTTTTGCTAATTACAAATATCTATATCTTTCAAATAACGCTAGCTTCTTGGGTAGTAAAGAAAAAATCCTCACTGTAATACAAACTGTTCTATTGTGAATGTAATTAACACATTTCATTTTCCACCGCCCCTCAATACGCTCAGCAGTAACCTCCGAAGCAACATCACTAGTTTTCATAGTAATAAAATAATTATACGCACTACGCTGTAACTGAAACTATTAAAAATAAAACAAAAAATATTGTTCTTGTTTAAAAATTACTTACCGCTTCGTATTATCAAATGCACCTCAAACAAAATAGAAAACAGGATCCGCACGAGTAATCTGAAAAGAAAAAATAATATTAGTGTTTTCGGCACATTGTTCAATTAATCAAAACTCTAATAAATTTAAACAGATTATCGTATGCAACAAATTGTATTTGAAAATTATTTACATGCATTGCCAACATTCTTCCAGGCGGGGAAGTTAGCTACAAAGCATAGAATTCAAGATCGTTAAAAATGTCGGACCCCGTGGTCGAGTGGTTAACACATCGCGCTCCGACGCTAGGAGTCCCGCTCGGGCATAAATGTTTGTGAATGTCCATTCATCAATTTTTCATCCCATCATCACTCATCCCCATCATCATAAATTAGCCAAAAAGCACAAAACACAAAGTAAAATAAAGCAAATCAATCAACCAATGAAAATGAAAATCGTTAAAAATAGTTTGTGTGCTACAATGCCAAAAGAATCTAAGTTTAAATCCTATTCTATGTTTGACTCTTGATACTCGATGATACAGTGATAGTTGTGCTGTGTGTCTTGGTGTAGAAACATTGCACACACTATATACAATCTACATTTAATATATATATAGATCCAGTCACAATTATCCTATGCGAGCATAAAATAAACTTAATAAAACAGTTTTAATCTTGTCAACATTCAGCCTCATCGTCGCGATGTATTCAAGGAATTCTCTGTGTAGAAAAATATTGCATACTGACTCGTTTTTTCAACTTAGCAGTAATGAATGCATAGAAATAATATAAATATATTCATTGCAATGTTCACTGAATCATTAATTAAAATAAAATAGTGTTCTTTTAAAATTTACTTACCGATTTTTTATTTTCAAATATGCTTCACACAAAATAGAAGGGCGATTCTGCAGTGCTAATCTGAAAAGAAAAAAATAATATTAGTGTTTTCGGTAAATTTTTCAATTCATCTTTGCTCTAAACTAAAATCACAACAGGCCTCCCCGATGGCGTAGTGGTAACGTCGTCGCCTTGTAATCAAGGGGTCCCGGGTTCGATGTGGAGGCACATGGCACAGTGGTTCGGATCCCACTTTAAACTGTAGGTCCAATCCCGATTAGCCTTCCTGTACATAAAGTGGACTTAAAACAACAAATCAATCAATCAATCAATAAAATCACAACAAATTTTATTTTGAAAGACATTCAGATGTCTTGCTACCATTCTCCGAATCGTAGCGGTTGGTTAACATAATACAGTGCCAAAAAGTTCCAAGTTCGCATCTTTGTGGCGTTTCCCACTCGTGGACCCTCACTGCGACCGATGTCTTATATTAAAATATCGGTCTAGAAACAGCACTGGTTCGGATCTTAATTTAAAATATAGACACAGTCCTGATTAAGCTATCCGAACATAAAATTATTTTTAAAATTAAAATTGTCATAATCATCATCATCATCATCGCGATTAGTCTAATAAAAAGTTAACAAAATGCACAAAATTCGCATTAAACTTTTATCTCAAATACACAATTCAATATTAATCAGTAAACATTGTAACAATTTACTGCAGTCTTAACTGTTATTAATTTAGAGATACAAGTCGGCAAATACAGCTTGCGTCTTCTCGAGCTTCTTTCGGAAATGTGAAAGCTGGTAACAATCATCTAATTTTATACTGTTGTCGATACAGTGGCTACTTCAACGTCATCAGTGCACAAAATTTTCCGCAAACACATTGTCCTTGTTTGTCCCCATTATTAATCAGACGACACCAAATTTGGGGAAATCAATCTTCCGAAATAGTGCGTCTCCCGTTAACACTTAAGGATATTAACAGACAATCAACATCAAAATAGAAAATACACTTCTTGTCAATGAACGGTCATAGATCCAAGAAAGTGTGCCATTACGGTATCTTTGAAAAACCTTCCTGTTAGAAACCAGTTAATGTACTGGAGAAAGGGTGTCACAGTCCTATTCTAGCATTTTGAAAACATCGGGCATTTCCTTGTTTGGAAAAATTCAGGACACAACAACAGTTCCACGGGGGATCAACTTTCTTGCTGATTCTTCCTATATTCTCAATAATCATCTTTGGTTTCGTTCTCGCCTTCAAACTGACCACCGGGCTCGACTCCCAAAAAAACATGTTTTGTGTGAGTATTCTTCCATCAATTACCATTTACTCAACTCTCCCTCTCTCTCCCTCTTTCTCATTTTTCTCTTTCTTTCTCTCTATCCCTTTTTCTTATTATCTCTCTCTCTCTGTGTCGTGTGAATATTCTCCTATCAACTAGCACTTATTCAACTCGCTCTCTCTCTCTCTCTCTCTCTCTCACACACACACACACACACACACACTCTCTCTCTCTCTCTCTCTCTCTCTCTCTCTCTCTCTTTCTCATTTCTCATTCTCTTTTCCTGTTCCTCACCTATGATCTCTCACTCTCCACTTCTCTTTTTCTCCTGTTCATCATCTATGATCTCTCACTGTCTTTATTCTCTCTATCTCTCTATAGTCCCCTCTTTTATCGCTCTCTCTCTCTCGTTATCGTCATTCTTTGAGTGGCTGGTGTCAAATGTTTACTGGTATATTAGACAATCGAGATGTCTTGTTCGGTCCACAGTCTTTGAGGAACTCCAACTATGAAAACAGTTAGTAGGAAGTTCTGGCAAAGCGCAAAAATCCAACGAGGTCAAGTCCTTGCTTATTTTAAACAAGGTAGGAGGGGAAGGAGGAAGACCTCCACAGTTCCTGAGCCAGTTTGCAGCTTGACCAGGCTGCAGCCTGACAGCCCGTACAGGGCCAACAAATTTAGTAGTGCATTACCATTGATATAATGCGCTATTGGTGCGCTCATTTTTTCTCTTAGTGAACTGAATATATATATATATATATATATATATATATATATATATATATATATATATATATATATATATATTTCACTTTCACAATGAAATATATAAAGACACACTGGGTAAAAGAAAAGAGAAATCGGCTTAAAAGTAACTGAATAATATAGATATAATTCCATTATCTGCAAATGAGCTGTACAAGAAAGAAAATTGCCGCATTATTAAGTGATGTGAGTGTTCATGGCCAATAAACTACGCAGAATGTTGCAGTGACATTCGGCTTGGCAACAGCGCGCTCGTTCACGAATCTCATGGCAGAAATCTCAACTGCCTTCCTAGGTGGCGTTCAGTATAAGGATGACTGTTGATAAAAAAGACAGAAGAAAATCGTGAATGATTGTAAATGAGTTAGCATGATTTAAGATATTGCATCAAACACCTTACTTATAGATTAATGAGAACCACGGTTTATGAATTAACTTTTCAGAACGATATGATTTCTTCACAGGAGGGAACTTACTATGTGGATTTTATGATGACGAGCACGGTATTGCACAACATTTCCAGCATCCAGAGAATAACCAACGTAAGCGTGGAATCCCTCGGCGACGAGTATGATATGTATTTTTTCCGGTTTTCGGTCCAATTCCCTGACGCTAAGGTATGTACAAATTGTTCTTTGAATGTTACTCACAATGTTTCTATGTTAGCATGCAATGTTAATTGGACATATCAATCGTGTGGTGATTCTACATATTCTAACACTTTTTTCGAAAGAAACCTGCAATTTTACTATACACCTGATGCACTAACCAACAAATTGCTCATTTTGAAACGAGAAAAAAATGCCCTCTCGAAACGTTGTATTTAGATAATGTGCAATGTCCAATTAACAACGTATGTAATGTATAAATTGATAAATAATTTCCATTTTGATGTGAAAACTAGGTACATTTACTTAGAGTTTGTATTATTGATTGATTTAGTATATTTTACTTCCTTCTTGTGCCACTTTTGGCTATTTGCCAAGATGGGGATGAGTGATGATATGATGAAATTGATGAATGCACATTTGCTAACATCCATGCCCAGGCATGGATTCGAACCCGGGACCCCTGGGTATTTGTATTAGAACACTCTCTCAGGCATTAGCAACAAAATCGAGGATTAACTTTGAATACGAACAAAAACAAAACAAGGATCTCTGATGTAGAAATGTTTTTGTTTTTTTCACCTCGAAAGCAATGTTCGTAACGACCCGTAAAAAAATTATCAGAATTTTTATAGGTTTCCAGAAATGTCTTTGTCATAGTTGTCAAAAGCTTGCAATAGTTTTATGCCGTGTGCTCTTTGTCTATTGGTAATTGACAAGCAGATTTTTTGAATTAATCCAATCAACGTGATTCAAGTGGAAATCAGCTTACCTGTGTCATGAATCTGGCAATAGTTTTGCTGTTACTAGCTCCAGCCTGTTTCCAAGGTGACATTTAGGTTTCTCTGAGTGAGACTCACCACAATTCTATTTATTAAAGAACACAGAGTGTAGAATCAGAACATATTGAAAAGAGCTATGAACAAATCTTCCTACTGTTGGCCGCCGATCGTACCGAATTTGATTCATACCAAACTGTAGAAAATTTGTCAATTACAACAAAAAATGATATTGTCATCCAAGTCCTACAAAAAAGTAATAAAAGCTAATCCTGTATTGTACAATCAATATATTCAAGTGAACAGTCCGAGGGGAAACTAAACAATATTTTATTTTTGTATTCTAACCATTCTCCAGATACAAAAACTCAAATAGTCAAATTCAGTTGCTTTTAATGTACATGGTGTTTCAGCGTTTTTGCCCTGATTTCAAGATTCATTAAAAAAATATTACTACAACAGATACAAACTTACGCAGGAACCATTGGGAGGAGGAAGGTTCAAATTTATTTTTATATGTTTTCAATATGGCCGCCATGCAGTTTGGCAACGCAGTGAAGGCAAAAACACATATTGTCGAAATTACTCGTGGATTTTGCACATGAATTCTCGGATCTTGTAGACGCCGGCCCCCGCGGCGGAGTGGTTAGCACATCGCGCTACGACGCCAGGGGTCCCGGGTTTGAATTCCGGCCTGGGCATGAATGTCTGCGAGTGTCCATTCATCAATTTCATCATGTCATTACTCATCCTCATCTTCGCTAATTAGCCAAAAGTGGCACAAAGGGCGAAGTAAAATAAAGCAATTCAATCGGATCTTGTGGACGACGATGATTGTCCTGGAAAAGTTATGGGCAACTGACGAGATTTATTTTCATCTCGCCAGGGAAGTGAATAAATAAAACATTCATATTTGAGCTGCAGAGAAGCCACACGAGTTTCAAGAGTCGTCGGACAATCCAGAGAAAATTCTTGTCTAGTGTGCAATTTCGCGAAATGCTCTCACTGCCCCACTTTTTTTTTTTCGAGGAGTACATCACATCTGGAAATTACCTGGAAATGCTCAATACCTTTTACATCCCAGAACTGTGATGCAAACTTATTCCAATATGAAGCAGCAGTTTCAACAAGATGGGGCCAGACCGCACACCACATAAGAAGTTCTTGAATTCCTAAACAAGCATTTCTGACATCGTGTTATTTCGAATCAATATCCTGAAATGTCAAACTGTGGCATGTCGTGGCCTCCCACAAGTCCGGACTTAAAGCCAGGGGAGTTTTACTTCTGGGGATGCCTGAATCAAGATTTTTATTTAATCTGGCCGGAGGAATATTCATGAAGTGCTAGATGAAATCAGGACAACTGCAACCATTTCGAAGGAGACATTGAAACGTGTATTCGGCAACATATCTGTTCGTCTTTGTTGTGTCACCGAACTGCATGGTGGCCAGATTGAAAACATACAAAAATATATTTCAACCTTCCTCTTCCCAATGGTACCTTGTGTAAGTTTGTATCTGTTGTAGTACTTTTTAAAATCAAGATTGAAATCAGGGCAAATCAGCTGAAACACCCTGTACATAATTTAGTACATTACAGTAACATCTAAATGCTGCCTTTATTAAAGAACTTTGTGGGGGGGAATGTTACTTCCAAACACTGGCACAGAGTAAATTATTATAAGAATGATATGATGTTAACCTGTCTCGTTTTCAGGCTACATCCAACTTCTTCATGCGTCAAAATGATGGCATTGACGACATATGGGAAGGAACCACATCAGCCTTGGTAGGCGACAACACGTTCGACCTGTGGTACGAAGTTGCCTATGCCATCCCAAGTTACGGAATGGGTAACGCTATGCAATCTTCATTCAGGTAAGCAACTATCATGGGCGTCGGGAAGGGGATTGAAATGGTCGGTCGACATCCTCCTGGAATTGTTTATTGTAAGTTTTAAATTACACAAAAACAATAAAACTCTTTAAATTGATAATTAGGATTCTAGCTGAATATTCAAAACACATGATATAATTCGTAGAATTGAATGTAATATGCAGAGCCAGGATCAAAACTCCCAGTTTTCATGTTTGCCTATTAATCCAAAGATTAAATCGTTATGTGAGTTTTGAAAAGTTCAAAAATGAGATTTTTATGTGACAGGCCGCAAAACGTGAACTTAATAACATTTCAACCTAACTTCCAAAGGTTTCCTTTGAACGAAGTGCATAAAGGTTAATAACCAAATAACATAACCATGCGTTTTAAAATATAAACTAAGGTATTTATAATGTCATTTTGTAAGGAAGGGCCGGCTGTGGTTACATAAAAAATACCAGAGCGGCTCACTAGCACAACTACGCCACTGGGCCTTTGGACATTCTCCGGTGGGACAGTCCAGTCATTCTCTTGACTATGTTTCCCTTTGTGCAAATTCCATCATGATCCTCAGATAGAACTATACTCTATACGCCTTTAGAAGGAACATGAGTTCAGCCAATGCGCTGGGTACCAAACTAAAGTGCTAGCGGAAAAGGAAGACAGAGGATTCGCTGTGACCAATATGCAAACTTTTACATATATACGAGGGTCATCAAGAAAATAATGAACGTTTACTTGTAAAACACAAACGACAAATGGTGTGTGCAAAAAATTATGGGAGAGAAACTGCATGCCTTAATCTACTTTTCCACATCTTTGCCATATATATTCAAGCACTTACCATAGCGTGAAACCAGTTTGTTTATACCGTCATTGTTCTCGGTTTCCGCCAATGTATTTAACCGCGCCGTTTGTTATGTATGGCACGACGGAGCCTTTGTAGCGTTTGACAGATAAAGACATATAGACAGATAGACATCAGCATTGATTGTTGCTCCGCATCCCAGGAAATCAATGAGTAAGTCAACTTATAACCGATGTACCAATTACCACTAACATCGGTTTTTCTACGCATTTGTCCCCAAGATCACATTTTTCTGCTCTCTGAGAAAAGGACAGCTGTCTCAAGAAACCAGCATTCTTTCCCATGAAGCCTTTCATATATCACCGCCCCTACTTCGAGATAAAGAAGCCAGTGTGTCCCGTAATAAACTCTCATATCCATCCAGTCCACATTCGGCTCACGTCACCATAAATTCAAGTTCAGCCTGATGGTTGAAATTTAGAGATGGAGCTAATCACGGAACTTCAGGCACTTTAAAATTTAGAACCCCCGACGAAGACTCTCACCCTCGTCCTGAACAAGGACCCTCTGTTCTCAAGGGAGTTCGCAGCCTGCCAGGCCTCGAATCAAGACAATAGTCTCACACATAACAGTCTCGCAGATGGACATAATTCACATAACAGCCTCGCAGATGGACATAATTCCTACGAGCGCGCGCCCGCCAGTCACAGTGACAGTGAAGTGACAAGGGTAATAATATGGAATCTTGAACTACAACCCTGCCCGAAAATATCTCTTCGTATCTCTTCGCCTCAGTGAAGTTTAGACAGCCACAGAAGGCATAACTTTAACGAAGTGTCCGAGTTGTGAGCAATAAAAATTAATTAGAACTAGGTACTTTTCGTTCTCGAGATCAGCTCTCAAACAAGGTGTTATTGTGTTTTTGTGCTACGCGATTATCGCCCTTCACGCCCTTCAGTGTATGTGATTCTCACCCCTTCAGTGTAAACATGACCACGTGTGGGAGGAGTTAAAAGTTCGACGACCAATAGAGTAAGCGATAATTCTTCCGGGAACGAAGGAAGCTCGAGGAAAAAGGAGAAAGAAAGGACTTGAGAGACACAGTTCAACGTTCACATCGAGACTCTCGTTTCAGCACCTTAACATGTCGGAGAGGAAAATATTTTCTCCTCTCTTGACAAAGTCTAGACTCTTAGCTTTGAAATTTCAACTTTAACTTTTTAAACTTGTTAGGAAATGGTGCTCGAGTAAAGACTAGTGTTTGAGTGCAACGCTGACCATCAGCGGTCACCGCTGCTAAATTGTTTTTACCCAAAGGCTTACGGGTAAACGATAGTGTCTTGTTTGCATGGTGCGTGCGTAGAAGGGTGGCGAGGTGTTGTAAGTATGTCGACTGCAGTGCATTAAATACTATGTCATAACATGTTTCAGTGTTCTGATTTCTTCTTGCAATAATAATTTTGGCATGAACTTGGCTCGTAAATGAAGACCAATGTATAAGGAACCTGTGCATCCTTATTCATTGGCCGAACTCTTGGACCGTCGACACAATGAATAATCCCGTGTCTTAATTCTTTTGGTACATTTATCTGTTTTACGTAAGTGAACATCTATGCTTAATTAACGTAAGACCAGATTCGAACCTAAACACCCCTTATTTCTAATATAACCTTTCCAGCCACAAAAGACAGTTGCAGAAAATAATATATGGTGCATGTTACACGTGGAACAATCACGACATCCACGTGAAACCACGTGTAAATAGATGTTTTTCACGTTCTTTCACCTTCTATCGGAACATTTTGCATCACCGAACAAAGTGGCGCAGTACTGCCGGAGTAAGAGCAGGCACTTGCCGTCACTCGGGAGCCGTAGCATCGGTATTTGTCGCACGAGAAATGTAAGTAGGAAAAATACATCAATTTTGGGGGAAACAATTACAACACCGAAAACGTAAGGTACCTACTGATAAGTATCAATCTGTAGCAGTTCTGTTTTGGCGCCTACAAATATTAATTAATAAGATTTTTGAAAATGTCTTTGCAGGGTTACCGAAAGTAACGTGACGTGGTCGTATCAAGAAGGAGAAGACAAATGGGTCGACTACGCAGTTGAACATGCGTTGATGTTGGATGGAGACAGTATATTTGCTGCTACTAGTGACCTGGAAGTTTTTGATCAGATAGGATTTCCACCTCATCCATGACAACGGACGACTGAAATTGAAAAGAAAAAAAGAAAAGAGTAGCTAAAAGAACAGGAACATAATCCCTCAACAGAGAACTGTTCTCCTGAACTGAATAGGAAAACACTGGTGTAAAAGCGACACAGAGACTGGCTTACAGAACATTTAGATCAAAGTTTAGCCTCGGAGGTTTTGCAAGTGTGTCAGCAAAATAATCAAGGGGACGTAAAGGGGTTATTGTCCCCTCAAACTATGATTCTTTTATACAAACCTACGAAAATAACATTGACGATTTTTTCGATTTCCGTCCTTCCATAAATGAATGGATTGTTTATGAAGAGAGGCAGGCACCAGAACTCTGCAGTCTGCAAAATTTGGTAATTTCAGTTTTGTAAGCTTTGATGTACATTTTTAAATCCAATTCCAGACTTATTTTCGAACTGGAGTCACGATGTGAAAATGTCCCTTTTTTTTGTTAACTCATAGTCAGGCATGGTCTTGTTTGATTAATTGATTTGCTTTATTTTACTTAACTTTTTGTACCACTTTTGGCTAATTTTGCGAAGATGGGGATGAGTGATGATATGATGAAATTGATGAATGGACACTCACAAATATCCATGCCCAGGCTGGGATTCGAACCCGCGACCGCTGGCGTCGTAGCCCGTTTTCCTAACCACTCCGCCATGGGAGCAGACTCATGCATGGTCTTCATTAGAAGAATCATTACCAATACGTATAAGGTCTAAATCAGTGGTTCTCAAATTGTTTTCTCATTGCACCCTTTAGTCGTAACGAAACGTCTATGTACCCTCACCATAAGTTTTCTCCGAAAAGTGGGTTTTAAAGACTTCTTGGCTGCCTGGTTAGTGGGGTATTTTTCCAACGTTGGAGGCGTGTATCTGCAATGGATCTAAATGGCATTCGGGCTGTATATGGAAAAATAGTAAATAAATATACATTAGAAAACTACTTTTATTATTTTATTTGGTGTTCCTACGCTTACAATATTTATGATTAATTACAACAAAAAGTTAAACACATACATGCTAAGAAGTATATAAAAGACTTCAATTTTCATATATTTTTTTCCAGAGTTTTTGAAAATAAATAAATGACAAAAAAAAGTTCATAAACCAACTGTCAAGCACAATTTTGGAGTTCTTATTGTCAATCCTGAGTTTCTAGTGAGAGGGATGTGCCTGCATTGCCTGAATCAGTTTCGTGATGTTTGGTTGTTCACTTGAAACTTTCAAGAGGAGATTCTGCTCAAAATATAGTCTATTTTATATTTCGAACGAGTATTTTATTTCAAAATATATGAGACAAAGATAAAAGTGTCAGTGACAAACTCAGCCTTATTTTCCTCTTGAGTGTTAAAGATATGAAGTCTGGTCTACACACCTGCTGAAAAAACGTTGTGTGGGTGTTCCCGACATCTCTCTTCCGAGCTGATCCTTTCAAGTCGTTTATGTACCCCTGGGGGTACAAGTACAACAGTTTGAGAACCAAACTATACGTATAATTTATGAATGTTATTTTCTAAACATAGTAGAATTATCGTGGTTGTTCAATGGTGGTGGTAGAAGAAAATCTGAAAACATTGTAAATTTGCGGAATACAATTGGAACGCTTCGGACAATGAATGTAGTCAGTAAGCACATAGCTAAGTTGAAGTTTTTCCATTACTTTGGACCATAATATTGAAACTCTAACAAGTGTAGGTTCAGCTGTAGCTGCCATACTAACACAGAATTGGTGGTAATTTAATACTCCAACAGTATTTCGGATTTTTTTTTTTTTTTTTTTTTTTTTTTTTTTTTACATTTTCGGACCTACTTTCCTCTACAACCGTTAATCGGTGTTAATGTAACACCACTGAGGGTAAACACTGAATAAATTGTTTTGGATCTACTAGGACCAGTATCTGTGACGCTTCAATACCATTTCATTTTACAGTGCGCTTAGGTGACTTTACCGATGGTAATGTTAGTGAAGTTTTCATTGGTGATACCGAAAATATTTACGACAGACAGAACATATACGTGTTCTTGAAGAACACATAAACCTACACACGGACAAAAAATGTAACAATTGACACAAATGCCTAATTGCTTTACTTCAGTAACAATTGCAAGTGCATAAATTGATAATGATGCATTTTTGGTGCATGGAATGCATGTTCTTCTTATCCTCTTTCCTCTATCCCTTATGCTTTTACAGTGTCGTGGATGCCTCGACCCACTGTTTCCATTCTCCTCTGTTCTTGGCCATTTCTTGGAATGTCTTTTCCTTCCCATTTCTTCAACCATGTCCTCGTATGACTTTTGCTCTGCTCCTGAGCCTTCTTCCTTCTGGCCTTGCCTCCAAGAACTGCTTAGATCTCCTCTCCTCCTCCATTCTGGTTAAGTGGCCAAACCATTTCATTGTCTTTTCATGAGTTGGTTTACAATTGATGTTTACTCCAACTCTTCCCTTATCCTTTCATTCCTTATTCTGTCTCTTGTTATTCCTACTACCTTTCGGTACCACTTCAGTTCCACTGTTGTTATCTTAAGAAGTAGTTCTCCTTTCGTTGACCAGCTTTCACTTTCATACACTAGTATTGGTTCTATCACTGTCAAGATAGGTCTATCGTTCATTTTTGGGCAACAATGTCACCTTCTCTGCAATTCTTGCTCTTGTTTTGATCCGATTTCGATCAAATGTCGAGTCTTTTTGCATCCAATTTTCAGAAAAAACCTCACCACTTCTGCAATGTTTTTCTCTCATCTTGAACACATTTCGGGTGTCAACTGATTCACCGAAAGTGCATCAACCCTGAATTAATGTATTTTTCATTCAGTGCGTACCAACTCAACACACAACATTAAATTGAAATCTATACACCAGTGTTGCAGTATGCTGACATTAAAAAAATGTCACAGGTGAACGTACAAAATCTCAAACAGAAATTCTAATTTTCTAATGTCAGTTGCTCTGGTGTTCGTCGGTGCTCCTGTAAATTTTTTAGTCATAATATAATTGTACTTGTTATTTTATTGTATTGATACTACAATTGTAGACATTGATTCAGAAATAAATTAAATCAATCTGCAAAAGCATATTACTTTTTTTCTTCACGCATATTCTAGGCTAGCTTATAGGCTACCTCCGAAGACTAAACTAAAATCCAGGAAATAATCGACTAACGAATATGACTGATGCCTCATTCCGCAGGATAAAAACGATAGTTTCTGGTCACCTATACTTTAAACCAGGGTGGATAAACGTGATTTTATTCAAAAAATCATATTTGTTCAGTTTTCTTTATTTAGATATGATTTTTTTTTATTTAAATCGATTTATTTTTAAACAACCTTAAAATTGCTCGTGTGGTTTTTGGCACCATACATATAGGTTTGTCTTTCTTATAGAAAGGCTTTTTCTAGTAAAAACCTCTGTAAAAATTTGAACAGTTTGATTAAAGCAAATACATTCTTTATGTAAATATACATTTTTCTGTTTCTGATACTACGCATATGAACCTACTATGGAAATGTTTGTTGAGTGTGTTAATGAAACTATAATACATAATTTTAGTAACTTTTTCCAGTGAAAATAAAACGTTCTGGATGTACTCTATAACAGTAACTTAAAATAGTTATTAAAGTCTTTGTAGCTTAATTTTGGCAATTTTTTAATGATAGTATGCAAAATATCAGCTACCATGTATATTTATAGTTTAATGATAATGACACTGTTTTCAGTTTAACATCATTAGTATTTTGTATGTTTTACTACACAAAATGTTTGATATTTTGCCTATAAAAATTATTGAATTTTAAATCAAGATAATTTAAATGTGTTTATGTTTCCTTTCGCATAAGCTTCACCCCATAAGTACATATATTTTGCTTTCTTTCTTAGAGCCTAATAAACACCATTCAATGATTATGAGATTAATGTACTTTCACAAAAAGTGATTATGGTGTCTACAAAATCCTTATGTACAATTATTCTACAAATTATTTATTGAATGTGATTTAAGTCAGTGATTTCTTTTAAAAAATCACCTAATTTAATCTTGATTTAAATCACTCCACCTTGCTTTAAACTATCTTTAGACTTCCGCTTGAAGATTCTTTACCAAGCACCGTCCGAGAAGACGGGGCTTCCAACGCGTGATGTAATTGGTAACATTGAAGACAATGTTAAACCTTTTGGGTTTTGGGTCATTTTTCTGTGATTTGTAGTTTTTATTGCATTTTGCACCATTTTTGAAGTTTCTACTTTCTCCTTCCAAATTGTTGCATGAATTTTAAATGCATTTGCTAGCATAACTTACATATTTAAATTCTCTAACATGGTCCTGTTTAGCAAGTACGCCATTAATCGTAAACATGTTCAATGCAAAAGCAAAATATTATTTTCAACTGAAACCTTTTGCAATGGATTTTGTGGAAATAATTGTGGTAAATACTGTTCATCCAGCAAACTTAAAATACTTTGGGTGGAGCCTACTTTGAGTTTCCCTTGTTGGTCACTATTGATGATTTCATCTGTGGTTTTAATGTAAAATTAGTAACAGTATTTTACAAAATATAATCTGATACAGACGGAAAGAAATGTACTATGTTCAGATACTTGATTGATTGAATTAGTTTATTTTACTTCGCGTTTTGTGCCTCTTGTCTAATTTGCGAAGATGAGGATGAGTGATGAAAGGATGAAATTGATGAATGGACATTCACAAACAACCAAGCCCGACCGGGATTCGAACCCGGGACCCTTGGCGTCGCAGCGCGATGTGCTAACCGCTCGGCCACAGGGTCGGGCTATGTTCAGATACTCACTGACTACTGTATCGTACAAGGTCCACTCATAAAGGATGCACAGTAAGGCTAATCAGGACTGGACTTACTGTTTAAAGTACGATCTGAGCACTATGTTCCTCCACCGGGTATCGGCAACGACGCTTCCACTGCGCCATCCGGAAGGCCCACTTTATGTAACCTTGAAGTAAAAATTTAGAAAACTACATTAACACTTGATTGTTTATTTATCTCTTGCTCGATAGTTTAAACCACCAAACAACAGATTTAGCACAACTTTGCTGGATGACTCCTGCCTTCTGTCTTCCCAGAAAAAGAACCTCACAGCGCTGCCAACAATTGTATTGCAAAACTCGCTAACCAGCGTGGAATTTTCCCACGAACGGGAAATTTTGAAACCAAACTATTACAGAAAAGAGGACAAGGGTGGCATGTGGCATGAAAATTGACATCTGGGCCAAGAACAACACTGACCCACTGAATACATGAGGACGAGAGAGATCGTTGGCCAAACATAATACACGCGTTATAATGGTGACGAAGAGCTTTTGTTTTTAACTTTGGGCAGAGTTGGATGTTTGGTTTCGCGTGGTTTCTTTTCGAGTGGAAATCGCGTCGTGGAATTTTGAAGAAAATTTCATTCCTTGCTGCGCGAAATTAATTTAGAGGCAGGTCGTGTGTGTAATGAGTGACTGAATTGTGTATATGGGGCATTCCATTGTATTAGTGATAAGGAGGAACCTTGAATAATCAGTCCTTTTTTCCTTCTTTTACTTCTGATTTTACCACAATTTGTTATGCTTTTCCGACTGTTGGTTCTGAAGAATTGTATATCTGTAGCTGTGGTTTCGATCCTACCAAGCAACTTTTTAGTTTTGAACCAGTTCAATTTAAATGATTTTGAAAATCACTCTTCTAAAAATACATTTTTCTAGCTGTGATCCGAGCCTACCTAGCGTTTCTCGATTTTGGCGTTCGGGTTATTTTCTTCGCGAACGACGTGAATTTTGAAAAATCCCTTCTTACTGGGTCATTAGAGGAAGACCATGAACGTAGTTTGGAAGGGGCTAAAGAGTATGAGACCACAGAACCAGACATTACCCCTCCCTCCCACTAAACGGTTTATGAGCTGATAAAGAAACTACAAAAATCAGAAGACTCATCCAGATTCAATTAGTTTCCTGTCTTAACAACAGAGTTTCAATAGACAAATTAAGAGACGGTGTTAGGGTATTGTCAATGCACCGTGTATTACAGACTTCTAGATGCCGTCACCAATCACCTGGGAACGTAATTTTCAGAAGACAGCTTGCACATTAGTTAGAAGCAAACTAGAATATACATCTATTGTTTGGTCGCCACTTTACAAAACCCACATAAAACAAATAGAACAAGTGCAAAAAAAGTTTTTGAGATACCTATATTACAAGAGGTACAACATGTCTGCATACGCAAACGGAGTTTCATATGTCCTTTTACTGAAGGAATTCTCATTTATGACACTCAGCAATAGAAGAGAATTAGGACAACAGATATTTCTTTATAAAATTATAACTGGATTGTTGGATAATAGAGAGTTTCTTCACCAAATATGTTTCAATGCTAGCACATGTAATTTAAGAAAAAGAAATTTATTGCTATATAATATCCCTAAAACTGAAAAGTACAAACAATCACCATTAATTAGAATGAGTAGTATGTATAATAGAATAACATCCACAAATCCAAATATTGACTTTAATCTTAACATTTTGGAATATAAAAATGCTATAAAAGCCACACTTAACACAGATACTTTCACAAATGGTTGATTATTTATTGTATTTATTAATTATTGCAGAATATGTTCTATATGTATCCCTATATCCACATAAATGTGTGTGTGTGTATATATATAATGTAAATATATGTATGTAGATAAGCTTAAGCATATGTGCCCATTAATATGTGTATGTATTTATTTCATTGTTGTTTCTATCCTATTATGGTCATATTTATTCTGTACACCTCATGAGAAAGGTGATAATATTGGTTGTGGATATATGAATAATTTGTGTGTTGTGTATATGTAGATGTGTATGTATATATGTATATATATATATATATATATATATATATATATATGTGTGTGTGTGTGTGTGTGTGTGTGTGTGTGTGTGTGTGTGTGTGTGTGTGTGTGTGTGTGTGTGTGCGAGCACGTCATTACTCTACGTTATATAAGTGTACTTATGTTATAGTTAATAACTATGTAGTATGTATGCATGTTATTTAATCTCATTTATATTCATGTTCACATTATTTATGTTATATTAATGCCTCTGTAATTGGAGATATCCTTTCTCTGTAGAAGGCAAATAAATAAATAAATAAATAAATAAATTAGTCGATCATTCCATAAAATTTGATAACGATAGTTCAACAGATTTCATCCAGACATAGTCGAAACTTTTCAACATAAAGATGGATATTCTAAAAACTTTTCAGCATCAAGAAGGGTATAAGAACTTTTCAGCATCAAGAAGGGTATTCTAAGAAATTTTCAACATCAACAAGGGTATTCTAAGAACTTGTCAGCATCAAAAAGGGTATTCTAAGAAATTTTCAGCATCAACAAGGGTATTCTAAGAACTTTTCAGCATCAAGAAGGGTATTCTAAGAACTTTTCAGCATCAACAAGGGTATTCTAAGAAATTTTCAACATCAACAAGGGTATTCTAAGAACTTGTCAGCATCAAAAAGGGTATTCTAAGAAATTTTCAGCATCAAGAAGGGTATTCTAAGAACTTTTCAGCATCAAAAAGGGTATTCTAAGAAATTTTCAACATCAACAAGGGTATTCTAAGAACTTGTCAGCATCAAAAAGGGTATTCTAAGAAATTTTCAGCATCAACAAGGGTATTCTAAGAACTTTTCAGCATCAAGAAGGGTATTCTAAGAACTTTTCAGCATCAAGAAGGGTATTCTAAGAAATTTTCAACATCAACAAGGGTATTCTAAGAACTTGTCAGCATCAAAAAGGGTATTCTAAGAAATTTTCAGCATCAACAAGGGTATTCTAAGAACTTTTCAGCATCAAGAAGGGTATTCTAAGAAATTTTCAACATCAACAAGGGTATTCTAAGAACTTGTCAGCATCAAAAAGGGTATTCTAAGAAATTTTCAGCATCAACAAGGGTATTCTAAGAACTTGTCAGCATCAAAAAGGGTATTCTAAGAAATTTTCAGCATCAACAAGGGTATTCTAAGAACTTTTCAGCATCAAGAAGGGTATTCTAAGAAATTTTCAACATCAACAAGGGTATTCTAAGAACTTGTCAGCATCAAAAAGGGTATTCTAAGAAATTTTCAGCATCAACAAGGGTATTCTAAGAACTTTTCAGCATCAAGAAGGGTATTCTAAGAACTTTTCAGCATCAAGAAGGGTATTCTAAGAAATTTTCAACATGAACAAGGGTATTCTAAGAACTTGTCAGCATCAAAAAGGGTATTCTAAGAAATTTTCAGCATCAACAAGGGTATTCTAAGAACTTTTCAGCATCAAGAAGGGTATTCTAAGAACTTTTCAGCATCAAGAAGGGTATTCTAAGAAATTTTCAGCATTAAGTGGGGTATTCTAAGAAATTTTCAACATCAGGATGGGTATTCTAAGAGATGAAATGTTGGTGGCGGGAAACTATATTTTCATCTAATAAGAATGTGCATGTCTTCGGACACAACTGAATGGTCTTTTTCTGCAATATAATAAGACGTATTGAAACATGGCTATAAGGTAGACCATAGGACAAGACAGATTGTCTTCCTTAGCAGTATTGAACATAGGGAAATTGTAGTGGATCGACAAACCCCTCTTCAGAATCTCTACAGAACTGCAACAAATAGCACATCTATTGAAGTTTAAGGTAGACAATTACGTTTTGTTCGAATTGTCGTTTTTAAGTCCATTTTATGCATGGAAAGGCAAATCGGAACTGAACCTAGAGTTTAAAGTGGGATCCGAACCACTGTGCCATATACCTACGCCAGGTATCGAACCCGCAACCCCTTGATTGCAAGGCGTAGTCAATTACGAAATTGGTGTAATGAATTAGTCACGGATCTAATTGTAAATGGTTCTAAGTTGTAATAAAATTAGGAAAATGCAAAGTGTCGTTGTAGAGATATTTAGAAAATTTAAATCTTTGCTATTCCATTAACTATGTAGAGGGTGCTTTTAAATGCCTTGCAGCATTATAATTTGTTCATTACTCAAGATTACCCTATGACAACATATTGAAATTATAAATTTATATTCTAAACAAGATGTGCTGTTTAATAAATTTTGCTACTATCTGAAATTGTGAACATATTTCTTTTATGAAAGTGGTACTCGACATCAACGCAATGCAGTTTATTTTGGATGTGATGATGTGGGATCATCTTTTTTTCCGAGAAGAATGTCCGTGTTGCTTTTCGTAATGGATAAAAGCATGAATAATCTTAGCCCTAGTTAGCCCCCCCCCCTCCAACTGGACGGGCGAAACTCTGCCTGTAAGGAAGGCACCTGTAAATTCAAGTCTCCAGTCCCCGAGACTTGGCTTGTAGGTTGGGTGCGAGCAACACTTATACACATAAAGATAATGTTCAACGAATGTTTATCACCCATTCCAATCAAAAGCAGCGCACACTGGCTTATCACAATTTTATCAAGTACGATAAAAGTTGAGGGGCGAAATTAATATCTATGACAGAAATTGACACAGCACTCTGGTGCAAATACTATTTCATACTCATACACCATTGGTAAGCCTATTAGATTTTCATCTTAATTTTGAAGATCAACTAGATACGCTTTATAGCTCAATAAACACCACGTAATTATGAAGAACTAGATTAGTACAATATCAGCATGCATTAGAAATTAGCACTCATATTAATACAGTAGTTACTAAGCATTAGTTTACTTCAATATCACTTGGTATTGGAAATTACCATTCATAAGAATAACATGTTTGTTCATTAATCCGCTTATGTAGAACTCTCTTACACACAATTATATCAAGATGAACAATACACACAGCACCATCTGTTAAGAACTTTTGTTTATAATATAAGTATTCTCGTGTTTTAATTTTCAGGTGTTTGGGCTGTAAATGTACAAAAATGAAAAGGTTTAAAACCACCCTTTTTTCCGTCAGGGGTTCAATTTTAATAAAATGAGGAAGTATTTTCAATGCAATTTGAAATATATGATTTATAAAGTAGTAGTAACTAATTACTATTATTATTATTATTATTATAACAATAGCAATAATAATAATAATAATAATAAACGTTTCTATGGCTCAACCCCCCCCCCCCCCCGAGAAAAATCCTGCGGACGCCCTTGCACGTCATATTTTTATTGCAGTTTACCTTTCCAAATAGACACTATTCATGTATTTCACTTTAATTGTATTTCCAGGTTGAAGAAAGTTTGCAAGGATGAGATTTAAGGATGTTGTTCTGCTGGTAATTTTAGTTAGCTCTGCTTCAAGTTTGGAGGAAGACATTAAGGACATAAACGTGAATGACGAAAGGTAAGTGAGGTGAGGTTAAGTTAGAAGATACTGCATTTAACGGAGGAGGACAAAGTATTACTAAACTAGAGGATGCAACTTATCTTTACAAATGTTTTCAAATGTGTCACAGTCCCTCACAGCGTCATTAGTCCAGACCATAGATGTAACTGCGCATGCGCTAAGTGGGAGAGTCTAAGTGGCGAGATGGGGGAGAAGGCTGCAAGTGGAAAGCAGATAGAAGCCGTAAATTACGCCGCAGACGAACCAGACAACAGCGGTGGCGCCGAGAGTTATGACGTGGAGGGAAGAAATACTACGCCAACCTCGTTCTACAGGCTGTTGCTTTTCTTATCGCGCTGGATTGGTCGCTTACCTGCCCCACCACCCTTGCCACCATGAGAATCGGCCTTCGTTATAGTAGACAAGACCTATAACAGGTGACGTTTCAAATGTAGTAATGTCGTCTTAGTATAAAACTAACGAAAATGAACAACTTGTTTGTTTGAATTGTTGCTTAAAGTCCACTTTATGCACATATAGGCTAATTGGGACTGGACCTACAGTTTAAAGTGGGATAGGAACCACTGTACCACGAGCCTCCACCAAGTATCGAACCCGGAACCCCTTATAAAGTTATTTATGCATTCTCTACATTCAGCTTCAAACTCACTCTACTTCTGGAAACAATTCAAAAAACTTTTCCACTCGTCTTTCACGTGCAGTAACTTAATAATTTCATTTAACGCGACTCCAAACTGGGCATGAAAACAACACGATCACTGAAACGCACTTAATCCCACTGTAGTAACCACAGACCTCTAGGTACCAGACCGGAAACGTGAGCCTTGTAACATGGATCAACTTGAAGCGAAAAAAAGGCGAATACAGGGGGAAACTAACATGTCGTCGAGCATTCCTTCGCATTTCCACTTGTAACAAATATTCTGAAGATTACAATACAAAAGATTCAGTTTTAAACTTACGAAATTTTCTCTCTAGAGGTGAGTACAAGTAATCTATCTATCTATCTATATAAAATGGATGTAGGTGTGTGGGTGGGTGTATATATTTGTTTGTTACGGCATAACTCTAGAACGCCTGGAGCAATTTCAACAAAACTTGTACATGTATCACTTGCAATCTGGAAATTATATTTTGGGGTAAGACACCCCTGGCACCCCTAGGGGTGGGGTGGGAAGAGGTGACGTAAAAATAATCGAGAACAACAGATATTAAATTCCGCGCAAACAGACATCCGTGACTCTATGCAATCCCGCAAAACGATAGTGTTTCTCGGGTTGTCTAACATTCAGGCTGTGTTGCCAATGGAATCCATAGTTTTCGTGACACTCCCAACGGTTCAACTCCAAGTTCATCACCTATCGGCATAATGGGGGGGGGGGGTGAGAGGGTGTGAAAAATAAAATGCCACAAATGACCTAGATTAGTGTCGAATCCATAGTTTTGGGAGTCGCTTAGCTAATTGGTGACATTTACGATCACATTTAAAGTTAGTCACATTTTACACTATAGTTAGAATTCATTATTTTCCGGTCTAATACAAGATACAATAAATAAATACCCGGGCAACGCCGGGCAATCAGCTAGTATCTTCATAAACAAAAAAACAGCAAGAAGTTGAAATGCACATCTCCGCCATATTTCTAGCACTTGGGCTATGCGCGAGAGAAGTTGCGCATTTTCTGTGGTAGTAACATGCTACGAAATAAATGTATATAATGAAGCAAAGCTGGGTGAAACGGAAAAAAATAAGTCTAAAGATGTCTTTAAGCCTGGATTGGAACCTTTCTCTCGCACAATTTAAATTCGCTCAAAGTTGCGTATTGTTTCATTGAAGAAAGATTCCTCGACCGTATTTAAAATGACCCGGAAAAAGGTTATTGGACAGTATTTAATTTGATCGTGAAAAAGGTTCCTGCACCGTATTGAAATTGATCCGGAAAATCTGTTCCTGGACCGAATTTAAATTGATCCGGAAAAAAGGTTCCTGGACCGAATTATAATTCAGCCGGAAAAAGCTCCTGGACAGTTTTTAAATTCATCCTAAAAAAAAAAGGTTCCTGAAATAATTCAAAGGATCTGTACTGTCCAGAAGCCATTTACGCTTTCTGATTTTCTTTGCTGGAACCGGAATTGAATTTATTTGAAATTCCTGAACCTTTAACAACTCTGCTTTAAACTTTCAGTTTTTCCCACTTACCACTTACTCTAACAAAAAATATAGTAATACTAAATCTCTTCATTCCGGCAGATAAAGTTTGTCCGGGTGAGTGAGTTCGATTCTTGGATACTCACGGACATTCCGGGAAGGCTGTGCCGATTCGTCAAATTCATCGCTTCCTATTAGCAAATTACTCACTGTTTACCTGTTAGCTTGTTTGTTACACCAATACTTCAGGAAGTCTGTTTACCACTTAGCATATTTGAAATACCTAAGAAGAGCAAGCGGCTGGTAGAACAAGTGAATGACCCTTGGTCAAGTTGAAGCTTCTTGAAAATGTACAGGCTTACAGCTTCATTACGGTATGAAACACATCACCGTTATGCAGCAAACTTTTTCATCAAAAGCACAATGTACCCATTTAATGCTTGGCCAGGCTAAACTATGCGATGATACATTAAACCATTTCTGACTAATTATTTATGTGGTTACAACGAACAACACTTACTTACAATGCTTACAATCCATTTCAGGTGGATTTCAGTAGAAGAGAAAGATGATTTTGACTACGATTCTTACATGGATGACTTTCTGAACGCACTTTCTCAGGAACTTACAGCAGTGGGAGATGAAATTAGCCTTGGCAACTACACGGGTACCTTTAACGCAACGGTGATATACTTATTGTCAATTTAATAATAATATAATTATTTATGTTGTAAGATTCTTTTTCAAACTTCTGTTCGGAAAGTACAAAATTCAGAACGTAAATTTGCTAACAAAGGATTGGCAATACGGTTATTTTCTCATCCACTTATGAGAATATTGTGTACTAAAACCGAAAGTGAATATTACAGATAGAAATACACTGAACGATTTATCTCCTTCAAAGATACAACAACTTGTTTGTTTGAATTGTTGTTTTAAGCCCACTTTTTGCACAGAAAGGCTAATCGGGACTGGACGTACAGATTTAAATGGGATCCGAATCACTGTGCCATGTGCTTACACCGGGTATAGTAGAATGACAGCATTTTGTTCCTACGCGTCAGCAAAAATTTGATGCGGCAGGTGTTATGTTACATCCGGTCGTAGCGGGCCACGAGCGGTTTTATTGTTGAGTCAGCAGAACGTGTCTGATCACATTGAAGACATCGGAAGCGGTGGGGGGAGGGGGTCAATGAATTTGTCACGTTGTTTCTTGATGTATGCTAACCTAACACGTGCGTATGTTTTTGTGTGTGTGTGTGTGTGTGTGTGTGGAGGAAATGCGCGCGCAACCATTGCGTATGATTCAAAGACATGAAGAAATGATTTAAAGATGGCGCCGAAGGTGCTTTACCCCGAAAGCTTAGCGGCTAAGGTTATTGCTCTGTAAAACAAGAGGCGTCGAGGGTTCGATTCCTGGTAGAGTCAATATTGGTTGATTGATAGATTGAGTTAGTTTTTTTAAGTCCGTTTTATGCACGGCAAAACTAATCAGGATTGGAGCTACAGTTGAAAAGTGGTAATTCGGACCACTATGTGCCTCCACCGAGTATCGAACCTGGGACCCCTTGATTACAAGGCGACGATGTCAATATTGAATGGTCTCGATTAGCCTGTGTGTAAATAAAGGCAACAAAATGGTTGAGTTCGAAAATCGAGTTGGGTTAGTGGTTAAAGTTGTCACCTGGCAATGAAGAGGTCGCGGGTTCGATTTTCTAGGTAGTTAAATGAGGCCAATTGTTTTGTCCCGCCTTATAGGTTCCGATTAGTCCATCTGTGCATAAATAGTATTTGAATAAAATCAATGTGGCGGCCGCGTTTTGTGTTTAGCAGCGGCGGCGGCGGCGACCGAGCGCGGCGCGGGGCGGAGCGGCGCGGGGCGGGGCGGGGGCGGCGCGGTGGTGTTTTTTATTCCGCGAGATGTTTTAACCAAGTGGTTGAGGGTTCGATTCCCAATGTTGGTGAAAATTGTATATTCAATTGTATTTATTTAAAAGTTCCGATTAGCTTTTTGTGCACAAAGAGAAAATGAACTAATTGGAAATAGGATGTTTATGCTGTAATGAAAAGGTCCCCGGGTTCGATTCACAATGTCAAATTGGCTGATAATGATGTTGTTTTTAAAATAAAATAAAAAAGAAGTGTGTTGAGTCCCTATTAGTATTTATGCAGGAACAGATATTAAAAATCAAAACAAAATGGCTGTGACTGGTGTTTAGTATTCGAAAGGTTCCAGGTTCGAGTTCCTAGTTATAATTTTTTTTTTTAGTTTACAGAATTAGTCCCCATTTATTGCGTTTTGGCGAACATGTACTCCCCCTTTGTGGCATTTGGACATGTTGGAGATATACATAGAAATTGTTGTCAAAGTGCCTAATAATGATTTTCTGTTTAAATAAAAAAGAAGTGTGTTATCAGTCCCGATTAGCACGAACAGATATTCAAAATGCAAAACAAAATAGCTGATATTGTTGTTTAGTATTCAAAAGGTTTTGGGTTCCAATGCTGGCAAATTTGCAGAATAACATTGATTTGTTTAAAAAGTGAGTTACTATCCCCGATTATTTTTGATACACAAATAGAAAATGGGGTGATTTTGGAGTTTTGCAACCAAGGGGCTAATGTTGGCGTTTTTTTTAACGCAGTCCCGATTAACCGTAATGCATAAAGCTGTTTCAACGAATATCGAACCTGGAACCTTTTGATTACAATGCAAAGACTTTACCACTAATGTATGCTATGTTTTAAAACCAAAAATAAATAATAGTATCGAATTTTTTAAAAAATGCGTTACCAGTCTCGATTAGCCATTATGCACAAACAGATGTGTTTTGAAACCAAAGGGGGGTCGAGGGTTCGATTACAACTGGGTATGTGTGTTGAGGAAACTAAAGGTCAACAGGCATGGAAAGTTTTTATTCGCCATTGGGCTTGGTACAGGTAGCTTTTTGTAGAAAGCCCCACAACGACATCAACGTGGCTACCATCTGTGGGGGCCTCTTTTTTTTTTAAGTTGGAGAGGGGCACAAAGCCGTTTGTACCATACAACGTTGCACCGAAGAACCAACTTGTCAACTAGTCACTCACTCCATCATTAAAGTGCACAACATAATATCAGATTTGCACTGATAATAAGCAAAAAATTATAGCGGCTTCATAATTATATTTCAATGACAGCAAATGGTTTCAAATGAATGGTTTTCAATTTTATTTTTTACTAAGTAACAGATTTGGTAATGAAAAGCTTTAACATTTGCATATAATATGAGATTTGTTTTGGTATCCAGTTTGTATGTTGACCAAATCACAGATATACTATTACTAAGGATAGCATTAACTTAATCTAATAAAAATATATTCCACTGCATTACAAAATGAACTCATTCTGTTTTCTGTTGTTTGAATCCATATGGTAAAGTCTCGAAACTTGATGCACATCTTTTTCTTTTGGTATATACCACCTGAAAAAACCTTATTTCCGGCTTACTAACAACGGAATGTGTTTTTGTGCGTACGATTTTGTTCGAGTTGAGTAAAGTTAAAGAGGAGGTGTTGTTGAGAATAGCATTGGTGAGTGATTCGAAATTGATTGTGGTGCTGTTTTTGTGGTTTAGACATATGCCTTTCACCTTGCAAACAGTAGTAACATTAGTATTGTCTGGATTTACTACCTCAAATGCATAACTTTTCGGCCCACTGGATGAAAATGCTCTGATATAAGCATTTTTCCCATAGTGTTCTAGTTCATTTGTTAATTCCCCTAGGTAGTCTCCAACAGGCAGATCAACATCACCTGGCCTTTGAATATAAATAACACTATCGGTATCATAGTACAATACATTTTCGCCTAATGTATCCAAATATTCATAAAGCTCTAATCGTGCATGTGTTGTAGTGTATGCTGCAATAACTACATTTACAGTCGATAATGGAAGTGCAGATTCTTCGAGATATTGCCAGTGAACAATCAACATATCTTCATTTATAGGTATAACTTGATGTACTTCAACATTGGGATTTTCTAGTTTATCGAAAAAATCCTTAGGATTGTTGATAATACTAACTTGACCAGGGTTTTCTCTCTGTCCAAATTTACCCCAAAATGAATTCAGCATAAGTTTTGCTAAGCTTCGTAATCCAGGATTAGCACATATTCTGTTTTCATCCAACAACACACCCTCCTTTTCAAAATAGTCAGCTATGTATTTTTTTTTGGATTCTTCATCAATACACCACAATGGCCAGCCGCTTGCTTCAACTTTTGCTTTGAGAAATGTATTGATATACTCTGCAAAAACACCACCTGATTTTTTTGCAGGATCATATTGTTCAACATTATATTCCCATACCTCATGTAATTCTAAAATTTTGTATTTCTTTTGAACTGCCTTCTGAACTTCATCCACAACCCAGGTTCCAGTTATAGCTCTTTCCCTAGCAGTATGGTTACATTCCGCCTGGTTTATTTCATCGGCACAAGTTCTACATAGAGGGAAAGTTAATTTTGAATTGGTTCGATATGGTAACACAGGATGGTACAGATCTCTCGGTGGAAGTATTGTTGCTTTGACAAGTCCTTCAAAAGAATAAATATCGGGGCATTCTTCCCCCACATAAATTTTCACCGGATGGCCAACTGGAAACTTTTTAACTTTGCAACAATAAGGGTACAGGCTACATACATCCTTATATTGAATTGTTTCATTTTCTTTCACAGTGTAATGTAGTTTGGTAGCATTAGTTCTACCACCATAAAACGCCTCCCGGGGAATTATGGGGGCTTTAATTGATAACGGATGTTTTTCAACATAATGTTTCATGGTTTTGTTATTTCTCAACTGCTGGTGAAATTCGCACCCCCACATCTCATGGACAATGTAGTTAAGTGCTTTTAATCTGGTAATTTTATTTTCTGTTCTTTCATACCGAAAAGACAAAGTATCATATGGGTCATCATGAAGAGGTTCTGTACGTGAAGTAGGGAAACATTTGACACAACCATGTGTTCTGCATCCTTGATATTCAAATACATGCTCTTGCCCCTTTTTATCTTTAAAATATCCATCTACTTTCAAATTTCCTCCAACTTTTACTTCTGGTCCTCTGGCTGCATGTTGGATTTCGATTTTATGTTTTTTTTCCTCCCATACCAACCATTGAATAGCCTCTATAGACTGAATATCACACCATCTGTAACCGTTTTTAGGAATAATTCCTATATGTTCTGCTTTCAAAAATCTTTTACGGAATACTTTATTACAAGCTGAAGCGATGGTGATGGCTTCCAATAATGGGTTCACTGTTGTTTCTTTTTCAAAAGTGGTCATGAATTTCAAACAGGCAGCACGTAGTACATTAACATCTTCTACACAGTATTTTCTCAACTCCTTCTGCATATCGAAAACTACCCCTGTTTTCTGTTGTTCACTATGCCATTCCAAAAAACTGGTTCTCTGATTCTCCATCATAGAATCAACAGCGTGAAATTCAGTACCAGGGATACATCCGACATATTCTTTATTTTTCAAAGTATTAAAAAAATGAGGAAAATACCCTTTGGACATTGGAAGATCAAATGCTTTCGGTAATTTGTTGAGCGCCATTGGAATAAAGTTGAGAGAATCTATGAAATGGATATTGTGCATCTTAAAAGATAATATTTTGGCTCCATTCATGATCACAGACGGTGTCCATTTCATTTTTTCGATCATAGTTTGCAGTACAAAGTGCGAATCATACCCTCTACTATTGTGTGCAATACACACAATATTGTTAATTTTGGTGCGGTGAGCTGAAACAAATTGCAGAAAATTGTAAACAGGTTCTGTACTATCAAAAATGTGCTGTCTTTTTCCACATACACTGCACCATTGAGACATATATTTGTTCTCAATGCAATTATAGCATACATTTTGGCACACCAAAAGATTTGGAATATGCAGAAATTTGTTTTCAGTGCCTTCTAGTTTTGTGTCCTGCCTCGATTCAATATCGTAGAAAACAAGCATTGCTTTTTTTGATATAAGAGAAGATATTTGTTTGCTATAAATTTTTTGGATGTGACATAGATGTTCAGATGGTACCATATTTTTACAGCTGACACAGAATTTCTCTCCACATATATGAGGATTTCTGTTTGTACGGATAGCATACGCTTTCAGGCATTTTTCACAACATTTTACTGTCTGACAAAGATAGTTTTTTCTATTGTAACATGTTTTATGATTATTGTAACATTTTTGACCATAGAAAAATCTGTTACAATCAGTGCACTTTATTTTGGTTTCTGAAACAGTACATTTGGGCTTTTCTTGGCATTGTGAACAAACAGCTGTACAGGATCCTAGATGTCTAGAAACATGATCATATTTTTTATGGCAAGTTTCACAATAGAAATTAGCGGAGAATGCAGCTGTAAGAGATGTTATAACATTAAAATGGTTGTTTATGTACACCAAATTTAAAGTTTCGCGCCTAGGTAATAAAGGACCTTCATATATCACATCACTCCCGGAAAATCCATTATATACGGTAATCTTGAAATCAGATAAATAGTCCTGAAATTTTTGAATTTCGGTAGTTCCTCCACCACCATTCAAATTTTCCCCAGCTTCTCTGCACAGTTTATCCACTTCTTCTTCCATAACACATTTATGTTGTCTAACATATTGATAACGTTTTTTAGGTTCATTTTTGTAAACATTAATACCTCTTGCCACAACCAACGCATAAGCCAAACACCTGCTATCGGAATTTTTAATAGTTATAATTCCTTTTTTTAGTTTACAGAATTGTTCCCCATTCATTGCATTTTGGCGAACACGTCCTCCCCCTCGTGGCATTTGGACATGATGGAGATATACATAGAAATTGTTGTCAGAAAGAAATGTTGTATTGCTCTGCAATACTTTTTCCAATGCTGCCCACAATATCTCCATATTTACCGCCTGTGCTTCCCGAAAAGATAACCAAAAAGGGCGATCAGGGTGATCTTCATTTCTGATAGTAATACCAACTTGGTCATGCTCGGCCACATCACGTAGAACATATTGGACCAGTTCTTGCAATCCCTCCTGAACCCATATCACCGGATTCTCATTGTGTGGTGCCCCCCGCAACCGAGCACGCACCATTCGTCCTTCCATATTGAATCTTTGGTAACGCCTTTTTGTCTCTTCTATAACTTCAACATGATGTAACACTGCATCATCGCCACCGCCTACCTGTCTGCACACTTCCGCTTCCTGAATACAATCCCTAAGCACCATTTGGTATAACGCTGGCGAAATATGATTTGTACATTGCTCCAATTCTCTAGTGTCTAAAACAGATTCTAAATGGAAAATATCTCCACATTTTTCATCGATTGTTCCAATACACCCAAATATCTCTGTATTCTGGTTGTTATAGTTGTTAAGAAACATTTCAACATGTTGGTTGGTCTCACTAGAAATAGAGACAGAGGGTCTGGATTGATTGCTGTTAATAGCAGTAGAGGTAGAGGGGGTAGATTGGTTGAGGTCATGAACAGTACTATGAACAGTAGGAGAGACATTTTGTTTGTGCTTATTATGCTGTTGTGAATAATCACCCCCCGTTGATTTATTAGCATTATTTTCCACCAATTCATTGGCAATAGCAACAAAAATATCCTGAGTATCATTGTTTACAGATTTGTCTATGTTGTCAATCGATATATTTGCTCCATCTGTACCCAAGGCCAAATCCAGATCACTGAGCATACCCTGAGTGGATATACAGCTACTCTGACTATATTCACCAATTTCATTTCTGATTGTATTCAAAACCTGTTGGGTGCTTATTTCAATACCCCTCTCAAAATTAGCAGGGCCTGCATTTTCCATTGAGATGGAGGGCGTAGATTGGATGTAGTCACTATAACTACCATAACTATGAACAGTAGTAGAAACATTTTGTTTGTGCTTATTATGCTGTTGTGAAAAATCAACCCCAGTTGTTTTATTAGCATTAATTTCCCCCAATTCATTGGCAATAGCAACAAAAATATCCTGAGTATCAATGTTTACAGATTTGTCTATGTTGTCAATCTATTTATTTGCTCCATCTGTACCCAAGGTCAAATCCAGATCATTGAGCATACCCTGAGTGGATATACAGCTACTCTGACTATATTCACCAATTTCATTTCTGATTGTATTCAAAACTTTTTGGGTGCTTATTTCAATACCCCTCTCAAAATTAGCAGTGCCTGCATTTTCCATTGAGATGGAGGGCGTAGATTGGATGTAGTCACTATAACTACCATAACTATGAACAGTAGAAGAGACATTTTGTTTGTGCTTATTATGCTGTTGTGAATAATCAACCCCAGTTGATTTATTAGCAATGTCTTCCCCCAATTCATTGGCAACAGCAACAAAAATATCCTGAGTATCAATGTTTACGGTTTTGTCTATGTTGTCAATCGAATTATTTCCCCCAGTTGTACCCAAGGCCAAATCCAAATCATTGAGCACACCCTGGGTGGATATACAGCTACTTTGACTAAATTCTCCGATTTCATTTCTGATTTTATTCAACACCTCTTGGGTGCTTATTTCAATAACCTTCTCAAAATTAGTAGTACTTCCAGTTTCCATTTTTCGAAGATATCTGAAAATTATAAAGTTCAAAATTACCTAACAACTTGTCAACTAGTCACTCACTCCATCATCAATCTATATAAAACTGTGTTTGTAAAATTGTCTCCAGCCCCCATCTATTCATAAACCGGGCTTCTAAACAATTTCTCTGTTTGCGCACTGCGGCTGATTGGAACTAGTGCCAGTTTTTAAAAACTAATTTAAATACATACATATAACACCGCTTCAAACTGTAGACCCAGTCCCGATTACCCCATCTGTGCATAAAGCGGCCTTCTAAACAATTTTTTTTTTCTGCATACAGCGGCTGATTGGAACTGGTGACAATTTAAAAAAATTATATAGATACATATAGCTCTGCTTCAAACTGTGGGGTCCAGTCCCGATTACCCCCCCCCCTTTTTGTGCATAAAACGGTCTACTAAACAGTTCATCTTTTTGCGCACAATAGCTGATTGGGACTGGCTTTCTAAACAATTTCTTTTTTTTACGCACAGCTGCTGATTGGGACTGGTGACACAGTTTTCAAAAAAAAAAAATGTAAATAGATACATATGACTCCGCTTCAAACTATATGTAGAGTCCCGATTACCCCATCTATGCATAAAACGGGGTTTCCAAACAATTTCTATTTTTGCGCACAACGGCTGATTGGGATTGGTAACAGTTTTAAAAGAGTGATTTTATATACACACATATGGTACCGCTTCAAACTGTAGGTCCAGGTCCGATTACCCCATCTATGAATAAAAGGCTTCTAAACAATTTCTCTGTTTGCGCACTGCGGCTGATTGGAACTAGTGCCAGTTTTTAAAAACTAATTTAAATTCATACATATAACACCGCTTCAAACTGTAGATCCAGTCCCAATTACCCCATCTGTGCATAAAGCGGCCTTCTAAACATTTTTTTCTTTGCGCACTGCAACTGATTGGGACTGGTGACACAGTTTTAAAAACTAATTTAAATAGATAGATATCACTCCGCTTCAAACTGTAGGTCCAGCCCCGATTACCCCCCATCTGTGTATAAAGCTGCCTTCTAAACAATTTCTCATTTTGCGCACAGCGGCTGATTGGAACTAGTGCCAGTTTTTAAAAACTAATTTAAATACATACATATAACACCGCTTCAAACTGTAGATCCAGTCCCAATTACCCCATCTGTGCATAAAGCGGCCTTCTAAACAATTTCTCATTTTGCGCACAGCGGTTGATTCGGATTAGTGACACAGTTTTAAAAACTAATTTAAATACATACATAAGGCTCCGCTTCAAACTGTAGGTCCAGCCCCGATTACCCCCATCTGTGCATAAAGCGGCCATCTAAACAATTTCTTTTTTTGCGCACTGCGGCTGATTGGGACTGGTAACAGTTTTAAAAGTGTGATTTTATATAGTTACATATAGTACCGCTTCAAACTGTAGATCCAGCCCCGATTACCCCATCTGTGCATAAAGCGGCCTTCTAAACAATTTCTCATTTTGCGCACAGCGGTTGATTTGGATTAGTGACACAGTTTTAAAAGGGCCTCCCCCATGGCGCAGTGGTAGCGTCATTGCCTTGTAATCAAGGGGTCCCGGGTTCGATACCCGGTGGAGGCACAAGTGGTTCGGATTCCACTTTAAACTGTAGGTCCAGTCCCGATTAGCCTTACTGTGCATAAAGTGGACTTAAAACAGCAACTCAAACCAAACACAGTTTTAAAAACTAATTTAAATACATACATAAGGCTCCGCTTCAAACTGTAGGTCCAGCCCCGATTACCCCATCTGTGCATAAAGCGGGCATCTAAACAATTTCGCTGTTTGCGCACAGCGGTTGATTGGTGCTGGTGACACAGTTTTTAAAAACAAATTTATATAGATACATATAACACCGCTTTGATTCGAACCCTAGAATTTTTTATTGCAGTGTTAATTTTATTCCATTTCAATTTGGTTCACATCTTATCGTTGGTGAATTCTACTGTTGGTTGAGCTACATTGGTCAAACTACACACCAGACACACACGCACTAGAGATTAAAATTAGTAACCATTAGGGAAGTAGGGTAAGCAGTTTGAAATAACAGTTAACTAGAAAAACAAACTTATATCACGCACTTACCTCCAGTTGCATTGTGGGGTTGCAGCAGAAATAAAAAAGTATAGCAGCGAAACAATCGGCTTAACTTTTTCTCACTACAGAGCACAGCAAACTGAGTTTTTGAAACTATTTTTGAACTTAAAAATACTGAATAATCACTTTCTGCTGGATGGGGGCAAAAGTTGGACTTTACTACCTGTGACTCGGGGAATTCTTAAATGCGCCTTTTCTAACAAATGAACTAGAACTCTATGGGAAAAATGCTTATATCAGAGCATTTTCATCCAGTGGGCCGAAAAGTTATGCATTTGAGGTAGTAAATCCAGACAATACTAATGTTACTACTGTTTGCAAGGTGAAAGGCATATGTCTAAACCACAAAAACAGCACCACAATCAATTTCGAATCACTCACCAATGCTATTCTCAACAACACCTCCTCTTTAACTTTACTCAACTCGAACAAAATCGTACGCACAAAAACACATTCCGTTGTTAGTAAGCCGGAAATAAGGTTTTTTCAGGTGGTATATACCAAAAGAAAAAGATGTGCATCAAGTTTCGAGACTTTACCATATGGATTCAAACAACAGAAAACAGAATGAGTTAATTTTGTAATGCAGTGGAATATATTTTTATTAGATTAAGTTAATGCTATCCTTAGTAATAGTATATCTGTGATTTGGTCAACATACAAACTGGATACCAAAACAAATCTCATATTATATGCAAATGTTAAAGCTTGTCATTACCAAATCTGTTACTTAGTAAAAAATAAAATTGAAAACCATTCATTTGAAACCATTTGCTGTCATTGAAATATAATTATGCAGCCGCTATAATTTTTTGCTTATTATCAGTGCAAATCTGATATTATGTTGTGCACTTTAATGATGGAGTGAGTGACTAGTTGACAAGTTGGTTCTTCGGTGCAACGTTGTATGGTACAAACGGCTTTGTGCAACTCTCCAACTTAAAAAAAAAAGAGGCCCCCACAGATGGTAGCCACGTTGATGTCGTTGTGGGGCTTTCTACAAAAAGCTACCTGTACCAAGCCCAAAAACTTATTTTGAGATGGCGAATAAAAACTTTCCATGCCTGTTGACCTTTAGTTTCCTCAACACACATACCCAGTTGTAATCGAACCCTCGACCCCCCTTTGGTTTCAAAACACATCTGTTTGTGCATAATGGCTAATCGAGACTGGTAACGCATTTTTTTAAAAAATTCGATACTATTATTTATTTTTGGTTTTAAAACATAGCATACATTAGTGGTAAAGTCTTTGCATTGTAATCAAAAGGTTCCAGGTTCGATATTCGTTGAAACAGCTTTATGCATTACGGTTAATCGGGACTGCGTTAAAAAAAACGCCAACATTAGCCCCTTGGTTGCAAAACTCCAAAATCACCCCATTTTCTATTTGTGTATCAAAAATAATCGGGGATAGTAACTCACTTTTTAAACAAATCAATGTTATTCTGCAAATTTGCCAGCATTGGAACCCAAAACCTTTTGAATACTAAACAACAATATCAGCTATTTTGTTTTGCATTTTGAATATCTGTTCGTGCTAATCGGGACTGATAACACACTTCTTTTTTATTTAAACAGAAAATCATTATTAGGCACTTTGACAACAATTTCTATGTATATCTCCAGCATGTCCAAATGCCACAAAGGGGGAGTACGTGTTCGCCAAAACGCAATAAATGGGGACTAATTCTGTAAACTAAAAAAAAAATTATAACTAGGAACTCGAACCTGGAACCTTTCGAATACTAAACACCAGTCACAGCCATTTTGTTTTGATTTTTAATATCTGTTCCTGCATAAATACTAATAGGGACTCAACACACTTCTTTTTTATTTTATTTTAAAAACAACATCATTATCAGCCAATTTGACATTGTGAATCGAACCCGGGGACCTTTTCATTACAGCATAAACATCCTATTTCCAATTAGTTCATTTTCTCTTTGTGCACAAAAAGCTAATCGGAACTTTTAAATAAATACAATTGAATATACAATTTTCACCAACATTGGGAATCGAACCCTCAACCACTTGGTTAAAACATCTCGCGGAATAAAAAACACCACCCGCGCCGCGCCGCCCCCGCCCCGCCCCGCGCCGCTCCGCCCCGCGCCGCGCTCGGTCGCCGCCGCCGCCGCTGCTAAACACAAAACGCGGCCGCCACATTGATTTTATTCAAATACTATTTATGCACAGATGGACTAATCGGAACCTATAATGGCGGGACAAAACAATTGGCCTCATTTAACTACCTAGAAAATCGAACCCCGCGACTTCTTCATTACCAGGCGACAACAATAACCACTAACAAAAGGCCGCCATATTGATTTTATTCAAACACTATTATGCACAGATGGGCTAATCGGGGACCTATAATGGCGGGACTAAACAATTGGCCTAATTTAACTACCTAGAGAATCGAACCCGCGACCTCTTCATTGCCAGGTGACAACTTTAACCACTAACCCAACTCGATTTTCGAACTCAACCATTTTGTTGCCTTTATTTACACACAGGCTAATCGAGACCATTCAATATTGACATCGTCGCCTTGTAATCAAGGGGTCCCATGTTCGATACTCGGTGGAGGCACATAGTGGTCCGAATTACCACTTTTCAACTGTAGCTCCAATCCTGATTAGTTTTGCCGTGCATAAAACGGACTTAAAAAAACTAACTCAATCTATCAATCAACCAATATTGACTCTACCAGGAATCGAACCCTCGACGCCTCTTGTTTTACAGAGCAATAACCTTAGCCGCTAAGCTTTCGGGGTAAAGCACCTTCGGCGCCATCTTTAAATCATTTCTTCATGTCTTTGAATCATACGCAATGGTTGCGCGCGCATTTCCTCCACACACACACACACACACACACACACACACACACACACACAAAAACATACGCACGTGTTAGGTTAGCATACATCAAGAAACAACGTGACAAATCTATTGACCCCCTCCCCCCACCGCTTCCGATGTCTTCAATGTGATCAGACACGTTCTGCTGACTCAACAATAAAACCGCTCGTGGCCCGCTACGACCGGATGTAACATAACACCTGCCGCATCAAATTTTTGCTGACGCGTAGGAACAAAATGCTGTCATTCTACTGGTATCTAACCCAGGGTCTCTTGATTACAAGGCGCCGACGTTACAACTCCATCCGGGAAACGGAGAAAAAAGAGTTAGCTCAAAGTAAATGCATGATACAGAACAGAAACTTCAGATTTTCATTTCATATTCTACACCGTGATCCAAAGAATGTGGTTCCAAGAGAATTCAGAATTCCAAAAATGATTTTTATGTGCAAACTTTGGATAAAATTTCCCCCTGAATTCCAAACTTTTTCTTGATCGAGGTGATGTAAATATTCATAATAATTGATTGATTGATTGATTTAGTTTATTTTACTTCGCGTTTTGTGCCTCTTGGCTAATTTGCGAAGATGGGGATGAGTGATGAAATGATGAAATTGATCAATGGACATTCACAAACAACCAAGCCCGACCGGGATTCGAACCCGGGACCCTTGGCGTCGCAGCGCGATGTGCTAACCACTCGGCCACAGGTTCGGGCATATATTATTCATAATAAAATATAATACCTGTAACTATGTATTTCAGGATATTAGCTGTGCGAATAATAAGTATTATTATAAATTAGGAATAAAATAGTACATTATATACTGCTGGACAATGAAAACCGGACACTTTAATATTTGACATCTGAATTGCAATAACAGCTCGCAGGTATATTACAGAATGTTCGGCAGATCATGTAGTACCATATGCACCATTCATAGGCTCGGACTTTGTTTATGCATTCGTACTTAATTCAGTTTCTGCAACATTTAGTTAGCCCTTGTACCAGAGCTTTTATCGACCCATTGCGTTATCACAAAAAATGCAAGTGTCCGGTTTTTTTGTCCAGCAGTATATAATGTAATTTGGAATAAGTATTATTTGAATGTGATTGTCATTTATAATATTGTTTTACGTCAAGGGTCTGAACGCTTACAAATACATTTGGCGAGCACATGTCCATAATAGTTAGTCAACGCGTTTCAAGAACTAGAAATTCAAATACTAAAACTTTGGAAAGCAAACTTAGCGCAGTTGGTGTCCACAAGTACAAAAATTAGAGATATAATTTTCAGGATCTAATATCGTTACAATAATGATGAAACTTCTCAGGAAATTATAATATATGAAACCAAAACATGTATAGTGTATTGATTGAACTACAGATGCAAGATTTTATTTCAACTTCACCAGCAGATGGCAGGTTTGTCTCTTTAACATAAATACACGACTTTTCTTTGTAGGGTGAAGATACGCCTCTCGTGGTTGAGTATCAACTGAGCAATGGGGTTCTTCTTGGAGCTTCTGCTATCGCCAGGGGAAGTGACGTCACTTACTCGCAATTCTCTGTCTTCAACGTGTACCATTATGACTTCCTGGGGGTGATAGCAAGTGCTGAGGTAAGGGTCAATTGTTCATTCTATACACTGAACTTCCAGTAGCCCCGTCTAGTTCGCTGCACTTTTTGACACTAGGTGTAATATAATTAAGCCTTGTTTCCATATTGAAACCAATAAGTTGCTGACCAAGGCAGTTTATTAAGGTAAAAACACTTAACACGTAACGTTTCGACCCTGTATCAGGGTCGAAACGTTACGTGTTAAGTGTTTTTACCTTAATAAACTGCCTTGGTCAGCAACTTATTGGTTTCACTAGGTGTAGTGCAGGTGTATCCCGGTGTCAGGTTGGTACAGTGGGATCCATGAGTATTACCGTGCAAATTGTCCATCACCATGTTCGTGCACTTTATTTGACCCAATAAGAGCTTCAAGAATTAAAATAAAACTCAAAACTAACTTCTGCACGAGCATACATAAAATTCATCGCTTAAAAACACACAAGATGCAAGAGAAAAATTCATGAAAATAGTCGTGGACAATTTGCGGAGCAATACAAATTATCCCACTGTACAAGGAAATGACGTTCGACCAAGTACACGGATAGCGGTGTTCAGAAGATTCAACAAATGCCTGTCTGCAGCTTTAAACATTAATTTTATTAGTTAGCACGCACCACGTGATCATACACCACACAATACACCGCTCCAGAAGGTAATGCAAACACCAAATCAACGAAGTAGACGAGTGGGTGTTGCACCGCATAACCAGAGAGGATTATAGAGAGTGATACGGAAGCGTCCGTTCCTTTGATCTTCGTGTCCCTCGCGCGCCGAGCAACGTATTGGGACTTTTGAGTGACAGCGCCTAGCAGATTCAGGTTTCCCCAATGTCGGGCGCGTTCACTGTTGAAAGTGGCTAAGGTAAAAGTGTTGTTTGAAGCTGATGCCGAGAAGAGGGTGGACTTGTTGTTCTGCAATAAATTGCAAGAACAATGGGAGAAGTAAAGATTATAACGATCAAATCTTGCTAACTGCCAGTTAAATAGATTAATCGCCGTAATAAGCAATAACAAGCATTGGATGGTGGCTGTTCACCGAGATTTGGACTGCGGAGTACGGAGGAGAAGCCGGTTTCCCCGATCGAAGAGGCCGATCCTCGGGTAATAAAAACCTAAAATTACAACTTTGGAACCAATGATCGGATTCGATTGAAATTTAAGACTGCCCAGTATTAGATTCTAATCGACAAAATCCCAAAAGCACAATATGATAGGAGGTGAATTAAGGGAGATATTAAAGGTTAAACAACGAGGGTGGATAACAATAACTACAGACTCCCTGGCGCTCTCTTCGGAGCGACCGTGCAGGATACAATGGGTCCGGTAGAAGGGTAGCCTCCGTTCGAGGAGCCGCTGGAGAGGGTACCTTAACGAACATTTTGAATACCAGATAAATAGACAACCGGAGAAGCGGAAGACACAGTTTTTTTTCTTTGACAGTTATTGTTGACAACCTCTCGGGAACCACCCGCGTGAAAGTACCCGCCTCGTGTGTTTGACCGATCAGTGTTGTTCGCCCGGCATTGTTTACTAACACGATGGAGTAGAGACAGCGAAAGCCCTGCTGGGGGGCGTTCGACTGACCCTTGCCTCCCTTGAAGATGCTGAGATCCAATCTTATCGCCCGGAAGCTATCTAAATCATCACGCCGCCAAGCATCTACATCTCCAGCACGATTACTACAATCAGAGCCGACAAAGGTAAGCCGTGAATGGAACGTGAAAATGGATAAGCTTCGTTCGCCCCGTCGTAACATCCAATGAACTCGCATATTACGTAAAAATTACCAAGTGACATTGCTTATTACGGTGATTAAATCGTACCAACGATAATTTTATCAAGTAAAACCGTACATCTTTCAGTTATACATTTATCCAAAGTACTTAACATTCAGATTGTACGACGCTATAAATTGTCAATATAATTATATAACAGTGATCCAAGTTAACCTTAAAAGTAACAATATAAAGATTAACATTCAATTACAACAGCATAAAAGGAGTAGTGTTTTTCGTACAGGTTTAAGCTCCTACCGGAACTTAGGTTTCCCGGAAAGGGAAAAGTAAATGTAAAATTAAGAAAAGTTTTAATCATTGTTGCTATCTTTAAACATCACGCCGAACTACTTTTGTATTAATTAACCATGTCTTTTGCAATACCGAGATATGAGTGCGAGAGTGAATGTAAGAATGAAAGGGGCATTAATGTAAGTGTTTTATGCATGTGCTCTTATATAGCAATTACATCATGTATAGTTAACTAACTGTTAACACACCTGAGGTGTGTAATTTGTTCTACCCTATACAATCTCTTGGGCTCCAACTGATGGCACTTACCCTGGCACAAAAGGTAAATATGTTATTAATGATTGCCTTTTGTTTATTTGTTTAATTGTTTCTTGTTGGTTTGCATTACCCATGTAATGTACAGCCAGAACGTCGTCAGGCACATTAAATAAGGTAGACGTCGTTACAAGATGAACAAGGAAAATATATAATTTTCTTCCGCTTTCCAAAAGACCCAGAAAGAAAAGTTTCCTTCATATATTCTTACACAGAACAGAATGTTTTGAAAGTCGCACAGCGCTTAATTTTTTTGATCGTCAATAAACATAAAACTGTGCTTTTAACATTATAAAGATCCGTGCACTGGGGTGTTTTTTAAATCATTTTCCCTTACTTGTTTATCACTGTCATATTATAATGCCGTCAAGAAATTAATAAATATCACATACAGAAGTCTACATTGATATTTTATATTTCACAAATCGACAAAACGAGATCTATCAAACAGTTGCCGTGGTGTGATTTATTGTCTGTGATGATGTGAAACGCCTAGTTTACAACTTGACACGAGAATAAATTTTCGTAAAAAAATATTCAAGATTATATATCCATAACATGTCCATTTCAGGTGATTGTAAAACTCTATTGTTACAGAATTGTAATTATTTGTATGAATATAGTGTTATTTCACAATATAGATCTCATATTTGACAATGAGCATAGAATTGTTTTATAGACTTGTATTATTTACGAGTACATTTGAAAAATCCTCATTATTTTTTTAATCCCATGATAAATTTGAGGCCATAATCGCTCGTCAGTACTAATTTAAGTAATGCACATTATGTAAATTATGTACATTATTATTGCAGTCCGTAGGGTGTCTGACTGCCACGTGCGAGACCCGGGTTCGATTCCCGGGGTGAGTGATCTAATGTCGGAATTTCCCCTGCCTTTTACCCCCACTAAGCGGCCCCGAGGCTCACCCAGCCTCAAATCAATGTGTACCTGGGGGCAACCATGGGGAGGGGGGGATAGGCGGCCGGAGATTGGTGCTGATGACATCACCTCCAAAATGGCCGAGATCGAGAATGTGTGAGACCCTGTCCCCAAGTCCCCTAAACGTGCCTTCACGTCATGATGCTATATGCACGTACATTCTTTTATTATTATTAACATTGTTATTTGTGTTTTATTACCATTATTTAGGAAAAATTAGTTCACAAAAACATGCTTTGCGAGCGGAGCAAGTAAGCACATTTTTTAATCTGTTTTTGGAAAATGGTAAACATCATTATTTCAATGAGGACAAATATTTTCATTGTAATATGTAGAAATTCTGTTGTGGTCAAAATGAGCTACAAAATTGTAACTATATATATTTTTCATTTTCTAGTGATTCCTAAAAACATAAAAGGCACGAGCGTAGCGAGCAAAAGCAAATTACCAAATTCTAGATTAAAATTGATAATTCAGACCGACTTATTGGTGTAAATTTTGAATTCCACGGGGAAAATTTACCCTTTCTTGCTCTCCCAGCGGAGCCCCTGGGGAGGGGGGGGGGCAAGTACCAGTATCTGCAAAAGCTGTTAAAATCAGCAAGCATTCATACACAATTATATTTAAAGGCAGAAAATTGTAATGAAAAATTAAGAATTGCCTGCCAGAAAACGAAATACGGGAATATGAAACTACCACACACGTAGAAAAAGTCCAAAAAATTCTGTAAATCACAACGCAAAGTATTACGCGTATGCTTTAACATTACAGGCAACTGGGATGCACGCGCCCAGCTTTGCGAGTGATGTCGGATCTAGGGTTGCCAGACATTCCTCTTTTATCTCTAACTTCGCTGCTTCTAATTGAAGTAATATCCAACATTAAACCACATCGTTTGTGAACTCAATAGTTAGTTCACACATTTAAAATGAAACCCGTTTTGTTACACCTTCCGTCAAGCATTGTTGGAGCAACACGGGAGTAGATTTTCTTGCTTCTCTTGTGACCGCGGCAAACATAAGCGTCAGACGCAGCGGCAACCATGCCAACGTAAGCTCCGTCTGCCTGGCGACAGAAATTCTCCCGAGTTAGCACCCACTGGCATAACCAACTAGACGCATGAGTGCAGAGTCAAAAAGTGCAGCGAACTAGACCGGCTAATTGGCGACGCGAATTTTTATTGGCTTGTGACTTTTGCCAGCTTATTTATACCAGACGGAAGTTCAATTTGCTTCCTCCGGGAAACCGTTTCGTCCACTCTGTGACGATATACTCTGAGAAAATCTAACCAGTCACCATACAGGCGTATTTAAATAAATAAGGTAACTGTTCATATTTCAGGCCAACTTCGAATTCAACATCACGGTAGACAACGAGGTGTTTTCCGAAGGAACCATCAACATGACTGTGACAAACGAAGGCACAAATATGAGCTTGTACATCGATTACGACAATCAAGGCTTGTTTGCGTGGGGAACTAGCTTAATAGCTTTCAAGTGAGTATGAAAACGTATATGTACTCTCTCATAAACTTTTCTATATCTGCTTTTATGTTGGTAATCAGAGATTGTGCAGTGTCGCCAACGTACAGTGGGATCCATGAGCAAATTGTCCATGACTATTTTCATTAATTTTTCTCTTACATCCTAAGTGTCTTTAAGCGATGGATTTTTATGTATGTCCGTGCAGAAGTTGTCAACAGCTTGTTTTGAGTTTTATTTGAATTCTTGAAGCTCTTATTGGGTCAAATAAAATGCACGAACATGGTGATGGACAATTTGCACGGTAATACTCACGGATCCCACGGTACATTCTGATATTTCACTGAGAGTTGGCTAAAGCTTTACGTCGTTAAAATAAACTAAGTTTTCCTTGTAATGAACAGTGGCGTATCTTGAAAATTTGACCTGGTTTAACGTAATAATTCTTATTTATTATGTTCAACCACATCTAGATTCATTAGATATGATACAAATAAAACACCAATGCAGACATGCAAGTAAAAAAAAATAGAAGTCTAACAAATATTCCGCTCATTTCTATACTTTTCATAAAATTTACCTAAAATCGGACCTGAATTCACCTAGGGAATTTCCATTCATGTAGCAACACTGCTTCTGCCAAGCGCGGGACAGAAATCAGGAAGGGATAAGCAGTGTTCTCCCGCCAACACTGTTTGCAGGGCAGCGCTTGCCGCGTTTTTAAGAAATAGCCGTTCCTCCACTTATTTTGGTCCCATCGCCCTTCCGCGTATAAATTGAGGAGGCCCGTGTCACAATTGTCATCTATAAAATTTTGCCAGACCTTGTCCTTTTCTCAACTGTCCTACACCCGCTTTAAACGGAACTGCTTTGATAATTCCACTACGCAAATGCTTCCATAAACCTTATACGAGGGGTGATCAGAAAATAGAACACAAAATCTGTAAAAGAACAGATTTATAATATGAAAACGAGTGTGTGGGGCGTGAAAGTGGGTCTATGGCACTACTGCTCCACGTAATCATCATTCCTGTTCAAGCACTCATCACAGCGTGACATGAAGTTATTCATGCCGGTCGATCAAAATTTTACGTCAAGATTAAGGTACCATCTGCAGGCAGATGTTTTCACACGTTGAATGCTCTGAAATTAGTGTGTAGACATATGTCTCTTTAGAGAAAAGAAAATGTGGAAATCAGTCGGTGCCAAATCCAGACTGTAAGTCTGTTTCCCAGTGAAGCCTTCGCAAAGAAACAACTGTTTCTCGTATGAGGATGTGCATTATCATGAAGAATGATGTATGGAGGTGCTCTGTGCTATTTATAAAATGAAAAACATCTTCTTTATTACGTGATTACTGATTGAAGCAAAAAATATCACTATTTAACATGGGTGTTATATTCATTATTTTAAGGTAGTTCTATTTTTTTTATTTTTCGAGGACAAATTAAAAGGCGTCCAGACATTCCCACTCTCTAAGATATTGTTTTTCAAAACTCTTCATTTCTTGTCATGTTTCACTTCCATACAAGACTATAGACACAATTATTACTTTGTAAACTTAACTACGTAGTTCAGATTCTTTGTTATTAGATAAGAATATTAATGAGCAGAGAAAGTAACATTAGTTACCTGAATTAAAACTACTAAGCAAGTTAATGTAAGTTGCTTTTTAAAATTCAAGTACTTGGAAAAGTAATGCCTATTCATGTTAAAACGTTTCAGGCTCGTCAGTGGTAACGTCACGTGGGCGGACGAGAGCCAACCAGACTTGGAGGATTATCTTTTGAGCAGAGCCATCGAATTTCTTAACGCAAACTACGCTGTTATATTGGACATTGGTTATTACGCGGGCTTGGCATTGCAAACTGTAGGATTGCCTCCTAGTCCTTCCGAAACGAATTCTACATCCACCTTTTGATTTATCCAAGAAGCACTTGCAACGAAATCTTCGGATACATCCAAGTCTGTACAGTAGGATGCGTAAGTACGAGGTTGAGGCATAAGCAGTGATGTGCGGTAGACTATAATTGTTTGATTTGATGTTTTAAGTCCACTTTATGCACAGTAAGGCTAATCGGGACTGGACCTACAGTTTAAAGTGGGATCCGAACCACTTGTGCCTCCACCGGGTCGGTAGACTATAAGTTTACGTCTACATGCGTTGTCTACACGTAATCTACGTGTAGATTACATTGGGTTGTAGTTTACATAGACTACGTAGACAATCAAAAGTGCATTAAAATTAATTTTCAAGGGTTTCATGAAAGGAAAGTGACATTTTCAACTATATTGGTTCCTAACGAAATGAAAAGAATCCTGCTTACAACAAAATTTCTCTTCTCTTCTATCATCAACTATGGAAGAAGATAAATAGTATGCAAAAAACAACAACAGATGGCAGTCGTGAGGCAAGAGTGGTCTTTTTCCCATGAAACACTAGAATATTTCCTAAATTAGGTTTCTTCCTAGGTGAGAAATTGTTCGAATTTGGAAGAAAGAGTATGAAAGTTCTCCTCACACATCAGCAACTGATACGCAGTATAATTTTGTTTTAATTCCACGGCGCCCTTTGCTAAGTTATAACCTTTCGCCATGTTGTTTACATAGACTACGTAATCTACGTGTATAAAATAGTCTACGTGTAGAATGTAGACTATCGTTGTTTACGCGTAGACGCACATCACTGGGCATAAGTCATGGCAACTGTATTTTATCTCAAAGTTAAACGGTGGTACAGTTGGATCTATGAGTATTACCGTGCAAATTGTCCATCACCATGTTCGTCTACTTTCTTTCACCCAATAAGATCTTCACGAATTAAAAGAAAGCTCAAAACAAACTGTTGACAACTTCTGCATGAGCATACATAAATATCCATCGCTTAAAAACACATAGGATGTAAAAGAAAAATTAATGAAAATAGTCATGGACAATTTGCACGGTAATACTCAAGGATCGCACTGTACCACAATATGATTGTCACGAAGAACGTGGCACTCGTAGTAGCTCCGTCCAGTTCGCTTCACTTTTTGCCTCTCTCTGCACTCACGCGTCTACTTGGTTACACGGTGCAACATCGACTCGTCTACTTCGTTGATTTGGTGTCAAGTAGTGCATTTGCTGTCTGCACCGTTTGCACCACGTTCTGGAGCGGTGTAGTGTGGTGTGTGCTATCTAATCAAAGGAACGTTTCAAGCAGCAGACAGGCATTTGTTGAATCTTCTGAACTTGAATACCGTTATCTATTTACTTGGTTGAACATCATGTCCTTGCTCCAACCTTAACTGGAGACAATGTTTTCATTAACTTTGGATAATATTTTCATTAAATATATGGCTGAAATCCATAAATTTATACAATTTATTTTACAAAATGTAAATTTTACTTTGAATAGTTTATAACGATGTTATCTATTTCAAACAGAGTTGAATAATTTTAAATGATAAAAACTGAGAACATTCTGTATTTATATTTTAATTATTAGTCTTAACATTGTTCCCTTCCGGTAGGTGTAGGCTTATATTCTGATAGCACACTGCTCGATTCTTTTGTTTTCCAAAGTAGTGGTAATAGTGTTTTTTTTAAATGTTCTTCCGACACTAATACATAACTGAAATATTCTTAAATATGCTAAACTTTTTTTAAAATCAGAAATGCAAACTACTAATCTTTAAATATAACCTCCATTATTTTCAATGAGTTTTCTTTCTTTCCTCATTTCAAAATTTGTAGTATGTAAATATCACAAACCATGGCATAAGAAATTATTGATTGATTTAGCTTATTTTACTACGCGTTTTGCGCCTCTTGGTTAATTTGCGAAGATGGGGATGAGTGATGAAATGATGAAATGATGAAATTGATTAATGGACATTCACAAACAACCAAGTCCGAGCGGGATTCGAACCGGGACCCTTGGCGCATAAGAAATTATCGAATAACGCATATAAAAGGTCGGTGCTTATTAGTGCGAGGGCGCCAAAATATCTACCTAATTTTCTGCACTGGCTCTTAGTGTTTGTGTACCTTGAAATGTATGTATATATATTCTAAAAGACATTAACGAATATATCAACTTTGTAAATCTGAAACTTAACTGTTTTCCCGGCACATGAAACATAAATTCTACTGCTGACAAAAAGATTTTTATTGAAACGTAATGAGAAAGACATTGTACATTGTTTGTATTGAATATCATTGTTTAAAATTTAGAAACTGGAACAAAAAAAAGATCGTAGGATGGAATTCATCTCCTTGTATACAATTGTCGTGTTGCTCAAAATTAAGAGTACATATGGTAGAGTGGATCGTACGGAGGTGATGGAGATCTAGTTCTCTCATGCTCCGCAGGTGGTGCCATTTTGTTCTCACGAGCTTCATCCTCAACCTTCACTTTCTTCTGAGGAGCCTCGCCCTGAACCTCAAGCTCCTCTTGAACGTGGTCAACCTGTGCAGTCGCCTTGCGGTCAATTGGCTGTCTGCACGCCATGCAAGTCAGAGCTCCACATCTGCAATGTGTTACTTTGCGTCCTTTGAAGTAGATATTGCTGCCGCATTTCCAGCAGTTAATCTTTCTATCGTCATAATACCATTTCGGTGTGTACATCTCGTCACCTGGAGTCTTCATCAAAACTTTTTGCTTGCAGACCTTGCAGGATTGAGCCTTACAGTTCTTGCAAACTGAATCCAGATCCTGCAAGTCGATTTTCAATCCACATTGTGCACAAACTTTCTCCTGGATCTCATTCGGCAGTTCCTCCTCTAAAAACTCCTTATTTACTGCTAGTAAGAATTGGCCAGGCATCAAGGCTAAGTTAAGTTCAACGGCATTGAATTGTGAGGTGCAATTCATTTCCAAGCAATCTCCTAGTTCCTTGTCGTTCACAAATCGTTCGTTACTCATTGCCCAGATGCAGGACAAGCAGAACACGTGTCCGCCTGTACAGGACACCATCTCTTCTCGCAAACACTCGTCGTCGTAGCAGCAATTGCACTCAAAGAGACTGTTGTCAGCTTTTCCAGCTCGAACAGCTTCTTCCTTCGTTATCTTCCTCTCTTCCAAGAACTTTATTATCTCTTCCTCGTTCTCCAAGAACCCTACCTCGAACTTGAAGAGAAAGCCAGCATTTTGTGGCATTTTCCACTCAGATTTCTGATCCAGCGGCATATTAGTTTCGATTAAATGCTTGAAGGTCGGGTACAGCAAGGCACTTTTACCAAACATTGCCATTCTGATCTCACACGCCGACACTGAACTGAACTTATGCGATAAGTATGCAAATGCATGTTCCTTGTACGACCAAGATGCGATCCTTCTAGTATCGGAGAAATACTCCAGCGGGTCAGGTATGATTTGCAGAAAGCTTTCGATGTTGATACCCTTCGTTGTAGGTGCTGGGTCAATTACTGCATTTTCTTGCCTCTGCTGATTTTGATATTTATCCTGCTTTCTGTATTTATTGAGTTTCTCCCCATCCACGCCATACTTGTTAAAATTCCGGTACATGTACCCATTCATCCCTGCAGGCGCATATTCCTCGTCTCTTGAGTTGTGACCACGAGGGTTGTTGCCCTGGTAACCTTTGTCTTGCTTTCCGTGATTCTTCTTATCAAAACGACCCCCTCCTTCAGATTCCATCATGTCCGCCAATAACATCGCCAGATTCTTGTCTTTACCCAATTCTTGCTGCTTCAGCTTCAGACGTTCTGTCGACTTTTGGGGGAACATGTCCTTCAGAAACTTAAATTTCTGATCGTCACTGTTGAAGTCCTTCTCCAATTCGTGCACTATTTCTGCTATTTCACCATCCTCATCCTCATCTGAAGCCTCCTCACTTCCCTCCATTCTATCGCCGTTTCCATCATTTTCTAAAAGAGCATTCCACACTCTCTGGACCCTGTCCTCTTGGACCTTCTGGGCTTCCAAATCGCACAAAATGTCATCAAGCTTTCTCTGAGGAAACATCGCATTTAAATACTCTGCTTCCAGTAGTAATCGGTCGTTGCTATCAAATGGAAGAGCTTCGTAGTTCATCACCTTTCTATGAATACAAAACAAAAGAACAACAAATATCTGCACACCAGAAAACCCACGACGTAATAGTTCAATTTGACCTCAAGATTCTTTCCACCATACCTACTTTACTCCACATCCAGTTTAGTTGTCTTGGAATCAAAATAAGTAATTGTTGTCGAACATTCACGTTGAGAGAGTTCACTACATGCATTGTTACGATTACCTTATTGGCTTGAAACAATAAGTGTCGATCATAGATCAACCGTGATCGAGAATGGTATGTAAAATAAAGTTTTCTCAAATTGTTTGTAAATAGTGTTAATGAGTTCAATATACGTATATCTGCATTTCTTTATTTCTGTATTAGAATAATTTAATCAAGATGACTTATGTGAACAGGCCATGTGGCACGAATGGAATATGAAATAAGAGTGCGCGATTCTTGTTGCGAAACCTGATGGTAAGAGACCTGTAGGAAGGCCAAGACGAAGATGGAGGGATAACATTGAGATAGACCTAAAGGAAATCTGTAAGGATGGAAACGATTGGATTGATCTTTCCCAGGATAGGGACAGATGGAAGGCTTGTGTTGCTGCAGCCGTAAACCTTCGTGTATAAGGCTAGTTTTTAAAAAATATCCTCCTTTTGAAACATTGTGATGTAGTTGAACGTGAGAGGCAAAACCACCCATAGAATTTGGTATCTATAAATGTGCAAATAAACCTTTACTTGATTAAGGTTCATAGTGATTTAGAGTCTCATTCTCGTGTGCTAAGGAAACAAGAATAACTTGTGACGTAAGATTGGTTGATTTAGTGTTTTAAGTCCACTTTATGCACAGTAAGGCTATTCGGGACTGGACCTACAGTTTATAGTGGGATCCGAACAACTATATGCCTCCACCGAACCCGGGACCGCTTGGTTACAAGGCGATGACGCTACCACTGCGCCATCGGGGAGGCCCCACCTGTGACGTATGAGAACGTCACAATATGCCACTATGAAACCCTTGTGGTTCGCTTGTAAACCGTATGTGGTACATATCGAATGCATAAGTTAGATTCTATAGTAGGATGTGCGTTTTACCTCAGGCAGTGGTTCCACCAAAGGACGGCATTCGTGAAGCCATTGGCTCTCCAGTTCCACAGAATGACGTGTTTGTAACGTCTGTAATAGGGATCACCACAAAATCCAAATATCGGATATTATGATAATTCTCCGGATTATCTGGATATCAGAATATCCTGATAGAAAATGATTCTATATTCGGATATCCGAGATCCAGGCAAGGTAGACCAACTCCTCACTCAGTGGGGCAGTGTGAAGAAACCCATACACTCCCAAGCTGTGAACGTATTTATACTACACATGCAAAACATAGAGATCAAACTTCTTTCGTTACAGCCTTTCTTATAACACCTCGACACGCCAACAGACATCAACTTCCCCACCATATTAGCCAGCTTCACTATGAGTTCTCAAAACCCATGTCGGACAATCATTTCATACCAAAACACAGCGATTACCAGGACAGGCGATAGCACTTAATAGGGCATTCTGTGGTAGGGCAATAAAAGACGAAATAGACGGCATTAAACTGTGAAATGTTTGCTGTGTCATTGTTGCCAGATATTACACAGTGTGAGGCTCGATTTTCTGCCCGTAGAACAAACAGAGAAACTGTCACATCTGGCATTTCTGTCAACATGGATGTTCAACAGTTTCTTCCGTTAATGCTCGTCTAAGATAGCCATAACATTTCAAGAGGAACAGCGATTAGAACAGGACAGGAAAGTATATTGCATGTGATCTAAGCAGGCACGTATCTAGAAATATATCTCGGGGGTGGGGGGCGAACCAAGTGTCTCAGGAATATTAGGAATATTAATAATAATAATAATGTTTAAATTAAAATAATTATATTAAATCAAATTAATACTAATTACAATACATAAATTAATATTATATTATTATTACACGAATAGGTAAAAAGACTGTATAAGAATAGAGATATAACAGCGCATATTCATTACGTAGTGTATCTGTAGTTAAGATCGGAAAAATTTACATAGAAACAAGTGCCCTGGCAATGAAATTAATGTCAAATAAATGAATAATTATCGAATAACAAAAATGATGTTACATGTAGTTGGATAAAAGTAAGTTTCCGATTAATATTTTATGCATATTATTTTGAGTATTAGTGTACATAAATCTTATTTGTAATGTCATTTAAAGCCGTGTGATCCCAATATAATCCTTGCGTAAAAAGTTGAGGAAATTAATAACCATCGATTATGCAACAAATGCTAATATTTTCATTGCTTAATGTTAGTACTTGGTAAGTTTCCCGGCGGGTCCGGACCCCTGGTCCCCCCTAAATGCGTCCTTTCTGTCCCTCAAAGCCTGTGATCCCAATATAATCCTTGTCTAAGTTGACGAAATTATACAACAAAGGCTAAACGAATATATTTTTCATTATTTAATTTTAATACTCGATAAGTCTTTCGGGGGGGGGGGAGGTCCGGACACTCCCTAAATACGTCCTTGGATCTAAGGAACTACTTCTTTGATGCAATATCTTGCTTTCTATAATCTTAGCGCAAAAATTGGTTTACGTTTACAGAAATGCAGTGTATTTTGTAAAAATCATCACGGTGTTTGAAGTAACGAATTTACAAGTTACTGTTCTCGAGTTCCGGCAACTGTAACTAAACGCATGACAGAAGTTCGCGCTGTTGCCAAGTCGGAGCACAACCCCGTGTGTTCGGAGGTTTAAGAAAATGAATGATCTAGTTGTAGAGTTGCTGTTTGTAATCCGTGTGATACAAACTGACAGCATTTGCTCGAAAGGTCAGGGATGACACAAAAGTGCCCCGGAGAGAGAGGTCGGTCTGACGCTCGAACTAGGCAACGCAGCCCGGTTAAAAGTGCGCGGGAACCAACGACTTTTGTCCAGCTCTCGCTTTGCTTCTCCCATATGTGGCACCAGCGCAATTCTGCCCAGCCGCCTATTCTCATGGTCGTGCGTATAGTTACTTTCTAAAGTAAAATAAGTAAGTGTAACTCAGTAACTTTTCAGGTAGCAAAACAAAATTAACAGTTTCTTTTCTGTACGTTGACCAAAAATTCAGTTTGGAAAAAGTAGCAAAAGTTTAATATTCAGATTCACAATTGTTACCTATTAGAAAATGTTTTTGCGTGATGAACGGACAACGAAGTTAGTAATAAGGTGATCTTATACAGCGTATATTGATACACTTGTAGGTTGAAATGTATATTGTGCAAATATGTTGCATAAAGGGACAAACTGCCGGAGTACTAATGAGTGTAAATTTTTCAAGTATCAAGATGTAATTATGTCATGACATGTCAAATCAACAAGGTCCTCAACCTTACATGCTTTACTCATTTCAAATTTTTGCAGACTGGAAGGACCACCTGAGATACCAAAATGTGCAAAGTTTTGTATTTCCGAAATTACAGTGTTGCAAACTGTGCGATTTTAACCATTTTTTCTAGCACATCGCGCTGCGACGCCAAGGGTGCCGGGTTCGAATCCCGGTCGGGCTTGGTTGTTTGTGAATGTCCATTCATCAATTTCATCATTTCATCACTCATCCCCATCTTCGCAAATTAGCCAAGAGGCACAAAACGCGAAGTAAAATAAACTAAATCAAATCAAAAAATTTAACCATTTTTTCCAGTATCTTGTTAACTTTGAATTGCAATATTTTGGCAATCAAGGCATCTACAGAAGTGATTCAGACGACGTTGGAAAGGTCTTGAACATGATTCATATTGCACAGTCAATACCATGATAACATTTAGTATTGTTGAAATGAAGAAAATGTGATCATCTCTACTTGTCCCTAAGTAATGTGCAACTTGATGGGTGGTATACAAACTTTATTAGCTACGCTTATTATTTAATAATGTTATAACGAGGTCTTACATATTTCCTAGAGTGGGAAGGGGATAATGTTTTGTTAAATTTATTTGTGTGCATATTTTCTGTAATCTTGACTAGGGATGGGCACAAAATCCGGATTTGAAATTTTCCTATATCTGTATTGGGTGTAACGGATAATCAGGATAATTCGGATATACGGATAATACTAATATCACGATAGTACAGATTTCATTAAGGATTTATAGAAAATCCGAACATGACGAATAAAAGAATATGTGGATAGCCCATAAAACTGACAAACTGTTTGATTCTAAATTTTGCAAAGTACTCCAGTTGGACACTGGTCGTTAAAAAGTTAGTCCGCTGCTCCTTGTGTCGGGAACATGAGACTGTTTATCACTCATCAGGGCTTGCTGGGTAGAAAAGAAACACAACACGGTATTCAAAGTTAAACGCAGTTTTATAATCATTTATTTCTTATAATCACTTATATTTTCCTATCGTATGTGAACTTACAAGCAAGGTACAGATTTGCTTACGTTTCTGCATGAAGAGGCATAAAGAACAATTCTTTTTCATATTAAATCACATCACAATCACTAAACACACTTTCATATAGAATTAACGTTGGACAAGACAAACGTAAATACACGAAAATTTCTGTACTTAATTATTATTTCCGATATTGCTAGAATGAAACGAAAATAATTACCAATTACACTATTCGGGCATTCCATTAACCGTTACCACGTTTCTGTTGATTTCTCATCTTCACCTGTTTATCAACTCAGTCTGTCGTCAGGAGCAAACATTCAGGCGAGTTCACTTCCTCTGCTGAAATGAGAAAGTGACGTCAACACGAACAGATTATGACGTATTTCTAAACATATACACAAGTTCCAACCACAACTGTATCAATCTAACTGTAGTCGTCTGTGACAGCTTGCACATTATTTGAAGTAACAACCATTTTAAAATCTTAATATCTTACAAATATAAAACCTTAAACGCTTAGGTTCGTTACAACTTACATTTCACGCGCACGTTAACTTTGTAGCAAACGAGACTTACAAACTTCTGGGATTTATAATGCATACATGCAAGGAATTCAAAAGTGTCGAAAGCTTAATGATGCTCTATAATGCTTACGTCAGGTCCAAAATCGAATACGCATGTGTAGTATGGCACCCTCAAACCCAGCAAGACGTAAACAAAATAGAACGAATCCAGACTAAATTTTTGAGACTTGTAAAATACAAATTAGATGGTAGTTACCCTCAAGTGGAATCCCGTGAGAGCCTTCTCAGATTTTCTAACTTAACAACACTTACTTAGCAGGAGACGAATCATGCACCAGCTCATTTTCCTTCACAAAATATTAAATAATCACAATAGCCCCGTCTAGTTGGCTGCACTTTGTGACACTCCGGTCCAGTGCAGATGTATCCAGTGTCAGGGTGGTGCAAGGAAATTACGTTCAACAAGTACAGGAATAGCGGTGTTCAAGTTCAGAAGATTCAATAAATGCCTGTCTGCTACTTTAAACGGTAATTTGATTAGTTAGCACGCACCACGTGACCATACACCAATCATACACCGGTCCGAAAGGTAGTGCAGACGGTGCAGACACCAAATACACTACTTGACTCGAAATCAACTAACTTGACGACTCGGTGTTGCACCGTGCAATCAACTAGACGCTTCGGTGCACAGAGAGTCAAAGCCAGTCAAAAAGTGCAGCCAAGTAGAAGGGGGTACTGAAGCTCCATTCGCCCTGTCACAGCTGGATTTCTACGTCCCTTCAAGTAAGTTACGACCAAGAAAGCAACTGTTTAGCCTCAGTAGTGTCAATATGTACTTCTGACGCCAACTCTGATTTCTTGACCAAACGACCACAAAAAGTTGAAAAACTCACTTTCTCTCCCTGTTCCGTGCCTCATTTATTACGCTGACGATGTTTCACGGGCGCAAAAAGGCAGTGATGAGTGAAAGATGAGCTCTCATCCTCTCATCCTCTCATCCTCTCATCCTCTCATTTTCTCATTTTCTCATCCTCTTATTTTCTCATTTTCTCATCCTCTCATCTTCTCATCCTCTCATCCTCTCATCTTCTCATCTTCTCATCCTCTCATCCTTCAAGGACCAAATGTTTGTAGATCGTGACTTTTGTAAACCTCTCATCTTCTCATCCTCTCATCCTCTCATCCTCTCATCTTCTCATCCTCTCATCCTTCAAGGACCAAATGTTTGTAGATCGTGACTTTTGTAAACCTCTCATCTTCTCATCCTCTCATTTTCTCATCCTCTCATCTTTTCATCCTCTTATTTTTTCTTCCTCTCTATTTTTAGAATATTGTCGTCAACATTAGAGATGAAGTTGGAGTGCTGGAATCAAGGGGACCAAAATGTTTATATATAGTGACCTTCGTAAACCTCTCTCTCGGGGGGAAGGATGTGGCATATACACACGCGCGCGCTCTCATCCTCTCATCCTCTTATTCTCTCATTCTCTCATTCTCTTATTCTCTCATCTTTTGAAAGATGAGTGCACCTTATCGTAATTTTCCAAGTCCGGGACCAAATGTTTATATATTGTGATCTTCGTAAACCTCTCTCTCGGGGAACGATGTGCCACACACACACACACACACACACACACACACACACACACACACACACACACACACACACACACACGTGCGCGTATGCCTCTTATTATTTTCCGTATTGTGACGCAAAAACAAACCTCTCATCTTCTCATCTTCTCATTCTCTTATTCTCTTATTCTCTTATTCTCTTATTTTTTGAAAGATGAGTGCACCTTATTGTAATTTTCCAAGTCCGGGACCAAATGTTTATATATTGTGATCTTCGTAAACCTCTCTCTCGGGGAACGATGTACCACACACACACACACACACACACACACACACACACACACACACACACACACGTGCGCATGTATTGTGACGCAAACAAACAAACAAATAATAATTGTTGTTTTTTAGGATACCTGGCCCCTATATAACCTCGCCAGGGTGCGTGTGGTGGCGGCGAAATCATCACGAGTTTAGATTTGTACTGCGAATGTTGTCAAAAATTTAATCAATATTGTTTATTCTCAATGCTAGAATCTTATATAGATTATTCTCTAAAAAACGAAAATCGATAATCCTATGCCAAGCCCCCCCCCCCCAAAACATTCAGGCAATTTCTAATGTTCGCGTGGATAGCAACGCTCGGTAGAATTTTTCCCGTCCCCGTGGAGAAATTGTGTTTCCTCGCTCAATGTAACATTTTCATCACGGACCAAACTATCCACAGCAACCCCTCCCCGAACCCATTCACCTTGCATCCTCTTCCGCCCGAAGAGATTCTATTTTTTTTCAGCTTTCCCACGGTCCTGAATAAAGAATCCATCACATCCCCGATAACAATAGAATTAGAAGCGGATGCGGCGGAAGCGAACACAGCAGCATCTTCCGCTTTTGAGTTTTGTGCTGGGGTCGCCGCCCGTTTCACACACCACACCCTGACGGGGCGTGGAATAAAGACCGAGGGGGAAATGATCGACAATACATGCATAGGTGAAACTGTCAACGTCCTGTTTATTGTTATTTGCCCCCCCCCCACAGGATATTGTGCGCATCACAAAAGTTTTTTGTTGAAAAAAAAATATAACATGAGTGAATCAGTCAACAAGGGTTTTATTTGCTAGGATATTGACTATAGCGCTCATTGTGTTTTCACCAAAGAGAGTCGTGTGGAGTAGGAAGGAGGGAAGGAGAAAAAGGAGAGGAGTTCCTATATAACCTACCAGTTTCTTCTTTTGTACGTCATTATCATAGTGAACGTCAATCGTGGCAGTTCAGTATTCTTAATTGTTTGTCTGACAGTATACATATATATCATCGTGGAAGTTTTAGTGAGCTACAAGTTTTTATTTTGGAGTCTGTCTCTCTCTTGAAAGGTAAGTTTTTATTTTTTCATGATATATTAATATTTTTGTTTTGCCTCTGACACACACATATTCAGAGGAGTCATAAAAAAATTGACACACACTTACATGTCGCATATTTTTAACCTCCTACAACAGTGCACACACACACATACATACATACATACATACTGTTCGCGTCTAATATATATATGTGGAAGGAAAAAATGTCTAACATTTTTCAACTTTTTTTTTTCCTTCTGTTTCAGTGTGCTTTCCACTACCACCACCACCATCACCACAACCCCCCCAAAAAATTTTCTCTGTATATATATAAATAAATAACAGAGAGAAAAAATGGAATCGCAACCAGGTCCCTCCGGTCTTTGCGGGAAAGTGGCATGTCGCAACTGCGGAATATTAATTTCTAAACCTAATATTGCTAGGCATTTGAAAAAATGTCGTCTACCGGAACATGATGTCGTAGTCCCCCCGGCAAAGAAATCTCGCATTGATGCGCATGAAGGCGGTGCTTTGAATAAAAGTGCACGCATCATGACGTATAAATCTGGAAGCGACGAAAAATGTGACTCGAGCATCTTCCTCGACAATGTGAAATCTCTGGTAGTAGATCAATTACGTGATTGCCTCGTCAATGTTGCACTTAAAATTCATCTCGTCTTGACCCTGCTGTATGAGAAAGTTGTCTCGTCCGAGTCAAGCACTTTTAGCTTTTACGTAGGGTGTGAATGCTTACACGATGACAATAACGAGGATCTTGACGAGATAGTGACACGGCTATTTGAGCACTTGACACAAAAACAAGAAGAGTTTGAAGGTAGAGGAAGTGGATGGAGTCTTTGCGGTCGCAGCCACATGTTAGAACTTCGAGTCTGCAATTTCAAACCATTACGCAGCGCTCAAAAAAAAACAAAAAACAAAAAAAAGCAAAATGCAGTGTTGAACATACAAAGTAATGATCAGAAGAGTTTCTTATGGTCTGTCATCGCTGCATTACACCCAGCAAATAATGATAAACCCCAACGTCTGTCCAATTACCGAGGATACGAGGGAAGATACGAGAATATGATGAGAGGAATTTCCTATCCTGTGCCCCTGAATAAGATCAATCAAATTTTAAAAAACTATAGAGAGGAAAAAGGAGAAGATATTGATATTTCTGTCTTTGGGGTTGACGATTCCGGCAATATTCGTGTCTTAAGACCTGCTAGAACCCAGAATAATGTAATTCGACTCTTGCTTGTAGATGGGTGTTACAGTTTAATTCGGAATTTCTCAGGATTAGTAGGAAGACAGATCACCAAGCATCACGATAAGATCGAAATTTGTGATCGATGCTTGAGAATTTTTCGTGGGGGTAAGAAGATGAAAGAACAGCACAAGTGTTTTGGCTCCGTGAATGCAGAACCCGAAGATGTCATGCCGGAACCCGGAACCAAGATGAAATTTCAGAAACACCAGGCTCTTCTCCACCACCCCGTCGTCCTTTATGCCGACTTTGAAAGCTTCCAAGTTCCCATGACGTCTTGCAACCCTGATCCCTCTACCTCAAGCACGATCCAAATTTTTCACCACGAGCCTTGCAGTTTCTCCATCTACGGAGAAAAATTGAATGATGTCATCTTGTATTGCGGACCTGATGCGGCAAAACATTTTGTTAAGAAGATAGCGGAATGTGCGAGAGAACTTGCACCCAGCCTGAAAGGCTCTTACGTTTCTCCACCTGCTCTCACGACGGAACAACAACAGGGACATGACGCGGCGACAAGATGCGCGGAGTGTAACCGGGTTTTCACCGCCGAAAATTACAAGGTCGTCCACCATAACCATCAGAATGGATTATTCCTAAACACCATCTGTAATTCGTGCAATCTCAAGATTAAGGAGTCGCATTTCGTTGCCGTGTTTCTGCACTACACGGAGAAGTACGACACGCATCTCTTTGTTAAAGAGCTCTACAACATAACTTCTCGAATCAGCATTATTCCGAGAACGAGCGAGAAGTACATCGCGGTGAGAGTGTGGATCCCTCTCCAAGAAGGAGGAAGTGTGGAAGTGCGAATCCTGGACTCTTACAATTTCCTGTCCTCCAGCCTCGCAAGCCTTGCATCTCAACTTGGCGACGAAGATCTTGTGGCCACCAAGCAAAAATGTTTTTCGGGGAGAGATGAGAATTTGAATCTGTTGCGTCGCAAGGGCGTCTACCCCTACGAGTACGTCAACGATTTCGAGAAATTTGACGAGACGGAACTTCCACCCCGGGAGGCATTTTATTCTCATCTCACGGAGGACGTCTGTTCCGAAGAGGACTACGAACATGCTCGTAGTGTATGGACGGCATTCAATTGCCAAACTTTTCGCGATTATCACGATCTCTATCTGAAATTGGACGTGACTCTCCTCATGGACATTTTCGAATCGTTTCGTAAGAGATGCATCGCAATATACAAGTTGGATCCTGCGTATTTCTTCACGACGCCGGGGTTGACTTGGGAATCGATGATGAAATACACCAACGTGGAACTAGGACTCATCGCAGAGAAGGAACAGTATGCTTTCATGGAGAGTGCGATACGCGGTGGCATCGTCCAATGTCCCCGACGCCATGCTCAGGCAAACAATCCTCATACGCCTGGTTACGATGCATCGAAGCCCAACACCTATATTGTCTACTGGGATGTCAACAACCTGTACGGCCACTCCATGTCCCAGTGTCTTCCCATCAGCGACTACGCGTGGATGACCGAAGAGGAACTCTCCTGCGAAGATTTTCTCAACTGGAGCGAAGATAATGAATGGGGCTGTTTCTTGGAAGTCGATCTCGATTATCCCGAAAGGCTTCACGAGAAACATCACGGATTGGCCCTGGCCCCCACCAAAAAGAAGCCACCTGGAGGATCATCGGAGCCAAAACTAATACTAAGTATGGAGAACAAGCGGAATTATATTCTGCACTATCGACTCCTCCAATTTTACATAAACCACGGCTTGCAGTTGAAGAAAGTTCATAGAGGATTGAAGTTCCGACAGAGCAAGTGGCTGGAACCCTACATAACCGAGAACACGCGCCGCAGAGCGCAATCAACATCGCCTGCAGACAAGGATCTGTACAAACTGTTCAATAACGCCATCTACGGCAAGACGATGGAGAACGTGCGTAATTACATCGACGCAACGTTGGTCACGGACGAAAAGAAATTTGAGAAGATCGTCGCGTCCCCCTACTTCAAAAACTTCACCATTTTTGACGAGAATCTAGTATTCGTCGAGAGGAACAAGAAGCAAGTGATGCTCAACAAGCCGATTGCCATAGGTGCCACCGTCCTTGAACTATCAAAATTACACATGTACCAATCGTACTACGATCAGTTTCAACCTTTTTATGGAGATAACATCCAAATATGTTATATTGACACGGATAGCTTTATTTTTCTAATCCAAAACACACCAAGCCTCGAACATGATCTGACTAAGATGAAGCATCTGTTTGATTTTAGCAACTTACCATCAGGCCATCACCTACATTCGGCAGAAAACAAAATGACCATAGGAAAATACAAAGATGAAGTTGGCGGGAAGTACATCAGCGAATTTGCGGGGCTTCGTGCCAAAATGTACTGTGTAAAGATTGCAGAAGAAAAAGAGATCAAGAAAGCGAAGGGTGTGGGAAAAATAAGTACCAGCAAATTTAGCATGCAAGACTACAAGGAATGCCTTTTTCATAGTAAAAGGCAACTCAGCACCGATCATCGCATTGCAAGTAAATTGCATGATTTGTACACGACGCGCGTAACCAAAGTAGCATTGGATGCAACGGACAATAAGTTACGTGTTCTCGATTGTAAAATCCACACGAGAGAGTGGGGGCACTGCAATGGAAGCGATAAATGTGACGTGTGTTAACTGTAACCCCATAGCCATGAAGTCCGCTGTGTCTTTTCCTCTTCAAAAAGCAGACGGAGGAAAAGAGGGGCCCTCGGGCGATGAAAAGTTGCAAGCTGTTATTATGTTGTTAAGCCCGCTCCAAACCGAGGCTCATTAAATTCAACTCTTATTTTTCATCGCCCGAGGGCCCCTTTTTTCCTCCGTCTGCTTTTTGAAGAATGGCAAAGGCACAACGTGTTAAATAACTAACAAGGACAATGAATCTCTTTGGTTTCCGCAAACAAGGCAACATGGACACTGCATCGCCAAATTTCAATAACCTCTTACCTTCCGTGTTATCTAAACTCAATGGTCTACTAATTGTACATCTTAATAGTATATGGACGAAAATGAATGACGATGTGGGCAAGATGTTTTACGTCTTCAATAACAATTTACATTTCTATGAAATTCCGATCGACGGGAAACTTCAAATCACCGTGAATCCGGTGAACGCAGGCGAAATCAAAATTTCTACCGGCAAGAACATTTTTCGAATGAAGCACGACAAGGTGCTTTCTAACATTACGTACGATGTTTCCGCTGGAGATTACCTGTACGTGGAACTCCTCGGAGATTACGACAAACTCATTCCTCTCTTCGTAGAATTACGAATCGTCTATCCTATTATAAATAACCGTTAACCAAAAATGCCTAACGACATTTTCGGCAACACCAAGCGTGTAGACCATGCAGAAGAGATTCTCATGTTGGACGTTCGAGTTAAGAAGTTGAGGACCGATTTGATCGCTTTGCAGGAGACCTTAAACAAAAGTTTAGAGTCGGAAATCGCCACGCTCCAAACGCAATGTCTCGACCCCATTCTGAAAATCGATTCCGAACTGAAAACACTGATAAAAAATTATGTTGACGTACCTTCTTACGACAGCGTTCAAAATATACAGTTGAGTGTGGATTCGCTTCAAAATTATTTGGCCAAATTACAGCAATTTCAATCGAAAAATGAAGATTTGGAAAAATTGAAACTCGAAATCGAAGAACGAACTTCCGCAATAGAAAAGAATTTCTCTGAACTTCAAACCGTGGTGAACGATATTGATGTAGAACGCTTACATGTCGTCGTTTCCAAATTACAAGAAGAATTCACCGGCACGTTAAAAGAAATTAAATCCAAGTTGCAGACTTTGGAAGATACAATGACGAACCTACCATCGTCGGACGAACTGCAGGTCATCGGTAAAAGCGTCGCGAACATAAAAATTCAATTGGAGGCCTATCAAGATTTCGAACACATTCAAACCACCATCGCTACGCTTCAGGCGTCTCTGGAGTTGATCAACGAAGAAATTAAAAATATTCACGCTGAAGCAAGTGTGTTGACGAGTATTCAGGACACGTTAAGCACGGTTCAGCAGAAGATCCAATATTTGGAAAATTTGAACGTCGAATCCAATCTTACTCATTTTCATCACGTACTGGACAACATACAGGGTGACTTGGAATCGTTACGGACGAGCGTACCTTCGAGCGAAGATTTGGAAAAATTGAAAACGGCGGTGACGGCACTATCCGATTCGAGTGACATCAAAAGTTCGTTGAGCGATCTCGAGAGTAAAGTGACCAATCTCCCCACCTCCAAAGAATTACACGCTTTGAAAAGGAACATATCACGTATGCTGAAACGACTGGAAACGGAAACGGCGAACGTGGAACAGATTCGAGACGAACTTGCTTCCCTGGTGTCGACGCTGCCCACTTCGCAGAGCGTCGCCGACCTTCACACGCAGTTTACAGAGATGCGAATCATCGTGAACGATCTTACCGAGAAGAGCTCGAAATTGAATCAAATCGAGAACCTTCAGAACATTGTGGTCAACATCAGAGATCAAGTTGGAGTGCTGGAATCAACGCAGGAATCGACGCTGGCCTCTTTCGGTGCCAAGTTGCAAGAACTCAACGAAAGCTACAAGCAGTTGAACGTGGAAGTGAAAATCAAACCGTCATTTTCTACCGTAACGGATACCATAGTCGAACATTTGTTGCCCGTACAAAACACACTGGGTCAGCTTCACAGCAACCTCGTTAGCGTCGATACTAAATTCGCTAAACTGCATTCTCTGCAAGCCATCGAAATCAACAGTGTACCCAATCAACAGAGAATCTCCACATTCGTCGAAGGTAACAAACTGTACATGCTACATCCTTATCATCCGTACTACAAGTTTCTCCTCGATGGCACAATTCAGATAAAGGAATTTTCGTACTGGTCTCACGGTAGAAAAGCTAGCGTTCCCACCATGACTTTGATATCGAATCGTGGCGTCCAGAAAGCAGGAAACATTCCTCTGGCACGTTGGAACGAAACGCGCAACATATATGAAATACACGAAGACGAAGATCTTACCGTTTTCGACGTGAGTGCCGGCGATAAGCTGATCATTCAAAACACGAGCGAAGTGCCACCCTCTTTGAATCCCATCACGCTGGTGCTTCTCTTCAAACGTAATCTCTAAAAATAATAAAAATGTCTAGGCAAGCTATCGTCCAAGAATTGCATAAACCTGCACGCCGCAACTACAAACGTTTGGCTGTGGTAACCAAGGGAATCGACGACCTCTGGGAAAGTGACCTCGTGGAGATGAGTAGCGGCAAGTTAAAAAACGTACAAGTAGTGTAAAATTGTGACTCCCACTGCAACTCTGATTTCTTGACCAAACGACTACAAAAAGTTGAAAAACTCACTTTCTCTCCCCGTTCCGCGCCTCATTTATTACGCTGACGACGTTTCACGGGCGCAAAAAGGCAGTGATGAGTGAAAGAGGAGCTCTCCTCTTCTCCTCCTCTCCTCTTCTCATCTTCTCATCTTCTCATTTTCTCATTTTCTCATCTTCTCATTTTCTCATCTTCTCATCTTCTTATTTTCTCATCTTCTCATCTTCTTATTTTCTCATTTTCTCATCTTCTCATCTTCTCATTTTTTAAGGACCAAATGTTTGTAGATCGTGATCTTCGTAAACCTCTCTTCCCATCCTCTTATTTTCTCATCCTCTCATTCTCTCATTCTCTCATTTTCTTATTCTCTCTATTTTTAGAATATTATCGTCAACATTAGAGATGAAGTTGGAGTGCTGGAATCAAGGGGGGGGACCAAATGTTTATATATAGTGATCTTCGTAAACTTTTCTCTCGGGGGGGGGAAGGATGTGGCATATACACACGCGCGCGCTCTCATCTTCTCATTTTCTTATTCTCTCATTCTCTTATTTTTGAAAGATGAGTGTATTTTATCGTAATTTTCCAAGTCCGGGACCAAATGTTTATATATTGCGACCTACGTAAACCTCTCCTCTCATCTTCTCATCTTCTCATTTTTGAAAAATGAGTGCACCTTATCGTAATTTTCCAAGTCCGGAGCCAAATGTTTATATATATCGTGATTTTCGTAAACCTCTCCTCTCATCTTCTTATTTTTGAAAGATGAGTGTATTTTATCGTAATTTTCCAAGTCCGGGACCAAATGTTTATATATTGCGACCTACGTAAACCTCTCTCTCTCGGGGAGGGAACGATGTGCCACACACATACGTGCGCGCGTGCGTATGCCTCTTATTATTTTCCGTATTGTGGCGCAAGCAAACAAAATAATAATTGTTGTTTTTTTAGGATCCCTGGCCCCTATATAACCTCGCCGGGGGTGCATGGTGGCGACGAAATCATCACGAGTTTAGATTTGTACTGTGAATGTTGACAAAAATTTAATCAATATTGTTTATTCTCGATGCTAGAATCTTACATAAATTATTTTCTAAAAACGAAAATCGATAATCCTATGCCAAGCCCCCCCAAGGCATTCAGCCAATTTCTAATGTTCGCATGGATAGCCACGCTCGGTAGAATTTTTCCTGTTCCTGTGGAGCAATTGTGTTTCGTCGCCCAATGTAACATTTTCATCACGGACCAAACTATCCACAGCAACCCCTCCTCGAACCTATTCACCTTGCATCCTCTTTCGCCCGAAGAGATTCTATTTTTTTTCAGCTTTCCCACGGTTCTGAATGAAGAATCCATCACATCCCTGATAACAATAGAATCAGAGGGGGATGTGGCGGAAGCAAACACAGCAGCATCTTCCGCTTTTTGAGTTTTATACTGGGAATTGTTTGTTTCACACACCACACCCTGACGGGGCGTGGAATACAGGCCGAGGGGAAATGATCGACAATACATACATGGGTGGAACTATCAACGTCCCGTTTATTGTTATTTGTCCCCCACAGGATATTGTGCGCATCACAAAATCTTTTGTTGAAAAAAATATAACATGAGTAAATCAGTTAACAAGGGTTTTTATTTGCTAGGACATTGACTATAGCGCTCATTGTGTTTTCACCAAAGAGAGTCGCGTGGAGTAGGAAGGAGAGAAGGAGAAAAAAGGAGAGGAGTTCCTATATAACCTACCAGTTTTTTTGTACGTCATTATCATAGTGAACGTCAATCGTGGCAGTTCAGTATTCTTAATTGTTTATCTGGTAGTATACATATATATCATCGTGGAAGTTTTAGTGAGCTACAAGTTTTATTTTGAAGTTTCTCTATCTCTCTTGAAGGGTGAACGTCAATCGTGGCAGTTCAGTATTCTTAATTGTTTATCTGGTAGTATACATATATATCATCGTGGAAGTTTTAGTGAGCTACAAGTTTTATTTTGAAGTTTCTCTATCTCTCTTGAAGGGTGAACGTCAATCGTGGCAGTTCAGTATTCTTAATTGTTTATCTGGTAGTATACATATATATCATCGTGGAAGTTTTAGTGAGCTACAAGTTTTATTTTGAAGTTTCTCTATCTCTCTTGAAGGGTGAACGTCAATCGTGGCAGTTCAGTATTCTTAATTGTTTATCTGGCAGTATACATATATATCATCGTGGAAGTTTTAGTGAGCTACAAGTTTTTATTTTGAAGTCTCTCTCCACCTCTCTTGAAAGGTAAGTTTTTATTTTCATGATATATTAATATTTTTGTTTTGCGTCTGACACACACATATTCAGAGGAGTCATAAAAATTGACACACACTTACATGTCGTATATTTTTAACCTCCTACAACAGTGCACACACACATACATACATACATACTGTTCGCGTCTAATATATATGTGGAAGGAAAAAATATCTAGCATTTTTCAACTTTTTTCCTTCTGTTTCAGTGCGCTTTCCACTACCATCACCACCACTACAACCCCCCCAAAAAATTTATCTATATATATATATAAATAACAGAGAGAAAAAATGGAACCGCAACCAGGTCCCTCCGGTCTTTGCGGGAAAGTGGCATGTCGCAACTGCGGAATATTAATTTCTAAACGTAATATTGCTAGGCATTTGAAAAAATGTCGTCGACCGGATCATGATGTTGTAGCCCCGCCGGCAAAAAAATCTCGCATTGATGTGCATGAAGACGGTGCTTTGAATAAAAATGCACGCATCATGACGTATAAATCTGGAAGCGATGAAAAGTGTGACTCGAGCATCTTCCTCGACAATGTGAAATCTCTGGTAGTCGATAAATTACGTGATTGCCTCGTCAATGTTGCAATTAAAATTCATCTCGTCTTGACCCTGCTGTATGAGAAAGTTGTCTCGTCCGAGTCAAGCACTTTTAGCTTTTACGTAGGGTGTGAAGCCTTACACGATGACAATAACGAGAATCTTGACGAGATAGTGACACGGCTATTTGAGCACCTGACACAAAAACAAGAAGAGTTTGAAGGTAGAGGAAGTGGGTGGACTCTTTGCGGTGAGAATCACGCGTTAGAACTTCGAGTCTGCAATTTCAAACCATTACGCAGCGCTCAAAAAAAAACAAAAAAACAAAAAAAGCAAAATGCAGTGTTGAACATACAAAGTAATGATCAGAAGAGTTTCCTATGGTCTGTCATCGCCGCATTACACCCAGCTAATAATGTTAACCCCGAACGTCTGTCCAATTACAGAGGATACGAGGGGAGATACGAGAATATGATGAGAGGAATTTCCTATCCTGTGCCCCTGAATAAGATCAATCAATTTTTAAAAAACTATAGAGAGGAAAAAAGAGAGGATATCGATATTTCTGTGTTTGGGGTTGACGATTCCGGCAATATTCGTGTCTTAAGACCTGCTAGAAGCCAGAATAATGTAATTCGACTCTTGCTTGTAGATGGCCGTTACAGTTTAATTCGGAATTTCTCAGGATTAGTAGGAAGACAGATCAGCAAGAATCGCGATAAGATCGAAATTTGCGATCGGTGTTTGAGAATTTTTCGCGGGGGTAAGAAGATGAAAGAACAGCACAAGTGTTTTGGCTCCGTGAATGCAGAACCCGAAGATGTCATGCCGGAACCGGGAACCAAGATGAAATTTCAAAAACACCAGGCTCTTCTCCACCATCCCGTCGTCCTTTATGCCGACTTTGAAAGCTTCCAAGTTCCCATGACGTCTTGCGACCCTGATCCCTCTACCTCAAGCACGACCCAAATTTTTCACCACGAGCCTTGCAGTTTCTCCATCTACGGAGAAAAATTGAATGATGTCATCTTGTATTGCGGACCCGATGCGGCAAAACATTTTGTTGAGAAGATAGCGGAATGCGCGAGAGAACTTGCACCCAGCCTGAAAGGCTCTTACGTTTCTCCACCTGCTCTCACAACAGAACAACAACAGAGACATGATGCAGCGACAAGATGCGAGGAGTGTAACCAGGCTTTCACCCCCGAAAATTACAAGGTCGTCCACCATAACCACCAGAATGGATTATTTCTAAGCACCATCTGTAATTCGTGCAATCTTAAAATTAAGGAGTCGCATTTTGTTGCCGTGTTTCTGCACTACACGGAGAAGTACGACACACATCTCTTCATCAAAGAGCTCCACAACATAACTTCTCGAATCAACATCATTCCGAGAACGAGCGAGAAGTATATTACAGTGAGAGTGTGGATCCCTCTCCAAGAAGGAAGAAGCGTGGAAGTGCGAATCCTGGACTCTTACAATTTCCTGTCCTCCAGCCTCGCAAGCCTTGCATCTCAACTTGGCGACGAAGATCTTGTGGCCACCAAGCAAAAATGTTTTTCGGGGAGAGATGAAAATTTAAATCTGTTGCGTCGCAAGGGCGTCTACCCCTACGAGTACGTCAACAATTTCGAGAAATTTGACGAGCCGGAACTTCCACCCCGGGAGGAATTTTATTCTCATCTCACGGAGGGCGTCTGTTCCGAAGAGGACTACGAACACGCTCGTAGTGTATGGACGGCATTCAATTGCCAAACTTTTCGCGATTATCACGATCTCTATCTCAAATTGGACGTAACACTTCTGATGGATATTTTCGAATCGTTTCGTAAGAGATGCATCGCGATATACAAGTTGGATCCTGCGTATTTCTTCACCACGCCGGGATTGACTTGGGAATCGATGATGAAATACACCAACGTGGAACTGGGCCTCATCGCAGAGAAGGAACAGTATGCTTTCATGGAGAGTGCGATACGCGGTGGCATCGTCCAATGTCCCCGACGCTATGCTCAGGCAAACAATCCTCATACGCCTGGTTACGATGCATCGAAGCCCAACACCTACATTGTCTACTGGGATGTCAACAACTTGTACGGCCACTCCATGTCCCAGTGTCTTCCCATCAGCGACTACGGGTGGATGACCGAAGAGGAACTCTCCTGCGAAGATTTTCTCAACTGGAGCGAAGATAATGAATGGGGTTGTTTCTTGGAAGTGGATCTCGATTATCCCGAAACGCTTCACGAGAAACATCACGGATTGGCCCTGGCCCCCACCAAGGAGAAGCCACCTGGAGGATCGGAGCCAAAACTAATACTAAGCATGGAGAACAAGCGGAATTACGTTCTGCACTACCAACTCCTCCAATTTTACATAAGTCATGGCTTGCAGTTGAAGAAAGTTCATAGAGGATTGAAGTTCCGACAGAGCAAGTGGCTCGAACCGTACATAGCCGAGAACACGCGATGCAGAGCGCAATCGACATCGCCTGCAGACAAGGATCTGTACAAACTGTTCAATAACGCCATCTACGGCAAGACGATGGAGAACGTGCGTAATTACATCGATGCAATGTTGGTCACGGACGAAAAGAAATTTGAGAAGATCGTCGCGTCACCCTACTTCAAAAACTTCACCATTTTCGACGAGAATCTAGTATTCGTTGAGAGGAACAAGAAGCAAGTGATGCTCAACAAGCCGATTGCCATAGGTGCCACCGTTCTCGAACTATCAAAATTGCACATGTACCAATCGTACTACGATCAGTTTCAACCCTTTTATGGAGATAACATCCAAATATGCTACATTGATACGGATAGCTTCATTTTTCTAATCCAAACACCAAACCTCGAACATGATCTGACTAAGATGAAGCATCTGTTTGATTTTAGCAACTTACCATCAGGCCATCACTTGCATTCGACAGAAAACAAAATGACGATTGGAAAGTTCAAAGATGAAGCGACTGGTAATTACAGCAGGGAATTTGCGGGGCTTCGTGCCAAAATGTACTGTGTAAAGATTACAGAAGAAAAAGAGATCAAGAAGGCGAAGGGGGTGGGAAAAATAAGTACCAGCAAATTTAGCATGCAAGACTACAAAGAATGCCTTTCTCATGGTAAAAGGCAACTCAGCACCGATCATCGCATTGCAAGTAAATTGCATGATTTGTACACGACGCGCGTAACCAAAGTAGCATTGGATGCAACGGACAACAAGTTACGTGTTCTCGATTGTCAAATCCACACGCGAGAGTGGGGGGACTACAATAAAAGCGATAAATGTGACGTGTGTTAACCATAACCCCATAGCCATGAAGTCCGCTGTGTTTTTGAAGAAGAATAGCATACGGAGGAAAAGAATGAAAGTGGGAGCCCTCGGGCGATGAAAAATAAAAGTTGAATTTAATGAGCCTCGGTTTGAAGCGGGCTTAACAACATAATAACAGGTTGCAACTTTTCATCGCCCGAGGGCTCCCTCATTCATTCTCTTCCTCCGTCTGGTTTTGAAGAAGAATGGCAAAGACACGTGTTAAATAACTAACAGGGACAATGAATCTCTTTGGTTTTCGCAAACAAAGCAAAATGGAGACTCCATCACCAAATTCTAATAACCTCTTACCTTCCGTGTTATCTAAACTCAATGGTCTACTAATTGTACATCTTAATAGTATATGGACGGAAATAAATAACGATGTGGGCAAGATGTTTTATGTTTTTAATAACAATTTACATTTCTATGAAATTCCGATCGACGGGAAACTTCAAATCACCATGAATCCGGAGAACACAGGCGAAATCAAAATTTCTACCGGCAAGAACATTTTTCGAATGAAGCACGACAAGATACTTTCTAACATTACGTACGATGTGTCTGCAGGAGATTATCTGTACGTGGAACTCCTCGGAGACTACGACAAACTTATTCCTCTCTTCGTAGAATTACGAATCGTCTATCTTATTATAAATAACCGTTAACCAAAAATGCCTAACGACATTTTCGGCAACACCAAGCGTGTAGACCACGCAGAAGAGATTCTCATGTTGGACATTCGAGTTAAGAAGTTGAGGACCGATTTGATCGCTTTGCAGGAAACCTTAAACAAAAGTTTAGAGTCGGAAATCGCTACGCTCCAAACGCAATGTCTCGACCCCATTCTGAAAATCGATTCCGAACTGAAGACGCTCATAAAAAATTATGTCGACGTACCTTCTTACGACAGCGTTCAAAATATACAGTTGAGCGTGGATTCGCTTCAAAATGATTTGGCCAAATTACAGCAATTTCAATCGAAAAATGAAGATTTGGAAAAATTGAAACTCGAAATCGAAGAACGAACTTCCGCAATAGAAAAGAATTTCTCTGAACTTCAAACCGTGGTGAACGATATTGATGTAGAACGCTTGCATGTCGTCGTTTCCAAATTACAAGAAGAATTCACCGGCACGTTAGAAGAAATTAAATCCAAGTTGCAGACTTTGGAAGATACAATAACGAACCTACCATCGTCGGACGAACTGCAGGTCATCGGTAAAAGCGTCGCGAACATAAAAATTCAACTGGAGGCTTATCAAGATTTCGAACACATTCAAACCACCATCGCTACGCTTCAGGCGTCTCTGGAGTTGATCAACGAAGAAATTAAAAATATTCACTCTGAAGCAAGTGTGTTGACGAGTATTCAGGACACGTTAAGCACAGTTCAGCAGAAGATCCAATATTTGGAAAATTTGAACGTCGAATCCAATCTTACTCATTTTCATCACGTACTGGACAACATACAGGGTGACTTGGAATCGTTACGGACAAGCGTGCCTTCGAGCGAAGATTTGGAAAAATTGAAAACGGCGGTGACGGCACTATCCGATTCGAGTGACATCAAAAGCTCATTGAGCGATCTTGAGAGTAAAGTGGCCAATCTCCCCACCTCCAAAGAATTACATGCTTTGAAAAGAAACATATCACGTATGCTGAAACGACTGGAAACGGAAACGGCGAACGTGGAACAGATTCGAGACGAACTTGCTTCGCTGGTGTCGACGCTACCCACTTCGCAGAGCGTCGCCGACCTTCACACGCAGTTTACAGAGATGCGAAGCATCGTGAACGATCTTACCGAGAAGAGCTCGAAATTGAATCAAGTCGAGAACCTTCAGAACATTGTGGTCAACATCAGAGATCAAGTTGGAGTGCTGGAATCAACGCAGGAATCAACGCTGGCCTCTTTCGGTGCCAAGTTGCAAGAACTCAACGCAAGCTACAAGCAGTTGAACGTGGAAGTGAAAATCAAACCGTCATTTTCTACCGTAACGGATACCATAGTCGAGCATTTGGTGCCCGTACAAAACACGCTGGGTCAGCTTCACAGCAACCTCGTTAGCATCGATACTAAATTCGCTAAACTGCATTCTCTGCAAGCCATCGAAATCAACAGCATACCCAATCAACAGAGAATCTCCACGTTCGTCGAAGGTAACAAACTGTACATGTTGCATCCTTATCATCCGTACTACAAGTTTCTCCTCGATGGTACGATTCAGATAAACGAATTTTCGTACTGGTCTCACGGCAGAAAAGCTAGCGTTCCCACCATGACTTTGATATCGAATCGTGGTGTCCAGAAAGCAGGAAATATTCCTCTGGCACGTTGGAACGAAACGCGCAACATATATGAAATACACGAAGACGAAGATCTCACCGTTTTCGACGTGAGTGCTGGCGATAAGCTGATCGTTCAAAACACGAGCGAAGTGCCACCCTCTTTAAATCCCATCACACTGGTGCTTCTCTTGAAACGTAATCTCTAAAAAAAAATGTCAAGGCAGGCCATCGTCCAAGAATTGCATAAACCTGCACGCCGCAACTACGAACGTTTGGCTGTGGTAACCAAGGGAATCGACGACCTCTGGGAAAGCGACCTCGTCGAAATGAGTAGCGGCAAGTTAAAAAACGTACATAAATTGAACAAGGGCAACAAGTACCTCCTCACCGTCATAGACACATTTTCGAAATTCGCATGGGCTCTACCTTTGAAGGCGAAAACAGGAATGTGCGTCACGGAAGCATTCAAGACAATTTTTCGCGAAAGCGGCGGCAGACGACCTCGGTTTCTGCACACGGACAAAGGGAAGGAATTTTACAATGCCGTATTCCAAAAGTTTATTCGGAAACACAACGTTCAACATTACTCGACCTTCAGTGACGTCAAGGCCAGCATCGTGGAAAGATTCAATCGCACTCTGAAATCGCGCATGTGGTCACGCTTCACGCTTCAGGGAAGCTACAAGTGGGTCACTATTCTTCCGAAACTTGTTAACGACTATAATCACACACGGCACGCAACGATAGGCATGAAGCCAGCTGACGTTACCAAGTCTGACGAGCAACGTTTAATTTCTAGCGTTTACTGACCAAAATACATGCCCACGACAAAAAAGGCTAAATACAAAATTGGAGAACAGGTGAGGGTCAGTAAATTGAAGCGAACGTTCGACAGGGGTTTTACACGAAACTGGAGCACCGAACTTTTTACCGTGGTTCGAGTTCTACCCGGGAACCGTCACACGTATATAATAAAGGACAGTGGCGGTGAAATTTTATTGGGGCGCTTCTACGAGGAGGAACTCTCTAAAACTAAATACCCTGACACGTACCTTATTGAAAAAGTTTTGCGCAAGAGAGGCAACAAACTTTTGGTGAAATGGCTGGGACTTCCGGAAACAAGTTGGATCGATTCAAACGAAGTGATTCTATGAGTACGTGGAATGTTGTGAAACGTTTACCTAATTCGGAAAGTCAAACGAGAAAAAAAAAAAGAACGGTGAATTGCTTCCCGACAGCATCCGCTGTCTGATCGTAGGTCCTTCGGGGTGTGGGAAAACGACACTGCTCGTGGACAATTTTCTCCTTGCACCGAATTGGTTAGATTGGAAGAACAGACACCTGTACGTGTTCTCGAAAAGTTTGGAGCAATCCAAATACCAGCAACTGATGAAACTGTACGATGGTCTGGACATTGCAACGTTCGCCTCGGAAATAAAACCACTCGACGATTGTCGTGAAAATTCAGTTGTTGTGTTCGACGACGCCATCCTGGAAAATCAAAATGAAATTCGCAACTTTTTCACGCAAGGTCGTCACAAAGGAATGGATTGCTTTTACCTAGCTCAAACGTTTTCCAAAATTCCAAAACAGTTAGTACGCGACAATGCTAATTTCATATGTTTGTTTCGTCAAGATCACACCAACCTCAAGCACGCGTACGATGACTACGTAGGCGGAGACATGAACTACAATCAATTTTCGGAAGGCTGCTCTTCTTGCTGGAACGCTGACGATTTCGGATTCGTGACGATCGACATGACGAGGAAACCCAACGACGGAAAATACAGAAACAAAATTAACGACTTTCTAAACGTTGCAACGTTGTGAGAAACGACGTATATAAATAACGTCATGAGGAAACGAAAAATTGAAGACGAAAATCTCAAGCTTCGCGATTACCTCGCGAAACGCTTCAAAGGTTGGAAATCCGAGAATCGCGGATTCTACGAAGAGAAGAAACGTCAGGATCAACCTGTGATCGATGCCATCAGCGGTCTAGGTAAAGAAATTAAAAGTGTCACGGAACAAAATAAAAATTTGATTAATGAACTCGTACCGCTCGCAGCTAAAAGTTATGCTGTACCCACGCCCATTTCGAGCATTCCTTCGACGCCGTTCGAACTGAAGGATGCACCGGCACGACGTCGAGCCATAGGCAGCACGTCGTCTTCGGATAAAATCGAGTTGGGACCTTTGGCACGAGACTAACTGAGCACGGGGAAATTCGACAAGGATGAAGTGTTCGGATTGTATCCCAGCATGGAAACCAGCGAAGGCGGCGGTGTGGTGTGGAAGATTGGGAAATCGAAGGTGACCTTCGAAGGCAACGACATTAAAGTCAATTTAGGCGACAAGGATAGTTGGAACAGGTATCCGGGTACGGTGGGACTGTGGGAACTCGTCGCCAAAAAGCAGCCGAAAGATTACACCGACGAAGATTACCAAAGTTACAAGGAAATTCTGATCATGACGGATGCCTTGTACCAGAACAACGACGCCTCGCAGAATAGGGTGAAATCGAGTAGCGGCGAGAAGTACAGGAATCTCATCAAACCGATTTGGAACCAGGTCAAAACAGGCAGCGGCGTCAAACGCTACAACACGTTACCCAAAGAATTCGTTTGGGTGGACGACGTTAGGAAACTCGTGGACCGATTGTTGGTGATAGCCGGCGAAGAGAATGCAGGCAACCGTAATTTCTACAACGAGAAGGTTGGCATCGTGGACATGATCAGCACGAAACTTTCCAACTTCATCGTGAACGATGACAAGGGCATAGGTTACCTGATCAAAATCATCAACACGCTGCCTCCTAAATTTTGGAACGTGGCCGAAGGAAAGGGGCTTGTGAACGACATCATCAACAAGTTACCTTTCGAGATGCATTTACCTGGCTACCAGTACTGCGGACCGGGTACCAAACTCGAGAAAAGATTGGAGAGAGGAGACAAGGGTGTGAATCCGTTGGACGCGGCATGCAAAGATCACGACATTGCTTACAACACCACGCAGACGGATCTGGACGCACGTCACGAAGCAGAGAGTAAGTTAGAGCATGCAGCTTTCGAAAGGTTCGTGAGCAGAGACGCATCGTTGGGTGAACGGGTCGCCGCACTGGGCACCACCATCGCCATGAACACGAAACAAAAATTGGGGTGGGGTATATAAATAACATACCGTAAAAAAATAATAATAATAACAACATGTCTCGTATAACTGATTTGCCACCCGAGCTACTATCTAAAATATTCAAAAAGATAGTAAACGGAGATGTTAATAAACTTCTAATCATAGCAAGAACAACGCCGGAATTTCGCATCCCTTGTGAAATGGTTCTCAAGGACCATCTTCGGGAGATCAGCGGCCTGAGGTGCGGTGATCTCAACATTCTGCTTTCGGCTGCAGGGGAGAAATTGAACGATAGGTCGGACGAATTGCACGAGGCAAGGCAGGGAAGAAGATGGTATACTGATGATTGGTACAAGTCTATGCAGGAGACGGAAGATATCACTACGCACATCCTCGCGTTTTCCGAAGCACGGACTTTCTTCCTCTGTTAAAAAATAATAATATATATATATATACGTGTCAAAAAACTTGATATATAAATAACACACATCGTGAAAAAAATAATCTTCGGTATATATAAATAACACACATCGTGAAAAACAATTAAATTTCTCTCTAACACTCTGAAATTTTTTTGATATGACAACTGAAAAAATAAGTGAGCTCCAAGCATTAAAACAAATGCTAAATTTGTCATTTGAGTATGTAAAAATTCGGGAATTGGAAGTCGACAAATCTTACACGATAACTTCCGGTTCAATCGTTTCTACCCAGTATGGTCCCAAGGTACGCCTGTTGCTCAACGCACAATACAGTCTATTTTTACCAGATCGATACGCTAACATGTTATCGGACAAGAAGCTATCTATTTTAATCGAGAACAAAACTCGAATCGTGTACAAGGGGACAAAGGAACTTCTTGGCAAGAAAACAAAGCACGTAATAGAATTTGTGTAGCGACTGCGAGGCCTTGAAAATATATAAATAACATACCGTAAAAAACTACACAAGAAAAAATCTCAGAATATATATAAATAACATACCGTGAAAATAACACATAGAGCATCAACATGAAGCCCAAGGGTGTCGTGTACCAGATACCATATTCGAATCTAAAAAATCTAGGTACCCTCGATGGGTTACTCACCAAGAAACAACGCGAGAAGAAACGTTCTTGCTTGTCGAAAGGACATGGAATGAAATTGCTGCTCAGCACACCTCAATTGAAAAGATTGCAGCGTTCGCGGAAACAGCAAAAGATCGGAGGTTTCATATTCAGCATCCCGGCCATCCTGGCAGCATTGGGGGCCGTTGGAAGTTTGGCCGGCGGAAGTGCCGCCATTGCGAAAACCGTCATCGACTCGAAGAAGAACAAGGCGGAATTGGAAGAACAGAAACGTCACAACCTGGCCATGGAGAAGAAGGGGAAAGGTATAACCAAAAAACAAAAAAGCAACCTCGATGCTTTGAAGAAATATAAAAAAAAGAAACAGAAGCACTCACCAACCGAGACATTGAATCTCTGATCGAACCGTTACAAATCAAACACTTCAGAGGAGTTTTCATGTCCGACTCGTTACCTTCAAGCGTCAAAAGAAGAGAATGCGGAGTAGTCAACTTGGACGGCCAAGAAAATCCAGGCACGCATTGGATATGTTACCACAAAAACGATAATGATAAAGCATTCGTTTTCGATTCTTTCGGAGGTGTTCCACCTACAAATTTAGTTCATTATCTGAAAACAAGCAAAACCTCCATATACTACAACGACGAACGCATTCAAAATTTCGGAGACGTGAACTGCGGTCATCTCTGCCTCTCCGTGCTCGCGTTTCTCTCTAAAATAAATAACCCTACGATCGAGGATTTCCAGAAAGCATTGTGGAACCTCAAACAGCATCACTAGGATGGGCGTGTTCCATCTCACGAGCGAATCTTCAATTTTGAAACTCACGCTGCACGACGACATCGTCTATCCTAAATCCGTGGCTCTGCGTGCATTCTACAGCATGTACCTCATACCCAATGTTACGCAGCACAACAACAAAATTAGCGTCGGAAGCGAACACATCGTCGTCACGCCAGGACAATACAATCTTTCCACTTTGCAAGCTCAATTACCCAAAGGCACATACCTTTCTCAAAATTCGGTCACGCACAGAGTGGAAATCCTATCCGCGACGGAGACCGTGGACCTGGGCACCATAGGAGAACTTTTAGGTTTCGAGAACGACACCAAACTCGAAGCTGGCATCAAGCACGTAGCAACCAACATTCCTAAATTCTTAGCCATAGAGACTTTGAACGTACACTGTAACGTGGCGGAAGGTATGATCACGAAATCCTCGGACGGATTACTGGGAAGTCACAAGCAGACGGGAATCATAGCCACTTTCAAACCAAGTTCTGAGTTCATGGAACCGATCATCTACACGCCCTCTTCGCCGATCTATTTTCCAGTATGTCGCAACCGCATAGACGACATAGAGTTGGTGGTGACGAACGAGAAAGGAGACGTGGTGGATTTCGCCACGACGACGGCCATCGTGGAGATCAACATATAATAAATAACCATACATGTAAAATGGAGCAAATCGAAAGTTACGAATTGCAATCTTTCCCTCCCAACCGTCGCACGTTCGCCAATCTGAACGAAGCGAACAGGGAGATCGAATACGACGTGGACATAGGCGATGGGTTTATTCATCCTCACAGAGCAGACCTCTACCTTCAATTCGACGTGCTGAAGAAAGAAAGCGGAGACGCGTTTCCCGCAGCAGCAAACTTGATACTCGTAGACAACTTCGTGCCTCACCTGTTCTCGCAGGTGGAGGTGAGGAAACACGGTACCGTCATCGATAGAATAGATTATCCAGGCATCACGTCGACAGCAGTGGGAACGTTGAAATTATCCAAAACGGACGCAGCGTACTATCAAGCGGGAGGATTCGAAGCCGGAACCAAAATATCGACGAGAAGTCACACGGTGCTCTTTCCCATGCGTCTGCTTCCAGGATTCTTCTCGAATTACAAGGAGATCATGTGGAAGGGAGGACTGCGCGTTACGTTTCGAAGAGCGGCCAACGACAACGACGTACTGATGCGATACGCTACTTTGGGTCCGGACGGCACCACCCCGATAGCCAACACTTTACCCGAAGCAGCGAAATGTGTCATCCAAAGCATGGAATTGAGAATGCCGGTGGTGGAATACGAAACAAACTATGCCCTCAAGTACAAAGCGGAGATCTTGAAAAGTCCACAGGTGCCGATTCACTTTCACGGTTACCAGTGCGTGCAGAAGATGGCCTCGGGAAGTCACATGGAATTCGACGTGACGACGCAGTTCAACAACATACAGTTCGACATGCCAGATTTCGTCGTAGTGCTCTTTCAGACCGGGAGGGACAAGAATCAGGAAAAAGATTCCAGCAAGCTCGACGACTGCAAGATCAAGAACGTTTATCTGAAGAATGGACGCAATGAAGTGTTCCCGCGCGAGAATTACAATCTTGACGTGACCAAAAACGATTACCTCAAACTTTACGAAGCGTTTTCGGCTTACAAACGCGTGACCGAGGGAAGTGTGGACATGTACTACACGCCCAGCGAGTTTAAAGCACGGAGACCCATGACCGTCATCAACACATCTAAGAGAAAGCAGGTGGTGGTCAACGATCGAACCAACATCAAGGTCGTCTGCGAGTTCCACGATGCCTTGCCCGAGGATACCCTATGCAGTGTCATCCTGATTGCAGAGAAGTCCTTCGCCTACGACGTGAAGAACGAGAGGGTCACAGAGCAGTTTTAACAAGTTTTTAACATCTTTTCTTGCACAATAAGAAATTTTCTGCACTAGCACAATCAGTTACAATAGCACAATACGAATTTCACTAGTTCAGATCAGTTACAAATGTCAATTTCATTAGTTATCACTCACAATATCTTTTTGCACTATAGCACGAGACAATCAGAAAATTTGCACAAAAAAATTTGTTGTTGTTTTTACACGTGAAAATTAACAATAAAATTTCTTTTTTATCGTTTCAGATGCTGTCGAAACATCAAAAACATATACACACACACTAAAAAAATAAGCATGCAACTTTATTTGTAACACACACACACATACATTCTCCATCTTCATCAAGAAAATATTATAATAAACATAATCATTTTTATCTATCTCATAATAAAACTCTATATCCAAAAAATATCACAACATTAAATAACACTAGAGTCGTTAGTACACGTTGCATGCATTACGGAGGTCCTCTGTAGGGTTTCATGGAAGTTTGGGGGAAAAAAAAAACACGTGAAACTCTACAGAGGTGCGGTAATCTATAACCGCAGCCATTAGAAAACTTTTACATTTTTTGGTTGGGCACCACGCACCCTGGCGAGGTTATAGGGGCCAGGCATCCTAACAAAAACAACAATTATTATTTGTTTGTTTGTTTGTGTTACAATACATATGCGCGCGCACGTATGTGTGTGGCACATCGTTCCCTCCCCGAGAGAGAGGTTTACGTAGGTCGCAATATATAAACATTTGGTCCCGGACTTGGAAAATTACGATAAAATACACTCATCTTTCAAAAATAAGAAGATGAGAGGAGAGGTTTACGAAAATCACGATATATATAAACATTTGGCTCCGGACTTGGAAAATTACGATAAGGTGCACTCATTTTTCAAAAATGAGAAGATGAGAAGATGAGAGGAGAGGTTTACGTAGGTCGCAATATATAAACATTTGGTCCCAGACTTGGAAAATTACGATAAAATACACTCATCTTTCAAAAATAAGAGAATGAGAGAATAAGAAAATGAGAAGATGAGAGCGCGCGCGTGTGTATATGCCACATCCTTCCCCCCCCCCGAGAGAAAAGTTTACGAAGATCACTATATATAAACATTTGGTCCCCCCCCTTGATTCCAGCACTCCAACTTCATCTCTAATGTTGACGATAATATTCTAAAAATAGAGAGAATAAGAAAATGAGAGAATGAGAGAATGAGAGGATGAGAAAATAAGAGGATGGGAAGAGAGGTTTACGAAGATCACGATCTACAAACATTTGGTCCTTAAAAAATGAGAAGATGAGAAGATGAGAAAATAAGAAAATAAGAAGATGAGAAGATGAGAAAATAAGAAGATGAGAAGATGAGAAAATGAGAAGATGAGAAAATGAGAAAATGAGAAGATGAGAAGATGAGAAGAGGAGAGGAGGAGAAGAGGAGAGCTCCTCTTTCACTCATCACTGCCTTTTTGCGCCCGTGAAACGTCGTCAGCGTAATAAATGAGGCGCGGAACGGGGAGAGAAAGTGAGTTTTTCAACTTTTTGTAGTCGTTTGGTCAAGAAATCAGAGTTGCAGTGGGAGTCACAATTTTACACTACTCGTACATAAATTGAACAAGGGCAACAAGTACCTCCTCACCGTCATAGACACATTTTCGAAATTCGCATGGGCTCTACCTTTGAAGGCGAAAACGGGAACATGCGTCACGGAAGCATTCAAGACAATTTTTCGCGAAAGCGGCGGCAGACGACCTCGGTTTCTGCACACGGACAAAGGGAAGGAATTTTACAATGCCGTATTCCAAAAGTTTATTCGGAAACACAACGTTCAACATTACTCGACCTTCAGTGACGTCAAGGCCAGCATCGTGGAAAGATTCAATCGCACTCTGAAATCGCGCATGTGGTCACGCTTCACGCTTCAGGGAAGCTACAAGTGGGTCACTATTCTTCCGGAACTTGTTAACGACTATAATCACACACGGCACGCAACGATAGGCATGAAGCCAGCTGACGTTACCAAGTCTGACGAGCAACGTTTAATTTCTAGCGTTTACTGTCCAAAGTACACGCCCACGACAAAAAAAGCTAAATACAAAATTGGAGAACAGGTGAGGGTCAGTAAATTGAAGCGAACGTTCGACAGGGGTTTCACACGAAACTGGAGCACTGAACTTTTTACCGTGGTTCGAGTTCTACCCGGGAACCGTCACACGTATATAATAAAAGACAGTGGCGGTGAAATTTTATTGGGGCGCTTCTACGAAGAGGAACTCTCTAAAACGAAACACCCCGACACGTACCTTATCGAAAAAGTTTTGCGCAAGAGAGGCAACAAACTTTTCGTGAAATGGCTGGGACTTCCGGAAACAAGTTGGATCGATTCAAACGAAGTGATTCTATGAGTACGTGGAATGTTGTGAAACGTTTACCTAATTCGGAAAGTCAAATGAAGAAAAAGAACGGCGAATTGCTTCCCGACAGCATCCGCTGTCTGATCGTAGGTCCTTCGGGGTGTGGGAAAACGACACTGCTCGTGGACAATTTTCTCCTCGCACCGAATTGGTTAGATTGGAAGAACAGGCACCTGTACGTGTTCTCGAAAAGTTTGGAGCAATCCAAATACCAGCAACTGATGAAACTGTACGATGGTCTGGACATTGCAACGTTCGCCTCGGAAATAAAACCACTCGACGATTGTCGTGAAAATTCAGTCGTTGTGTTCGACGACGCCATCCTGGAAAATCAAAATGAAATTCGCAACTTTTTCACGCAAGGTCGTCACAAAGGAATGGATTGCTTCTACCTAGCTCAAACGTTTTCCAAAATTCCAAAACAGTTAGTACGCGACAACGCTAATTTCATATGTTTGTTTCGTCAAGATCACACCAACCTCAAGCACGCGTACGATGACTACGTAGGCGGAGACATGAACTACAATCAATTTTCGGAACGCTGCTGCTCTACTTGCTGGAACGGTGACGATTTTGGATTCGTGACGATCGACATGACGAGGAAACCCAACGACGGAAAATACAGAAACAAAATCAACGACTTTCTAAACGTTGCAACGTTGTGAGAAACGACGTGTATAAATAACGTCATGACGAAACGAAAAATTGAAGACGAAAATCTCAAGCTTCGCGATTATCTCGCGAAACGTTTCAAAGGTTGGAAATCCGAGAATCGCGGATTCTACGAAGAGAAGAAACGTCAGGATCAACCTGTGATTGATGCCATCAGCGGTCTAGGTAAAGAAATTAAAAGTGTCACGGAACAAAATAAAAATTTGATCAACGAACTCGTACCACTCGCAGCTAAAAGTTATGCCGTACCCACGCCCATTTCGAGCATTCCTTCGACGCCGTTCGAACTGAAGGATGCACCGGCACGACCTCGAGCTATTGGTAGCACCTCGTCTTCGGATAAAATCGAGTTGGGGCCTTTGGCACGAGACTACCTGAGCACGGGGAAGTTCGACAAGGATGAAGTGTTCGGATTGTATCCCAGCATGGAAACCAACGAAGGCGGCGGTGTGGTGTGGAAGATTGGGAAATCGAAGGTGACCTTCGAAGGCAACGACATTAAAGTCAATTTAGGCGACAAGGATAGTTGGAACAGGTATCCGGGTACGGTGGGACTGTGGGAACTCGTCGCCAAAAAGCAGCCGAAAGATTACACCGACGAAGATTACCAGAGTTACAAGGAAATTCTGATCATGACGGATGCCTTGTACCAAAACAACGACGCCTCGCAGAATAGGGTGAAATCGAGCAGCGGCGAGAAGTACAGGAATCTCATCAAACCGATTTGGAACCAGGTCAAAACAGGCAGCGGGGTCAAACGCTACAACACGTTACCCAAAGAATTCGTTTGGGTGGACGACGTGAGGAAGCTCGTGGACCGATTGTTGGTGATAGCCGGCGAAGAGAATGCAGGTAATCGTAATTTCTACAACGAGAAGGTTGGCATCGTGGACATGATCAGCACGAAACTTTCCAACTTCATCGTGAACGACGACAAGGGCATAGGTTACCTGATCAAAATCATCAACACGCTGCCTCCGAGATTCTGGAACGTGGCCGAAGGAAAGGGACTCGTGAACGACATCATCAACAAGTTACCTTTCGAGATGCATTTACCTGGCTACCAGTACTGCGGACCGGGTACCAAACTCGAGAAAAGATTGGAGAGAGGAGACAAGGGTGTGAATCCGTTGGACGCGGCATGCAAAGATCACGACATCGCCTACAACACCACGCAGACGGATCTGGACGCACGTCACGAAGCAGACAGAAAGTTAGAGCACGCAGCTTTCAAAAGGTTCGTGAGCAGAGACGCATCGCTGGGTGAACGGATCGCCGCACTGGGTACCACCATCGCCATGAACACAAAACAAAAATTGGGGTGGGGTATATAAATAACATACAGTAAAAAACAACATGGCTTGCATAACTGATTTGCCGCACGAACTACTATCTAAAATATTCAAAAAGGTAGTTAACGGAGATGTTAATAAACTTGTGATCATAGCTAAAATGACGCCGGCATTTCGCATGGGATGCGAAATAGTTCTCAAGGACCGTCTTCGGGAGATCAGTGGAATGAGGTGCGGTGATCTCGACACTCTTCTGTCGGCCGCGGGGGAGAAATTGAACGAGAGGTTGGACGAACTGCACGAGGCGAGGCAGGGAAGAAGACGATATACTGATGATTGGCGCAAGTCCAAACAGGAAACTGAAGAAATCATTACACTCATCATCGCGTTTTCGGAAGCACGAACTTTCTTCCTCTAACACAAACACAAAAGAATCTTCGATACAAAAAATCTCATGAAAAAAGTATATATAAATAACACACATCGTGAAAAAAAAATTAAATTTCTCTCTAACACACTGAAATTTTTTTTGATATGACGACTGAAAAAATAAGTGATCTCCAAGCATTAAAACAAATGCTAAATTTGTCAGTCGAGTATGTAAAAATTCAGGAATTGGAAGTCGACAAACCTTACACGATAACTTCCGGTTCAATCGTTTCTACCCAGTATGGTCCCAAGGTACGCCTGTTGCTCAACGCACAATACAGTCTATTTTTACCAGATCGATACGCTAACATGTTATCCGACGAGAAGCTATCTATTTTAATCGAGAACAAAACTCGAATCGTGTACAAGGGGACAAAGGAACTTCTTGGCAAGAAAACGAAGCACGTAATAGAATTTGTGTAACGACTGCGAGGCCTTGAAAATATATAAATAACATACCATAAAAAACTACACAAGAAAAAATCTCAGAATATATATATAAATAACATACCGTGAAAATAACACATAGAGCATCAACATGAAGCCCAAGGGTGTCGTGTACCAGATACCATATTCGAATCTAAAAAATCTAGGTACCCTCGATGGGTTACTCACCAAGAAACAACGCGAGAAGAAACGTTCTTGCTTGTCGAAAGGACACGGAATGAAATTGCTGCTCAGCACACCTCAACTGAAAAGATTGCAGCGTTCGCGGAAACAGCAAAAGATCGGAGGTTTCATATTCAGCATCCCGGCCATCCTGGCAGCATTGGGGGCCGTTGGAAGTTTGGCCGGCGGAAGTGCCGCCATCGCGAAAACTGTCATCGACTCGAAGAAGAACAAGGCGGAATTGGAAGAACAGAAACGTCACAACCTGGCCATGGAGAAGAAGGGGAAGGGCGTGATGAAAAAGTTTAAAAAAAAGAAGCAGAAGCACTCACCAACCGAGACATTGAATCTCTGATCAAACCATTAAAAATCAAACACTTCAGAGGAGTTTTCATGTCCGACTCGTTACCTTCAAGCGTTAAAAGAAGAGAATGCGGGGTAGTCAACTTGGACGGTCAAGAAAATCCAGGCACGCATTGGATATGTTACCACAAAAATGATGATAAAGCATTCGTTTTCTATTCTTTCGGAGATGTTCCACCTACAAATTTAATTCATTATCTGAAAACGAGCAAAACCTCCATATACTACAACGACGAACGCATTCAAAATTTCGGAGACGTGAACTGCGGTCATCTCTGCCTCTCCGTGCTCGCGTTTCTCTCTAAAATAAATAACCCTACGATCGAGGATTTCCAGAAAGCATTGTGGAATCTTAAACACCATCACGACAATGGGGGTGTTCCATCTCACGAGCGAATCTTCGATCTTGAAACTCACGCTGCACGATGACATCGTCTATCCTAAATCCATAGCTCTGCATGCATTCTACAGCATGTACCTCATACCTAACGTCACCCAGCACAACAACAAAATTAGCGTAGGAAGCGAACATATCGTCGTCACGCCAGGCCAATACAACCTTTCTACTTTGCAAGCTCAATTACCCAAAGGTACGTATCTTTCTCAAAATTCGGTCACGCACAGAGTGGAAATCCTGTCGGCGACGGAGACCGTGGACCTGGGCACCATGGGAGAACTTTTAGGTTTCGAGAACAACACAAAACTCGAAGCTGGCATCAAGCACGTGGCAACAAACATTCCTAAATTTCTAGCCATAGAGACTTTGAACGTTCACTGCAACGTGGCGGAAGGAATGATCACGAAATCCTCGGACGGATTAGGAAGTCACAAGCAGACGGGAATCATAGCCACTTTCAAACCAAGTTCCGAGTTCATGGAACCGATCATCTACACGCCCTCTTCGCCGATCTATTTTCCAGTATGTCGCAACCGCATAGACGACATAGAGTTGGTGGTGACGAACGAGAAAGGAGACGTGGTGGATTTCGCAGGTGCAACAACTACTGCCATCGTAGAGATCAACGTATAATAAATAACCATACATAGTGTAAAATGGAGCAAATCGAAAGTTACGAATTGCAATCTTTCCCTCCCAACCGTCGCACGTTCGCCAATCTCAACGAGGCGAACAGGGAGATCGAATACGACGTTGACGTAGGCGATGGGTTCATTCATCCTCACAGAGCGGACCTCTACCTTCAATTCGAGGTGGTGAAGAAAGAAAGCGGAGACGCGTTTCCCGCAGCAGCAAACTTGATACTCGTAGACAACTTCGTGCCTCACCTGTTCTCGCAGGTGGAGGTGAGGAAACACAACACCGTCATCGACAGAATAGATTATCCAGGCATCACGTCGACGGCAGTGGGAACTTTGAAATTATCCAAAACAGACGCAGCGTACTACCAGGCCGGGGGATTCGAAGCGGGGACCAAAATATCGACGAGAAGTCACACAGTGCTCTTTCCCATGCGTCTGCTTCCAGGATTCTTCTCCGATTACAAGGAGATCATGTGGAAGGGAGGACTGAGAGTCACGTTTCGAAGAGCGGCCAACGATAACGGCGCACTGATGCGATACGCTACTTTGGGTCCGGACGGCACCACGCCGATAGCCAACACTTTACCCGAAGCAGCGAAATGCGTCATCCGGAGCATGGAATTGAGAATGCCGATCGTGGAATACGAGACAAACTATGCCCTCAAGTACAAAGCGGAGATCTTGAAAAGTCCGCAGGTGGCGATTCACTTTCACGGTTACCAGTGCGTGCAGAAGATGGCGACGGGAAGTCACATGGAATTCGACGTGACGACGCAGTTCAACAACATACAGTTCGACATGCCAGATTTCGTCGTGGTGCTCTTTCAGACCGGGAGGGACAAGAATCAGGAAAAAGATTCCAGCAAATTCGACGACTGCAAGATCAAGAACGTATATCTCAAGAACGGAAGAAACGAAGTGTTCCCGCGCGAGAATTACAACCTCGACATGACCAAAAACGATTATCTCAAACTTTACGAAGCGTTTTCGGCTTACAAACGCGTGACCGAGGGAAGCGTGGACATGTACTACACGCCCAGCGAATTCAAAACCCGGAGACCCATGACCGTCATCAATACCACAAAAAGAAAGCAGGTGGTGGTCAACGATCGAACCAACATCAAGATCGTCTGCGAGTTCCACGATGCCTTGCCCGAGGACACCCTGTGTAGCGTCATCCTGATTGCAGAGAAGTCCTTCGCCTACGACGTGAAGAATGAGAGGGTCACAGAGCAGTTTTAACAGGTTTTTAACATCTATTTTCTTGCACAATAAGAAATTTTTAGTACTAGCACAATCAGTTACAATGGCACAATACGAATTTCACTAGTTCAGATCAGTTACAATGTCAATTTCATCAGTTATCAGTTACAATATCTTTTTCATTACTATAGCACGAGACAATCAGAATTTGCACAAAATTTGTTGTTGTTTTTACACGTGAAAATTAACAATAAAATTCTTTTTTTTTTATCGTTTCAGATGCTGCCGAAACATCAAAAACACATACACATACAAACACACTAAAAAAAAGCATGCAACTTTATTTGTAACACACACATATTCTCCATCTTCATCAAGAAAATATTATAATAAACATAATTATTTTTATCTATCACACAATAAAACTCTATATCCAAAAATATTACAACATCAAATAACACTAGAGTCGTTAGTACACGTTGCATGCATTACGGAGGTCCTCTGTAGGGTTTCATGGAAGTTTGGGGGAAAAAAAAAAACACGTGAAACTCTACAGAGGTGTGGTAATCTAGAACCGCAGCCGTTAGAACCTTTTACTTTTTGGTTGGGCACCACGCACCCTGGCGAGGTTATATAGGGGCCAGGTATCCTAAAAAACAACAATTATTATTTGTTTGTTTGTTTGCGTCACAATACATGCGCACGTGTGTGTGTGTGTGTGTGTGTGTGTGTGTGTGTGTGTGTGTGTGTGTGTGGTACATCGTTCCCCGAGAGAGAGGTTTACGAAGATCACAATATATAAACATTTGGTCCCGGACTTGGAAAATTACAATAAGGTGCACTCATCTTTCAAAAAATAAGAGAATAAGAGAATAAGAGAATAAGAGAATGAGAAGATGAGAAGATGAGAGGTTTGTTTTTGCGTCACAATACGGAAAATAATAAGAGGCATACGCGCACGTGTGTGTGTGTGTGTGTGTGTGTGTGTGTGTGTGTGTGTGTGTGTGTGTGTGTGTGTGTGGCACATCGTTCCCCGAGAGAGAGGTTTACGAAGATCACAATATATAAACATTTGGTCCCGGACTTGGAAAATTACGATAAGGTGCACTCATCTTTCAAAAGATGAGAGAATAAGAGAATAAGAGAATGAGAGAATGAGAGAATAAGAGGATGAGAGGATGAGAGCGCGCGCGTGTGTATATGCCACATCGTTCCCCGAGAGAGAGGTTTACGAAGGTCACTATATATAAACATTTTTGTCCCCTTGATTCCAGCACTCCAACTTCATCTCTAATGTTGACGACAATATTCTAAAAATAGAGAGGAAGAAAAAATAAGAGGATGAAAAGATGAGAGGATGAGAAAATGAGAGGATGAGAAGATGAGAGGTTTACAAAAGTCACGATCTACAAACATTTGGTCCTTGAAGGATGAGAGGATGAGAAGATAAGAGGATGAGAGGATGAGAGGATGAGAAGATGAGAGGTTTACAAAAGTCACGATCTACAAACATTTGGTCCTTGAAGGATGAGAGGATGAGAAGATGAGAAGATGAGAGGATGAGAGGATGAGAAGATGAGAGGATGAGAAAATGAGAAAATAAGAGGATGAGAAAATGAGAAATTGAGAAAATGAGAGGATGAGAGGATGAGAGGATGAGAGGATGAGAGCTCATCTTTCACTCATCACTGCCTTTTTGCGCCCGTGAAACATCGTCAGCGTAATAAATGAGGCACGGAACAGGGAGAGAAAGTGAGTTTTTCAACTTTTTGTGGTCGTTTGGTCAAGAAATCAGAGTTGGCGTCAGAAGTACATATTGACACTACTAGCCTCCAACGCAGTAGAACCAGTGCACTTGAAATATCGCCAATTTGGAGGATGTGTATGGCATTTAACGAGATTATTAAATGTGAAAACAATGTGGATCTATTTTCTTCGACCTCAAAACTGAAAACGACAATTTTAAAACATATGAAAAACAATAGAATATGAGAATTGCATGTTTATTAAATGTGTGTGTGTGCCTATTTCTATGTGTATATTTATGTATGTATATATATTGCATTAATTTGAGTTAAAATGCATTTCAACTATTGTACAATGAACGCCATAAATAGGTGATATACCTGTCGCGTTCAATTGCTTAAATAAATAAACCGTCCGCATTATTCACACATTCGAATAATCGGATAATTCGTATAATCCGAATATCGGATATCAGGAAAAATTTGGATATCCGGATACCTAACCTAACCTAAAATCGGATATCCGTGTAATCCGTACAATTCGGATAATCCGGACACTTCAGATGTCCGATATCCGGATAGGAAATTCGTTGCGTTCCATCATGAACGTGGGGGATCTTAACAAGGGATGTACTAGCCCCTCCCGAATTATGAAAACTTATGGTAGAGACAGCCCTGAACGGGCCAGGTATGAACACAAAGCTTTACATTAAAGTAAAAGCATGTTTCGAGTTTGAAACTTTGACTGAGCAATGCGAATGGCAGATTGGGGTTATGAATAGCTTACCCTGCTCGGTTTACAAATAGACCAGTCGATCCTGCTTCTCCGTCGATTCCAAGTAAAAAGATCCCGTGTCGCTTTCCTCACACCTTTTTATCCCTTCGCTTGGCCTCTATTTACCTCTATCTAGAGGCCAGCGTCCTTACCATTTCCTGTAAAACTTTATTCTAGATATTTCATGAGCAGGATCTGACAAGTTCTGTCAGGGTCGTTATTCCCAAACCGAGCGAATATGCTCCGGATAAAATTTTATCCGGATTTGATCATGTCTAATCTTCACGTCTTAAAATGATGCCGCAGAAATGGGCATCGTTTATTTCAAGTTACTGAAAAGCAGAAAGCTTGTTATTTTTAATTTTAATAACAGTAATAGTGTTCAAGTAGTCACTAGGCTATTGGAGGAGAAGAATAAGCAAAGTAAAAACTAGGGATGGACGATATTGAAAATTTGATATCGCGATATATCGTCCCGATGCGACACGAAATATTTTCCGTATCGTGATATCGGCGATATATCGTCTCCACGATATATATCGCCAAATATCGTGACCATATATCGTCCAATTGTTATCACCTGGACGATATTTTTTTCAATATCGCGATATATCGTCTGGACGATATATCGCCCAACATAAAGACTGCAGCCATTCATCAATTTCATCACATCACTCATCCCCATCTTCGCAAATTAGCCAAAAGTAAAATAAAGCAAATCAATTGAAGCAAATTAACTAGTAAAAACTGTTAGATAGAAAGAATTCGTGTCGTGGACATTCAGAACATGTTTTCCTATTTTATTATTCAATCCAAGAATTTTTTTTTCAAAGTTCTAAGAGTTTATGTGAGAGGTTACAGAACAAAGTTTCACCAAAATGTTCCCATCGTTACTGAAGCTCGTTTTTGAACGTCTTGTGTAAAAGTTAATAACAACATAGAAATCTTAAATTTCAGTGAACTGACTGCACGAAATGTAGACAAAGAATGGAAAACAATTGTACTGGATATTCTCCCATCTGGTGGATTGAGTAGAAAAGTTTCCTATTTATATATAAATGAATTGGGAGGAGACTTGCTATATTTTTAGTATATTATAGTTATTATTGTATAATAGTAACCATAACCATGATAGTAATTATTATTATTGTTATTCTATTATTCAAGTTTTATCAATGGTCTGACTCTCTCTCCCATAAAAGTTTCTGGTAGAGCCCGTGGCTGTAAATATCATTAAATATTACAGGTTTACTAGCGAACTTATACAAAAAAGCCACATCATTTGTACATAACAGTCTATAATCGATACCAAGCAATTGATCTCTCTCTAAGACACTGACAAAATGTCATTTATTTACAAACTAGACGTTTACTAGTTTCGCATGGTATAAATCGTTTCGAATCAAAAGGCATTATGTCATTGTGCTTGTGAATGATCGATTAGAAGCGATGTATCGATATCTGACGAACCAGAACAAGAATCCAAATGAACCTATCAAGTTTTCCTCGGTACGATTGACGAGTAACTAACTCAAAGATTCTCGTGTATCAGATAAGATCCGTATCAAATTTCAAGGCAACAATATGAAGATGAGAAAAACATATTCTTCAGAACTGAATTGACTGCAAACCCTAGAAAACTCTTCACCACACCACGAAGTATCGTTGAAGTCCTGATTCGAACGCCACTTTACTTCAAAGAAAGTTCCGAAGGATCAGTTTCCCTCTGACAACTATAGTTGCGTTCCGAAAGTCTAAACGAATCGAACGAATGAACCTTGTGAAACAAGTTATTTTACAGACTTATGGAACGTTCTAGATGAAAGCGCAGAGGCAGTGTTTTGTTTATGAAAGTTTCTGCATGGCGTCCAGCGGAAGGAAATTTCTTCTGTCTGAAATAAACTCCACTGCGGGCATTGTTACTCATTTTAATCACATTGTAATAACAGTTAATGCACACTCATCTTGTGCATGTTGCTTCATATCGCTCTCTGTTAACATTATAATACATTTTCCGAACTAGTACAGTTTGAAGCCATCAATTACGAGCGTTGTCTGCAAGCAGCAGACGATTATCACCGAACAAACCAGCCTCCTGGCCCTCCTGGCCCGTGCGTTTGGTTAATCTCGTTCTTGCACGAAACGCACGGAAAGCGACTTTTGGGACAGCATAACGGACCTCACGAAACGCAAAAGAGCACTTATGGGACGGCCAGTTACCATAACTCGTTTAACGCGTTAAACTCGTGCGACATTTGGAACGCGTTCTGTGTGTCAAGTCCACGTGCAGCCCAGTATATCCCCTTAAACCTTTCCCACCAATAGCGTCCGTTGTAGGAACTAACAGTACATGTCAAGTCCACGTGGAGTAAACGAGATGTTGCCAATTCAGTTTCTTCAGATATTTCTTAACGTCAGGTTGCGGTTATCTTATAAAGTTTTTAAATACTACTTTTTTTTGTGATTATACATTTTTCATGTAACTTCATTGATTTATTAACCAATTATAGCAATTAGTATGGAATTAAATTAATTTTCATAGACAATATTGAGATTACTTCATAATTGTGGGAAAGACATAATATGTTGTATAATTTTTTAAAAAACTGTGTCCTTAGTAACGTGTTACACAGAGACGGTTCAAGATAAAATTTCACCCGGGCGACGTGGATTTTTGGCGCCCTCTACTGTCCACCCTGCCCCCCTCACCATATTTCTACCCTGGAAGTACACTTTCCACATTCCTCAAAAAAAAACAAAAAAAAAAAACATGTCTTACATTCACTGTAATTGTTTATTGTATGTTTGTGTTTATTTAATATCTACACTACTAGTAACACTATTCTCTTAGCTTAAATTGCTACATGATTTTGCAATATACTTATTATGTTATGCAGTAGTAACTTTAAATCTTGTCAAGAATAAATCCAATTCTTTTTCAAACAATAGTCACGCACCCGGTGGATTCAAAAAGTGGTTCTGCAACTTTAAATTGTACGTCAAGTCCCGATCAGCCTTTCTGTGCATAAAGTGAACTTAAAAATAAACTCAAACAAACAAACATATTGCAAAATTTGAGTAATAATCAGAAATTAGGTTTAGCTTTAGCTACATAATGAAAAAACATTATCATAACCATTTTTTTGCAATTGGAAAAATTAAAATTATTGAAAATTAAGATATTTTGCAGCTTCCCATGAAAGAAGACCGGATCCAAACATGGCCACAAGCAAGAAAAATCTGAAAAATGGCAGCCTCGTAGAAACACATCGGGTCATTATCAAATTTCACATTAGGAACATCGTGACTATTTCAGTCCGAACACTTAACTCTTTACGTTCACAATAATGCTCTAACGAAATCTTCTATTGAAAGTACAATGTCAATTTTTGGGTTAAAATGTTTCATTAAAAGAATAATTTTTTAGATTTTTATTATTCTGGCATGAAATATTCATCATGCCGATTACAATGATCCTTGTCATATAGCTCCACTTTATCGTTACAGAGATATTTACGATTACATAAAGTTCTGCAAAAACAAAGTACATTACGTGCAATAAAAGAAACATGACCGTCATATGTAAACCGCAGATGTGATAACAACAAAACATTATCAGTTTTCAACAATGGACACACAAGTGGTTTACAAATGGTTTTTATCTCGAACAAGATATTTGCCAATGCAGTCGAGCCGGTCACCGTGGCGGAGTGGTTAGCACGTCGAGCTACGACGCTAGGGGTCTCGGGTTCGAATCTCGGCCTAGCATAGATGTTTGTGAGAGTACATTCATGAATTCCATCATATCATCACTCATTCCCATCTTCGCAAATCAGCCAAAAGTGGCACAAAAAGCTAAGTAAAATAAATGAAACCAATCAATCATGTTAATGCTGTCGTGTGAAATTAAGTTCAGCAGAAGTTTTATGGTAAGATTTAAGATATTTTCTGTAAACAAAACACCCTAAAGTACTTTCCACGTCTGAAGTGACCTCATTGTAGGCTGGAACGTCTTGTTTTCTCCGAAAAGAAGTAATATTAAGTATATTTAGTGATCTTAAACAGGAAACGTGACAATTTCCTACTTCGAAAAACCAGTGCATTTTCAATCAAAATATAGGACAAATTTCAGAAAATAAAAGGCAATTAACACTGATATGACAGAGTACTTCAATGAAGCAACGCGATGAGAAAACTGACAACAAATTCAATCCGTGAAAGATCAGTGTGAACGTGTTTACTTCCACGGTGAGTTCAGTGATGAGTTTTCGAACGCATCCACGTCGAAACGAAACAACAAGCGATTGCCCATTAGGAGCTATTGCAGAGAATCCAGAACAGGTCAAATCATCACGTACGACTCGTAATTGTGATAAATATTTTGCAAAAAGAGACATTAAATCTCATGTAATGAGAAACCGATGTTGCATCCAAAGTTGTCATAATATCAACTTCCTGGTGCACGACACGGCTCTGAAAGAACATTTACAATTCGCTTGCATCAAGTTTCTCATACAGTTCAACATGTGTCTGACTTATGCACACTTTAAATCTGCTCACCGTTTTAGTACAAGGGAATGGATGTTCAACAAATACATTGGAACAGGTCTAAATATATAATATTATGAATCTTCAGTAAAATAAACAACAGTATTTGTTGAACATTTTACTTCACTACAAACTGATACCTTCAGGTTAGCGTGAAACGACAAGTAACACAGTAAAAACAATAAATCCTGGGTTCGAGACTTAGATACATTAAGTCAATGTCCAATTGTAAAATCGTAAATGGATAATTCAAAGTCAAATCAAATGGGGTCTGAACCTTGACTTTTCAGAAATTATAATATTTGGTACGGTGGTAGTATCAGTAAAGTTGACGAAAACTGCTAAATTCCAGATTTTTTCGGTTCTTAATTTTTGAGTTATTGACTTTCAAAAAAGAAAAAAACCCAAAATTTGACTACAAGTTGAAATCTTTAAACAGCTATAGATAAAAAACTATTTGACCTAGAGAGCTCAAATTGGTGTAATTCTCTTCTGCTTTAATTAGCTTCAATTTGAAATGCAACATCACTATGGTATTTGAATTTTGTAATTTTTAAAATACTTGAAAAATAGTTTTTTGAAAATCTCAAACACAGCATATTTTTTTAAAAATATATGTCTTGAAGACATCAATTGACTATTTCTGTGCAAATTTCATAATGGGACGGCAATGGGTTCGTATGGAAATTAATTTATTTTGTATTGTAATGTGTGCGAAATTTGCTGAATTTGTTCACTTCCATGTTAAAACCATAACCATAAGCTGATTGGTTGATGTTTAAGTCTTCATATTAGTTTCTTTATATAATTTTTGGATTATAAATAACATGAAAATACCTAAAATTTATCACTTTTAATATCAGGTAAGCAAATTGAAAAATGTACAAGGGGAAGTCATTAAATAACAGGAATTTTAATTTAAACTTCATGGAGTTTATGCACAACGTAATTTGTGTTTCGACACTCAAAAAAAGTTCCTTAGCAACACGCCATAAAGATGTCGTGACGATCGAGTAGTATGCGCCTGTGCAGTACCTCGTACAACATGGCCGCTTCACTGTTGACTGCACAGTAGAAGAGCAACGAAGTGTTATTCATTTTTTGAGGTCCGAGGGAGTGAAACCTTCTGAAATCTACAGCAGAATGAAGGTTCAGTACGGAGTCATGGGAAAGCTTACTAAATTAACGGATTCGCTGATAGATCTACTGTTTCACTTCCTCAGTTCCCACGTAAACTGGCCTCCCACTCCGATGTTCATCACCGACAGGGGGGTAAGGGGTGACCTCTCACGTAGTACACCCAAATGTCAACCTCACTTCCACGTTAGTACACCCTGGACTGAAGACTAACGAGGCTCTGGCGACTGGCCCCTTGGCCAGTATAATTTTGTTTGTATTGTCCTGTTGTCCTTATGTGTGCTGAGTGCCCGTTCACAGCCTCAGCTTTTAACAGAAGTCAGAACATTTTAAGATTTTTAATTATGCAACGTTGGAGTTGTTCTTTGTAATGATAAGGGGCTGGCCCCCGTATAATGTGACGGGAGCAAAATAGCCTAAGTGCTGACGCTCCCACAATTTTAAAATCAAATTCAAATTCAAAATCATCACCGACATTTCGTCTTCCGTCTTTAAATCTTTCCACCCATTCATACACTCTCCCCTGACTTAAACAATTGTCTCCGTACTGAACCTTCATTCTGCTGTAGATTTCAGAAGGTTTCACTCCCTCGGACCTCAAAAAATGAATAACACTTCGTTGCTCTTCTACTGTGCAGTCAACAGTGAAGCGGCCATGTTGTACGAGGTACTGCACAGGCGCATACTACTCGATCGTCACGACACCTTTATCGCGTGTTGCTAAGGAACCTTTTTGATTGTCGAAACACAAATTTTCATTGTGCATAAATCTCCATGAAGTTTAGAATAAAATTCCTGTTATTTAATGACTTCCCCTTGTACATTTTTCAATTTGCTTACCTGATATTAAATGTGATAAATTTTAGGCATTTTCATGTTATTTGTAGTCCAAAAATTATACCATCAACCAATCAGCTTATAGTTACGGTTTTAACATGAAAGTCAACAAATTTAGCAAATTTCGCACACATTACAATACAAGAAATAATTTAGATAGGAACCCATTGCCGTCCCATTATGAAATTTTGCACACAAAAAGTCAATTGATGTCTTCAAAAGTGTTTCAAAAATTTTAAAATTCAAATACCACAGTCATGTTGCATTTCAAATTAAGGCGCATTAAAAGCAGAGGAGACACCAATTTGAGCTCTCTAGGTCAAATAGTTTTTTTTTTTTTATCTACAGCTGTCTAAAGATTTCAAATTGTCGTCATATTTTGGGATTTTTGCTTTTTTGAAAGTCAATAACACAAAAACGAAGAGGCGAAAATATCTGAAGTTTGGCCGTTTTTGTTCTCTTGATAGGTGCAATGTATAAACAAAAAATCTAAAAAATCTGAATCCTAAAGGTTCCAAAATAATTTTTATTATTTGATTTGACATGGAATGACCTAAATCACAAATATACAAAAAGGTTCAAAATTGTTGGTGGAGTTTCCGTGGGCAAAGTGTTCAGTCTAGGAAAGAACAAACTAAAACTGTCCACAAAATATTATTAAATGATCACTCAAATAAGTTTCATTGTGTGTATAAAAAAACGTGATAGCACACTGCAAAACTTCGACATGCACATTATTTTCTTTTGAAAGTTCGCAATTTTGAAGTATGACATCATACTTTCTTAGGCATCGAGGGGTCTCCCTTATTGCACAACACGATCCCAGCTTCCTGTTCTGACGTCAGACGCGAAATGACTACGTTGTGAGGTTTGATTCTCTTATTACAAATTCACTTTAAATGTATTATTTAACTTGTATGATTCTATGTACCCTAGATTCCGACAATATTGGCGGAAACTTAATGAAACATCAAAAAGTATCGAGGCTAGTATCTCAGAAAATAAAGTTTATTTTTTATCGCTACAAGCTTTTAATCCCCGTTCAAAGCTTATTCATTTCTTCGAATTTTAAGTTGTCCGCCTCATTAGTTTTACTGTCTCCACGTTGTCGAATGTCTTTCTGGAGACATCAATCATCTAAGGAGATTCCAATAGTCGCAAGGAGCCATGTCAAGTGAGTAGGGAGAGTGCTGCTGCGCTATAGATACAAACTTCAAAATGAGGTAAGCCGTGTGTGATTTTCATACCTTGATGTATGAGAAGCATGATGACGTCATTGGAGATGGCGCCACAGTCTCTCTAGTTCATTGCGTGGGCATGCGCGTGCGTCTGCGCGATCCTACAGTTAAATGCCAATCGTCCGGATGTGTGCTTTCAGTCTGAGTTCTTTGCCCTGCTGTTTTGACGCACCTGATAATGGTTCGTGTTTGTTCGGTTCGGTTGAAAGTTCGTGCTTACAATCAGTGGTTCGTGATTACAGTACATTAACAAAGCAGTACAGTTATGAGTCGGTACTCAGTGCAATAGCGTGTGAGTAGTGTAAGTTGAGCGTTTCAAAATAGTACTTGGTACGAGCCCTCTTTTAGCCTCTTTTTTTATCAATTGAAAATTAGTTTTTGACATATTTTGACAATTTTTTGTCGATGTTTTAGCGTTTAGCGATGTTTTAGTAAAATTTCCCTTTTTCCCACTCGTACTTGGTACGAATGCCACGATCTTACGTGATATAACTTAACCTATTCATTTTTTTTTCGTGCTAAACTACACGAGAGCCTCTACGTGCTTTGACCTACTTTAGAGTAGGACCATGAAGACAGTTCTGCAACCGAAAGTGAGGCTCGAAGTGAGGCTCGGTGAGGCTCGACTTAATGGTTTGCTCTTGTAAGACATAAGCCTCATTTTCTCGCAGTGTTGCCAACACCTTACTCGAAATAAAATCACCAAGGTTTTTTTCTTGGTCTAACCTATGTTATTGAACTGCGTCGTCACGTCCAAACCCGCATGAATTCCGGACACTATTGGTTCTATTCATATTTTTTCTTACGTATAGGTGTACATGATGAATCCCCAAACAGATTTTTCCTAAGTCTTACAGTTTCCAAGATAATCCCACTTCCGGTCGCCATTTTGGATTTCCAAGCATAGGTTCTATTCATACTTTTTCTCACGTATAGATGTACAGTGGTGGAAAAAAGTTCTTCCCCATAAGACTATAATGGCAGTAAATAATGCCGGAAGGGTAGGCAACCCACATTGCACCATTAGGTGATCGGGTGATTCTGTCTGTCTCAAGAGCAACTCGTCTTTCATGCAAAAGCCAACAGGCACAGGAAATGTAGGAAAGTCACGTGACTTGTCAGGTGGAATGTTCTTCGTCAGAAAATCGCCTTTTCTCAAGCCAGGTCGCAGAACCGACAAGAGCTAAACGTTATATCTCCAAAAATGATTCCCCTAAAAACGTTGAACGAAACGCTAAAACAATTCTTGCCTTAATTACTGTATGTGCCGCAGTAGCACAGTCGTTAGGGCGTTTTATTACCATGCGAGAGATCTGGGTTCGATCCCCGACGGGGGATAATCGGGATTTTGTCCACCTGTTCAAGCTGCTTCGGTGCCCACCCAGCGTCGTATAAAGTCGGTACCTGGAGGAAACTCTGGGGAAGGGGGGGATAAGGCGGCCAGGGGCGTGGTGCTGATCACATCATTCCCACCTTCGGCCTGATGAAGAAAGCGTGGGGCTATAACTCCACTAACTCCACACCCCCTATACACCTTCATGGCTTGGTGCAAAGCACAAGGTAGGACTTTGCTTTTTAATTTACTATACATCCAGATTTTGACGTAACAAAACTTCCCAATCTTTACGTGGGCTTTCTTCCAAGTTCCGTAGGGATGTGAATAGGCTCCAATATTTCTTGACACAATTCATACATGTTATATTTCCTTATAAGAACAACAGCCGATATATTTTGTGTGCGTGTGTGTAGGGGAAGGGGGTATAATCCAAACATGTGAGGTGATCCTTTTCCCACTACTCACTCCATTCTCAGAAATAAATTGCAATTCCACACACTGAAAATGCAGCACTTTCTACGTCTTAGCATGCAAATATCTACATAGTAGCAAAGTAATGTGTGGAAAGAGAAAAATTAACGATTTGTAACGGCACTCTGGAAATTTTTTAGTTTATTTTTTTTCAATTTGAACTGACATTCATAACATTCATTAACAATCCCAATATTGACAAAAGAATAGCTTAGTCGTTCTGCTACTTTCAATTCTTCATTATCGTAGTCACCGTAACTCTCTCTCTCTCTCTCTCTCTCTCTCTCTCTCTCTCATCCTTCCCGATGGCGCTGTAGTAGAGGAGTCGCCTTGTAATAAAGGAGTCCCCGGTTCGATAAACGGTGGAGACACAGTGGTTAGGATCCCACTTTCAACTGTAGATGCAGTCTCGATTAGCCTTTGTGTGCATAAAGTGGACTTAAAATACCAAATGAAAATAAAAATCAAAATCACCGTAACTCTCTACAAAGCCAGAGTATCCATTTTTGAAACCTGTTGAGGCTTAGATGTAGCATTGCATTCGTATCATTACCCATCTTCATCGTCGCGATTATCGCAAGAGGTAAAAATGCGACACAAAATAACCCAAACAGAAGCTTGAAATCAATCTGAATATTGGTTACGTTGGATACGTGGTAGAATTGTTTTAAATATCACTTCCTGTGATGTAATAGGGTTTTTGATTAGAGACCATTTGTATAATACATATCGTTGTTGCGAACAATAAGTAGTTTCACGTTCACCACACTCTTCGGTTGTTTAGAAACCGTAAGGAAGAAGGATCTCTAAATTTCCGCTTTCACATGTCAATGAAACTTTAAAATAAGTTCAGTGTAGGTCACAAAAGAGATTTACATATTGTTATGATATCTTTTAAACACCACGAAATCTAATTCCAATAGAATACGATACTACTCCTTACGTTCCTGTAAATGTTCACCATTAGTCTGGCGAAAAAAAGTAACGAAGATTTCCGTGTTCCCTTGAGGAAAGATAAGGCGCCTGCTTGTAGCGAGCAAGCACCAACTGCTTCGATCAGTCACCTTCACTGCCAGAGTGACTCACAGCAGGCCTGCGCTCGTTCCAAACAGGTATTTTATTTCGTTCGTTCCAATCCACAGTTATATCAAGCTAACATTCTAATATTTTCGTAAAATATGTAGTAAACAAGTTGTATACATTGTGGTTTTCTAGAGTGTTGTTGCCTGGTATTTACACGCGGGAGATGGGGGTGTTGTAAACATTTCTGAACCCAAAGGTCGAGAAAAGTCGTGTAAGCATTGGAGGTAATAACAAGGTAATAGAAGTTGAAGGAAATGCTGGAATAAATTATATCAGAAATTGAGTAAAAACAGTTCTCATCACACATAGGGCTATCAGATCACTCTTCAGCGGAAAGTAGGACAAAATGTCTCAAAATGTTGAACACGATCGTATTTGAAGTAAATATAATAGGTTACTAGGACATCTTAGCATATAACGAGAATATGACACATCTTCAGCTGAAAAATTAATGTTGAAGTGAACGGTTGAGTTCAAAATTCCTCAACTGCTAATTAATAGCACGGCTGTATGTGATTTCAACTTGTGTATGTAAGACAGAACGTTTTTCGTCGATATGGGGCCAGGAAGTGAAAACAATCCATGAATTCGGGAAGGAAAGAATTCACAATTTCGTAAACAAAGTCTGGAAGTTCTTCTTTATTAATATGTAAAAAACTACTATACACTGGGAAAAAAAAATTGTGTACCTTATTTCTCCAATAAGGAGAAAAATTACTTGTTACTTCGAACAAATTACCGACACCCGATAAAACTTCACAAAGTAAGCATTTTTATACATATATCCGGACTTTTCCGGATCTAGAAAATCGTGAAGTAATTTCTGAGCTGGGATTGTAATTGCTTTTCCGAACATCCAAAAGCAACTATGCACACTCTTTGATTTAAGCATACTCCTCCAAGGAACCACGTTATCTCAGACTTCCCTCAGATTTTCTGTTTCTCCATCTAATTTGAAGTTACATGATGCCCAAAATACGTATAAGACATTTGAGATTTCTTTCAAATTCCTTCCGGAGGCCAGACACAACTATAAAATGTAGGACACATCCGGAAATAAGAATGATTCTTAGAAGTCTTTTTATTTTCTTATTTAGCGTCGTTTTTCTTTCACCTCTTGCTAATCGCGACGACGAGGATGAGTGATATGATGAAATTGATGAAGGGACACTCACAAAGAACACCCATACGCACGACGGGATTCGAACCCAGGACATCAGACATCGTAGCGCACTGTGCTAACCACTCTGTCACGGACGGAATTCTTATAGCCCCAATCGTTCCTCAAGCATATTTCCTATTTTTAACTACACACGAAACATAAAGAACAATCTAAATAAACACGTGCCAGTTCACACTCTAACCAAAAAAAACATATGCATGTGAAAATGCAAAATAATATTTATTTTTAGGTAGTTGTGATTTATTATTGTATATTATAGAAATATATTAGTGATAAAATGACGGAAGTAGAGGAACATCTCCAATGAAACACTCATGCATTATGGATATTTGTGTTTCTTGCCGAACAAGGTTCCGAGTTCGAGTTCCGACCAAAATGGGTTCATTGTGTATGTTCATTCATGTCTTTAATGTAATCATAAATCGTCGTAATGAATAATTAAAACTTCAGAGGAAGAAAACTGAGGTAATTACTAATAAAAACAATAACAAAACAAATTTGATCTTAAAGCCCTGGCTTGGAGCTACATATTCCATCACGGGGATCATAGGCGTGCGCCCAGGGGGCCAGGGGGAGGGCAAATGCACCCCTAATCATGGACGTCTGCAGATTTTTTCCACGAAGAGACAAGCAAGGTATTTTTACATGGGGCATATTACCCCGATAATAGTGTTGCATTATCGCATTCCTGCATCCTCATTATAATAATTAATGTAAATTATTATGACTGAAATCAAATTATACATGTAAAAACGTACTTTTTGGTTGACATTCATTTTCTAAGGGGAAGAAGTGGCAATCCTTGCCCCCCTTCCAGACATCTGTGTCCCTATGTTATTATATTTTCACCTAGAAATTTAGGATAGATGAATCCTATCGCCGTTATTAAACTATATTATACTCTTAAAGAAAATTAAGTATTTTCAAGCCGATGAAAGTTCAAAGCAACTACAGGGGAAGGGGGTGCAGTGGCGAAACCACAGCCCCCCACAACCTTGAACGGAAATCAATTTTAGGGGGCAAACATGGAAGTAAAGGAAAGCAAGAGTAGCAGAATCTAAGAGTAGCAGGACAAAAGGATACTCAAGATGGATATTGTTTTCACGTCTTTCTTGCATTATTTCATCCAGACTGCCAAGAGCACCTGCGGGGGGGGGGGGGAGGGACAGAGCTGCAATTGCCCCCTTGATTTCAAATTTTATACAAATATAAATACCTTTTGTAAAATGTTCTTGCTCGCTTCGCTCGCAATGTCTGCTTTTCTTGCAGTCTATAGTGCGCGTCAAATCTCCTGCATATGGCGATAGCCAATAGCAGCGCACTGCGGCGGTGCCATGTCGAAATCTCGCACGGAAAAGAGACAGCGTGGTTGAGCGAAACGCCTTGTCACGGAGAGCACGGAACATTAGATAATATAACATATAATAAACTTAATGGGAGAAAATAACATACCTGATTATGCCAGAGGGACTGCCAGGAGCTGCTCGTCACTCCAACAACTGCCGTCGTTGTCCTCATCGTCACTGACCGCACTACTTTCGCCCTCTGTGTCACTGTCCAAATTTATTATAATTGGGTCCAAAATTTCATCCCGACCTATCTCCTTTACAAAATCGTTTTCCTGTAATTGTTGTGCGTGTTTAACACAAGCGGCCCATTGTTCTTGTGTTACATTGTCAAGTTCTTCGTTAACAAGTCTTTCAACGTCCACAATTTTGAATGTACTGTTTCTATTGGCAACCTGACGCTTTACTTGAGCCCACACAAGCTCAATTGCATTGTACTGACAATGGTATGGCGGCCGTCGTATAATCTGATGCCCCCTTTGATTAGCAAGTTGACCGAGCTCATATATTTTGTCCTGATTTTTAAACGGCAGAACACGTTGTAATAATTCTGCTTTAGTTTCTGTTTGTGAAAAATTTATTCCGCGTTGTTGTAACCATTGTTGAATGTCAGTTTTGCGAGTAGAGGTGTTCGGAATTTTGTTAACTATTACGGAATGATAACTTGCATTATCCATAATAATTATGCTTCCTTCTTCCAAGTAATTAATGAACGTGTTCAGAAACCAGTCTTTAAATGTATAAGCTGTCATTTCATTGTGATAATCTGATGTCAATTTTGTACGAATGTACCCTGTTCCCTTCGCTAATCGAAAAGTTTCTGAATGCAGCAGAAACGAAGGGAGAGCAAAAACGATACAATGCAAATGCGTTTATAATAACATTGCTTCTACAGAGGGAACGGTATAAGCTACAATCACGCTTGTTTTTCGTACATACTCGCAAATTCATTATCTTTCAATCTGTTGAACTATTGACACTTGAAATAATCTATTTATATCCGAGCGCCAGGTACACGATTCAGTAGCGAGGTGAAACAGGTTATGAACTAGGCAACGCCGCACGTCTGTGATTCGCTGGTGCTGTTCAGCCTTTCAAGGCCATATGCAGGAGATTTGACGCGCACTCTAGTCAAGTTCAGAGCCGTAGTTAGGGGTCGGCGGGAGTTACCCTGGACGCCAAACGATCTAAATGAAAAAAATTGTAAAAGAGAATAATATGGCGCTCCATGAATTTTTTCCCCATATTAAATCGTCATTGTTTTCATTTTGCAAAAAATTGGATCTGAAAATTTATTGGTCGCTTCGCTCGCAATTTGTTTTCTGTAATGCATTTTATATTTCCGAGGAGAGAAGTACTGCTGCTAAAAGGTTTTCTCTTAAGTGCATGAACAATTGTTTGGAGGAAAAGGAACGCGCAGATTTGAGAGACAATTTATATGATTTTTACTGTTGGTATATATGTATATGTGTGTGTGTGTGTGTGTGTGTTGTACATATATATGTATGTATGTATTTATATGTGTGTGTGGGGCGGGGGGAGGGATGTATATATAAACACACCCTTCAATGCAATAAAATTTAAACAAGTGAGTTGAGATTACGTTATTCTTTTCCGGCCTGAACTATCATCAAGGCTATCCCCCCCCCCTAATCAGAGGGTCTGCGCACGCCTATGACGGGGACTGACACTTTACGTAGGTGTAGACACGCTTCGCACAATTTGATGATATCGCGATTACGTAATGGATGTTGCAGCCACTTAACTGAAGCCCCCAAAATTCACATTTTATTACTAAATTCTAAATTAGCATAATATCACATAGTTTACCTATTCATAATATGCGCCGCTTTGGTGCACTTTGTGGATTGTGCATTAATCAACATCAGGTTAATCGCGGCAGGCAAAGTGGAGGGAAAATGACAATGAAGCACAACAACGAGGGGGCCCTTGGTTCCCGATTAATGAAACTTTGTCTACATGCAACTGAGTCGCTGCGTGAAATCGCTGAAAATGTCATTTATTAATTTCTTAATTTTTCTTATTTTATATTGCTTTTGTAGCACTTGGCGTCAACAAAGGCGATGAGGATGATTAATGAAGTTATGAAATGGATGATAGGACATGATGATCCATGTCTTACACAAAATTCAAATTTGGGACTAATGAATAGCGATTCGTCTTATCATTTGTCAAGTAGTTGTATTAACTCCAATCTTTTTCAAGGACTTCTGGGTTGACAGCATGTGTGTTGCACGATAATGATTAGACGAAAAAAAAACCACCATTTCCGTGAACTTTCTTGACAATGACTCTAATATCAGTAAAGAGAACATTTTCTTACGAATAGCTGTTGTTAAGAAACCAATTCCTGAAACTTTTTCTGGTGGTCTCACGGCACCCAGCTGTTGTTTGTTATGGCTGGGCATGGGGGTATGACTCATGCTGCTGTCAATACTCATTCATTCCCGAGAATCCAGGTCCGCCAGGCAAACCCAAGCGACAATTTTGTTATTTGGGTTGCATAGACAACAGGCTTTAAGGTGTTACGATATCGTAGGTCTCGTGACCCAAGAACTATTTTCCATGACTGTACATGATGAATCTGCAAACAGATTTTTTCTAAGTCTTACAGTTTTCCAAGATAACCACCCCTTTCGGTCGCCATTTTGGATTTCCGAGCATAGGTTCTATCCATACTTTTTCTCACGTATAGGTGTACATGACGAATCCGCAAACAGATTTTTCCTAAGTCTTACCGTTTCCAAGATAACCCCACTTCCGGTCGCCATTTTGGATTTCCGAGCATATGTTCTATTCATATTTTACTTACATATAGGTGTACATGATGAATCACCAAACAGATTTCTCCTAAGTCTTACCGTTTCCAAGATAACCCCACTTCCGGTCGCCATTTTGGATTTCCGAGCATAGGTTCTATTCATACTTTTTCTCACATATAGGTGTACATGATGAATCACCAAACAGATTTTTCCTAAGTCTTACCGTTTCCAAGATAACCCCACTTCCGGTCGCCATTTTGGATTTCCGATCATAGGTTCTATTGATATTTTACTTACATATAGGCGTACGTGATGAATCCGCAAACAGATTTTTCCTAAGTCTTACCGTTTCCAAGATAATCCCACTTCCGGTCGCCATTTTGGATTTCCGAGCATAGGTTATATTCATATTTTACTTACATATAGGCGTACGTGATGAATCCGCAAACAGATTTCTCCTAAGTCTTACCGTTTCCAAGATAAACCCACTTCCGGTCGCCATTTTGGATTTCCGAACATAAGTTCTATTCATACTTTTTCTCACGTATAGGTGTACATGACGAATCCGCAAACAGATTTTTTCTAAGTCTTACCGTTTCCAAGATAACCCCACTTCCGGTCGCTATTTTCGATTTCCGAACATAGGTTAGTAGATAGTAAATGTGATTCCCACCGCAACCCTGATTTCTTGACCCCACGACCGCCAAAACCTCAAAAACTCACTTTCTCTACACGTTCCGCGCCTCATTTATTGCGCTGACGATGTTTCACAGCGCAGAAAAGCAGTGATGAGTGAAATGCACTCTCTCATCCTCTCATCCTTCAAGGATGAGTGCACCTTATCGTAATTTTCCAAGTCCGGGGCCAATGTTTATATATCGTGACCTTTGTAAACCTCTCGGGAACGATGTGCCACACACGCGCGCGTGCCTCTCATTATTTCCGTATTGTGACGCAAGCAAACAAACAAATAATAATTGTTTTTTTAGGATTCCTGGCCCCTATAACCCCGCCAGGAGTGCGTGGTGCCCAACCCAAAAAAAAAAGGTTCTAACGGCTGCGGTTAGATAACCACACCTCTGTAGAGTTTCACGTGTTTTATTTTCTCAAAGGTCCTATGGGACACCTCTGTTTGTCAAAAATTCGAGATATTTGCAATTTAACGCAGGACTTAGAAAATTTTCGATTGATGAAAAAAAATTGGTTCTATGACGACCTATGTTTATTTTGGTATGGGTGGACAGAGGACACCGAGACTCGACCGACGCACTAAACCCGACCTCTCTACGACTATTCGTTCAAAAGTTACGAGTGATCAAAGTTTTTGGGAGGGGGTGGGCTAACTTCTTAACCCTTGACCCCAGGACCACCAAAACTTGGTACACGTATCCTACACCTCCAAAATCGACAGGGGGCATCTAACGATGCCGTATGGGGGTGTTTTTCGATATATTTTTTCGATAACTCTTACCATTTTCGAGATATTTGCAATTTAAGATTTTTTTTAACGCTGGACTTAGAAAATTTTCGGTACATTTTTTTTTGTTCCATGACGACCTATGTTTATTTTGGTATGGGAGGACAGAGGACACCGAGACTCGACCGACACACTAAACCCAACCTCTCTACGCGTACTCTACGTCACCAAAAAAGGTTAAAGGTTCCAAATAACAATAGTTAGAGTTTCGCCAATCTAGTAAAGTGGATTGGTTGAAATCTCCAAGGCGTATTTTACATTTTTTTTTTCAAATATGAACACGTTAAAACTGAACTGTCTTGGATTTTTGAGTTTTGTATTCGCCCTGAGAAAATTCTATATAAAATAACATACCTGAAAATTATATTCGCAGTAGATTGATTTTTTTGAGTTTTGTAATCACCTCAAGAAATTCTATATAAAATAACATACCTGAAAATTGTATTCACAGTAGATTGAATTCTTGAGTTTTTGTATTCGCACACAAGAAATTCTATATAAATAACATACCTGAAATTCTATTTACAGTAGATTGAATTTTTGAGTTTTGTAATCACTCCAAGAAATTCTATATAAAATAACATACCTGAAAATTGTATCGCTATATACTAGATTTTTTTATTTCTGTGATTTTGGAGAAAGCAATGGCATCCACCACCAGTTTCAATCATAAAAATGATAAAACTGAATGTGTTACTTGCGAAAAATTAATATCTAAAACTAATATTAGCAAACACAGGGCAAGATGTAGCGAATCAGGTTCGAGAATTAATCGTTCCTTACCTTCTAAGTCTTGTGCTCGATGTGGAAAGATGATTAGCATTACAAATTTAAGTAAACACCTCAAAATTTGCAAACCATCGACCGGACAAGCATCGAAAAGGAAAATCGATAATGCAGATACGGAAGCTTCCACTTCCAAGCAAATTAAATTATCCAATGAACGCAAACCAATTAGATCTGCATTCAACGACCAACTCCAGGATTTTTCAATTAAGTCGAAAGCAGGCCGTGACATCCTTAGTTTCTTGCATGAAACGAAAACATCTGTACTAAATATTTTGAAAGATAAACTTGAAAACAACTCTATAAAAGTATACGTTGTTCTGTTTTCCGAATACGAGAAAGTTGATGGCACAACGAGTATTTTTTATCATCGTACAAAAAACCAGACTCTTTATTTTGCTGACGTCGAAAATTTGGACAACTTCTATTATAAAGTTTCCAACGAGCTGGTTAAGAAACATGACGGTTTCGAGGCTAAAGGGTCGGGATGGTCTCTGTGTGGAAGTCCTCACACGTTAACTGTTTACGTGAACCGATTCTCGCCTCTTCGCGCTTCCAGCTACGTTCCTCTTCCACCAAACATTCAACACAAGAGAGCTGTGTTAAATATACGGAACAGCGATAACAAGTGTTTCCTTTGGTGTATATTGGCTGCACTGCATCCTGTTTATTGCAAAAATAATCCACAGTGGGTTGGACATTACAAACAATACGAGTCCGAATTTGAAAGTGTAATGTCTGGCATCGAATACCCGGTGACATTGTCGGATATAACAAAGTTCGAAAATCGTGCAGGAAAACGCATCGCTATTAATGTATATTCCTTCACGTCAGATAAATATCTCGTGCATCCCGTCAGGATAAGCGATATCGACGATGACGATGCTCGTGTAATAAATCTTCTTCTAATTTCAAACGAGGATGTTCATCACTACACGCTAATTCGTTCTCTATCACGTTTGGTCAGAAGTCAAACTACCAAGTATAAACATTGCATCGAAGTTTGCCCGAGATGCCTAACCACGTTCGACGATCGAAAACAACTCGATTCTCAAAATTACACCGGACGTCAAATTGCTATCGAGAAACTTGCCGAACATAAAATTTATTGCGATGACAACAGACCGGCTAGAATGTTGATGCCCGAAACGAACGAAGTCGAAGAATTCAAAATGCACAAGGCATTGTTGGAACATCCCACAATCATCGTTGCTGATTTCGAGGCGTTCCTCAAAGCACTCTCATACTGCGAACCGGATCCTGAAATTTCCTCCACAACGCCGTACCAGCTTCATCAACCTAATAGTTTCGGCTATGTTGTTGTGCGACGTGATAAAATAAATGAAGCATATATATACCGCGGGCCAAATGTAATCGAACACTTCCTGGAAAAAATGGTGGAGGAGGTTGAGGTAATTGGTAGCGTACTGCTTACATCAAAACCGATGGCACCTTTAACTGAAAATGAACTTCAAAATTACAATTCCACTGAGGTGTGTCCGGTATGTGATCAAAGTTTCACTGATGAGAACAAAAAAATATTCCACCACGATCATTTCAGCGGAAACTACATAGGTGGAATTTGCAACACGTGCAATCTTAAAATCCAGAAACCTAAATTCATCCCCATATTTTTTCACAACGGAAGCGGATATGATTTTCACCACCTGGTGAGACATCTTGGCTACGATCCGAAACGTATAGGTGTCTTGGCCGAGAATGAAGAACGCTACATTAGTCTCAGCAAGCAAGTGTCGATTCCGGGAACGAAAAATACCATCGAGATGCGCTTCCTGGATTCGTATAGATTTCTCTCTGCAAGTCTGGATGCTTTAGCGAACAAACTCACCGACGAACAATTCAAAATAACTAGAGCTAGTTTTCCCAACGTAGACATAGAACTCGTTAGACGTAAAGGGGTTTATCCTTACGAATATGTTAGTGATAATTCTAAATTTAACGACGACGCTCTCCCACCTCCAAGAGAATTTTACAGCAGACTCAGAGAGAAAGGAATCACGGACGAAGAATACCAACACGCGCAACTCATGTGGGAGAAATTAGAATGTAGGACACTCGGAGACTACCACGACGCATACTTAAAATTAGACGTGACGATACTCGCGGATGTTTTTCAAGCGTTCAGGAAAACGGCAACGAATATTTATAAATTAGATCCAGCGTATTTCTACAGCCTACCGGGATTAGCGTGGTCGGCAATGTTATTCCAGACAGAGGTCAAGCTGGAACTCATATCGGACGTTGACATGTTGCTATTTATCGAAAGAGGGATACGAGGTGGAATGGTGCAATGCGTACAGAGACATGCAAAAGCTAATAACGTACACATGAAAGAAGATTACGATTCAAATCGAGCATCGAATTACATCTTCTACGCCGACGTTAATAATCTCTACGGACATGCCATGGTTCAGAAACTTCCTTACGGGGGATTCGAATGGTTAGATCCCACTTCGATAGACATTATTCATTTCGACGATAGCGAGTGTGGTTTCTTCGCAGAGGTAGATCTCCAATTCTCCGACCACCTGCACGACACGTTTTCGGATTTGCCTCCGACTCCCGAAATCAAATGTCCACCCGACTCGGTTCAAGACAAGCTTTTGTTAACATTGGACCCTAAACAGAGATACGTCGTCCACTACAAGAATCTCCTGTTTTTGATTGGGAAGGGTGTTCAGATAGTAAATGTTAGAAGAATACTAAAGTTTAAACATTCCACGTGGTTAAGACCTTACATAGAAACTAACACACAACATAGAACAGCTGCCACTTCCGATTTAGATAAGGACTTCTTTAAATTAATGAACAATGCGGTGTACGGAAAGACCATGGAGAATGTTAGAAAGCACGTAGACGTGAAATTAATTCCCGATAAGAATAAATGTCGGAAGTGGATAGCCGATCCTAGATTCAAGTCGAGAAAAATTTACAACGAGAATTTGGCACTTTTCAATCTAGATATAAAATTGATGAAATTCAGAAAACCAATTTACGTTGGCGCAACGGTTCTCGACTTGTCGAAACTTTACATGTTCGAATTTCATTACGACGTGATGAAACCCTTCTTCAATGATAAGATGTCACTTTTGTACACGGACACCGACAGCTTCATTTACAGCATACAAACACCTAACCTATACGAAGACATAAAAAATCCTTCCATGCTTGAGTATTTCGATACTTCTGCGTATCCTCAACCCAACAGATTTGGAATTCCATCTCGTAACAAAAATGTCCTAGGTAAACTGAAAGATGAATGTAACGGTGATATTATTGTCGAGTTCGCGGGTTTGCGTTCGAAAATGTATGCCATGAGAACAGAGAGTAGCGTCACGAAGAAAGCAAAAGGTGTGGGCAAAAATACGGTGGAGAACAAACTCACCTTCCACGATTACATCGATTGCCTTTACTCACAATCGACGATACTAAGTATAGAACAAAGAATCCAAAGTGTAGACCACGTGATTACAACAAACAAAGTTAGGAAAGTAGCATTAGATCCGCATGACGATAAAAGATGTATTTTGTCTTGTGGAATCCACACGTTGCCTTGGGGACACTATCGTTTAGAAATTAGTAAAAATTGTAGGCAATGCAAATTAAAAAAAAATAAACTTAAATAACTATAACTAAAATAAAAAAACTTTAACTGTCTCAAATTATCACATACACAATAAATAACTAGCAAGGACAATGAATCTGTTTGGTTTCCGAAAGCAAACAATGGAGACTGTACACCGCACGGCAGATCATGAATTTCTACCTTCCATGTTATCTAAACTCAACGGCCTGTTGATCAATCAATTTTCGGAACGCTGCTCTTCTTGCTGGAACAGTGACGATTTCGGATTCGCGACGATCGACATGACGAAGAAACCCAACGACGGAAAATACAGAAACAAAATCAACGACTTCCTAAACGTTGCAACGTTCCGTCGTTGGGTTTCCTCGTCATGTCGATGCTTTTGCATTCGTAAGGATAAACCCCTTTACGTCTAACGAGTTCTATGTCTACGTTGGGAAAACTAGCTCTAGTTATTTTGAATTGTTCGTCGGTGAGTTTGTTCGCTAAAGCATCCAGACTTGCAGAGAGAAATCTATACGAATCCAGGAAGCGCATCTCGATGGTATTTTTCGTTCCCGGAATCGACACTTGCTTGCTGAGACTAATGTAGCGTTCTTCATTCTCGGCCAAGACACCTATACGTTTCGGATCGTAGCCAAGATGTCTCACCAGGTGGTGAAAATCATATCCGCTTCCGTTGTGAAAAAATATGGGGATGAATTTAGGTTTCTGGATTTTAAGATTGCACGTGTTGCAAATTCCACCTATGTAGTTTCCGCTGAAATGATCGTGGTGGAATATTTTTTTGTTCTCATCAGTGAAACTTTGATCACATACCGGACACACCTCAGTGGAATTGTAATTTTGAAGTTCATTTTCAGTTAAAGGTGCCATCGGTTTTGATGTAAGCAGTACGCTACCAATTACCTCAACCTCCTCCACCATTTTTTCCAGGAAGTGTTCGATTACATTTGGCCCGCGGTATATATATGCTTCATTTATTTTATCACGTCGCACAACAACATAGCCGAAACTATTAGGTTGATGAAGCTGGTACGGCGTTGTGGAGGAAATTTCAGGATCCGGTTCGCAGTATGAGAGTGCTTTGAGGAACGCCTCGAAATCAGCAACGATGATTGTGGGATGTTCCAACAATGCCTTGTGCATTTTGAATTCTTCGACTTCGTTCGTTTCGGGCATCAACATTCTAGCCGGTCTGTTGTCATCGCAATAAATTTTATGTTCGGCAAGTTTCTCGATAGCAATTTGACGTCCGGTGTAATTTTGAGAATCGAGTTGTTTTCGATCGTCGAACGTGGTTAGGCATCTCGGGCAAACTTCGATGCAATGTTTATACTTGGTAGTTTGACTTCTGACCAAACGTGATAGAGAACGAATTAGCGTGTAGTGATGAACATCCTCGTTTGAAATTAGAAGAAGATTTATTACACGAGCATCGTCATCGTCGATATCGCTTATCCTGACGGGATGCACGAGATATTTATCTGACGTGAAGGAATATACATTAATAGCGATGCGTTTTCCTGCACGATTTTCGAACTTTGTTATATCCGACAATGTCACCGGGTATTCGATGCCAGACATTACACTTTCAAATTCGGACTCGTATTGTTTGTAATGTCCAACCCACTGTGGATTATTTTTGCAATAAACAGGATGCAGTGCAGCCAATATACACCAAAGGAAACACTTGTTATCGCTGTTCCGTATATTTAACACAGCTCTCTTGTGTTGAATGTTTGGTGGAAGAGGAACGTAGCTGGAAGCGCGAAGAGGCGAGAATCGGTTCACGTAAACAGTTAACGTGTGAGGACTTCCACACAGAGACCATCCCGACCCTTTAGCCTCGAAACCGTCATGTTTCTTAACCAGCTCGTTGGAAACTTTATAATAGAAGTTGTCCAAATTTTCGACGTCAGCAAAATAAAGAGTCTGGTTTTTTGTACGATGATAAAAATACTCGTTGTGCCATCAACTTTCTCGTATTCGGAAAACAGAACAACGTATACTTTTATAGAGTTGTTTCAAGTTTATCTTTCAAAATATTTAGTACAGATGTTTTCGTTTCATGCAAGAAACTAAGGATGTCACGGCCTGCTTCTGACTTAATTGAAAAATCCTGGAGTTGGTCGTTAGTAGTATGATTTATACTACAACCAGGACGAGAAAGTATGAACCCCCCTCAGGCAGATTTGGCTACACTTAAAAGTAGCTCAACATGCCCATATGAGCTTTTTGCTCAAGTGTGGTACTCTGTCTAATCCAAGATTTTTGTAAAAATGCCCTCGGGAATTTCCCGGGAAAGTATGACCCCCTCAGATTGATTTGATTTGACTTACAAAAGCTGCATCTGTGAGATTGTTGTCCATAAGCTTGTTAAAAATAAGCCCCTCTTGATATTGTTTTGGCTACACTTAAAACTAGAGCAAACGTATTAACACACCCACACACACACACACACACACACACACACACACACACACACACACCCACACCCACCCACACACACACACCCACCCACACACACCCACACAAGTAGTGTGATTTACAATACAACCAGGACCACTTACAGGTGTAGAAAAGAAGAGCTCAAATGATTAAACAGCGCGATTTGCCCACACTTAAAATTATGCCAAGATCCTCTTATTCCCCATTTCTTCAAGTGTGATATGCTCTTAATCCCTCTTAATTTTAAATCCTAGTGTACAAATGATGAGCCCCCTCAGATTGATTTGCCCACACTTAAAACTATGTCAAGTACCCATATGATTTTATTGTTTATAGTGTGTTATTCTGTCAAAATTCCAAGAATCTTGAATTCTAGTGTACAAATGACGAGCCCCCTCAGACAGATTTGCCCATGTGTGTAAAAGCTACATCTCTCAGTTTGTTGTCCATAAACTTGTCAAAAATATGCCCCTCTTGATATTTTTTTGGCTACACTTAAAACTAAGGCAAAATGCCACACACACACACACACACACACACACACACCTACACACCCACACCCACACACACACACACACACACACAAAGCACACTCCTGAACCCAACTGATATTTTTTATTAAGTATAGAGTTTTGATTTGAACCCCAAGAAATTTTATATAAATACCAAAGCCAAAAATATTCACACACATACACACACCCACACACTAAATATACAAAACACACTGCTGAACCCAACTGATATTTTTTATTAAGCATAGAATTTTGAATTGAAGCCCAGGAAATTTTATATAATAAACAACAACAAAAATGCCTAATCAAAAATATTGTAATCAATGCAATGAGAATATATCCAGCCCCAATTGGGTTAAGCACCAAAAGAATTGTAATCCAGACAAAAGCAGAATTCTCACAAAAACATGCCCAAAATGCTATAGAAAATATAACATGAAATATTTCACTTATGCTTGTTCTGCACAGTCATCAACATTTCCAAACAAAATTGAATGGAAATATTTGAGTGATTGCCCTGTATAACTTAGATTGCAAGGCCATATTTTGTAATTTTCTAGACCAGGAGCTAGACCCTCTGCACCAGAAACAGGCCATAAAATGCCTATCCACAAATTATGTGAGCATCATGGAGCACACAATACACTTTACAATTTTGAGAATCTCAATTTAAATTCAGGATCAAGAGATTTGGATTTGATGTATCTGGAATTATCCCTTCTTTCAAAAAATGTTTGCATCTTGAATCAACCTGCAAACAATATTACATGTTAGGCTGGGCTATCTCAACAGCAGAGGCATGCAGCTTAGTGGTTTCCCGCACTCACACTCTGTAAATACATTCCATGATTTTATTATCCTATTAAAGCACCCAATGCTGCAATTTTTAAATTTTTGCTGAAGAAGATACATGATTATCTCATTCATGTTCAACATCTTAGAGCTGTATGCATCAAATATATGCCTATTGTGATTGAAATCTGCACAACTATACAACATTCCACTATCTGTTGTAACAAATTCTCCCTTTTGGAACCTATCCAGATGCATCATCAAAAATCTAAAATGTTTCCAGTTTGAGCTCTGATTTGGAGCTCTGATTCTCAAAATCATAGAATCTCCCCACACTTGCATGATTTGAAAACCATCCCCCATAATAGGAAGAATCAACACAATAATAAAAAACAACAAATTGCCCCACAACTCTCTTGCAAATATTATACTTGTGGCACTCAAAATCAGAGATATATCCCAAATTCAAACATTTGAAACTCTGGGTGCTGCCCAGTGCCCATTGCAACTCTGTCTCATTGTTGATTGAAAACACATCTATTCTGAGAGTGTTGAGAATCTAATTTTGAAATCAGGAATAAGTGATTCAGACCTAATATATTTTGCAACATTCCTTCTGTCAAAAAATGTCATGTGGCTCTGGACACAATCACATGTATGTATGTATGTAGATATTCCTAAATTAGAGATATGTTAAAATTTCAAGATTTCAGAAAATTGCAATTCAAAGGTTCAAAATATCTCAAATCGTGAAATTTTATCTTCAGGCTCAGCAAATACAGAATAATCTCACTTGGATTCATAGGACTTTTGACATATAATCTCTTTCCGACAAAATCCGGACCGGAAAACACCAAGCCTGTATCTGTGGTCAAAAATTCAAAATCATCAAAAAATTTCAGATAAGTGTCAGGAGTCAAATGTTTCCAGTTTTGAGATATGTCAAAGGGGATATCAAAACAATACAATGCCTCAAAATATTTTGTTGTGAACCAATAATCTTTCCGGAAAAAATCAGAACATCCCACAAACAATCCAACAATCCTCCTTTGCAATATGTACACATATTTTTTCTTCTTGCCCAACATGCCCACATGTATGCACCCAAATTCATGGTTACTGTCAAGTACCCACCTAAATTCTGTCTCATTTCTAACTGCAAACACATCATATTCACTCAGGGTGGAAAATGCAAGCCTAAACTTTTCCACCAGTGATTCTGATTTTATATATTGTGACAAATTTCATCTCTCAAAAAACCCCATGCCTATACCATGCCTATAATAATGTATGTATGTATTATCAGGAGTTTAGAAACTGTACAAGTTCTGCCTGAAAAAATACAAAACAAGCTCATTCAGGGATGTTTTGTGTACTCAACAAGATCCGGGTGGAAATCATCTGTACTGAACTCCCTCATCTGTGGTCACAAATTTGAAGCAGATTGGGGCTGGGAATAATCTTATTCAAAAACTTAAAATGTACCCAATTCAATCTCTGATCTGAAACAATACTACAATTACACCAATAATCCTCAAACAATTTCAACCTGCAGTAAAAATAATAGGTCTCAGCTTGGTAATGCACAAACAATCCACAAATTCTCCTCAGTTTTTTGTACATATTTTTTTCAACACGGCCAATCTTCCCCAGTGACAAATATTGAAAATTATTGTCACTGCTGAGCACCCACTGCATCTCGGTCTCATTTTGAACTGCAAACAGGTTGTGCTCGGACAGGTCCCTGAATCTGAGCCTAAAATCACCAACAAGTGATTTGAAATTGATCTCCTGTCAAAAAATTCACGACAGGTCCAGGGGCAATGCAAACAAATTCCTGCCGCACTGACATGTATCTTGTATGTTATGTGCCTCAAGTGACAGGCAAATACATTCATGCTCACATGTTTTAAATTTTTGCCTAAACATATACATCAAAACCTCACTGAAATTTGTAAATTTTGAAAATTTGCTCATGAGTGGCTTAAAATCTTCAAATCGGTACAAGTTGCCCTCATCCGTGGTGACATATTCAACAAGATTCTGGTGTAAAGGTACAGAAATTCTGTTCCAATGGATCCAATTTAAACTCTGTGACATAATCATATTTATTCTGTACACAAAACTATCCCCAATGCAATTGCTGTACCAAAATTCATCATCTGCAAATCCAAAACAATCAACAGAATAGTGCACAAAAAATCCAACAATTCTTTTGCCCTTATTGAACATGGATATTTCAAATGCTGTCAGAAATTTCAGAGACAGGCAGTGAAAAACAAAATCCCTTGAAAGCACCCACTGCATCTCAGTTTCATTCTGAACTGTGAACAAGTCACGCTCAGACAAATCCAAAAACTTAAGCCTGAAATCCTCAATAAGTGATTGTGATTTGATGTATTTGGAAATGGATCTTCTATCAAAAAAACTTTGCATTATTTAGGCCGAATCTTCAATATGCTGCGATATAAGATCATTGTTAATAACTGTTGCAAATTTTGAGATGAAACTGTTTCGATGTAATTCAAGACCCATAAAAGATATCACCCAGTGAATAATAACAGTGTTGATTGATTCCTCCAGAACAAGGCTATGTATGAGATGGGGCAATTTCTTCAATTCAATATATTGCAACCGGTCAAGTTGCATGAAGCACTCAACTGCAAGAACCTTTTTTTTCTGGGTTCTAAAAAGCAAGTAGCATGAAACAATGGCACTTACAGGCTCAGATGTGTACACAATTTTTGTATCCACACAATCAACATAATTCACACAGCTCAATGTAATTGGAATTTTCTTCCGATTTGCTGGAATTTTTGATAAATGCATATCCCATGTTGAGAATATACTCATATGTTAATATATTGTCAGGTACCCTATCCTTAAATTCAACAAAATGTATTTTTGTTGCCCCGACAAGAGCCATGACATAAAAATCATCAAAATATCCAATTTGAGAGTATGGAGATCTGAGCAAATGATTATATTTGTGGGTATTGAGCTTGAACAGATTCAACTTGTTCATAGGGGACACAACACTGTCACAGAATCTGAGAACTTTATTCTTACTCAGTGATGTGCTCAGCTTGGGTCTAAAAATCTTGTTGACAAAACACTCCGTGCCACTGTCTGAAATTTTGACAACAATTCTAGAATCTATAATCCTAATCTCTGTAATAAAATCCAACAGGATGTTAATAACTTGATTTTCATTCAATACTTTCTTGATGCTCACTTGCATAATTTGGGTGGGCACATCCAGTGCCTCCTCAAAGCACACAGTTCTGTGATTGAAATTATCTGAAAATTCTCTTGCAGTTGTGTCATACACACTATAAACAATATATTGATTATTTACAAATTTCACAATATATTCTTCACTCATGGCTAAGATAAAATATTAAATTTTAATACCTTCTGTTATTTCTGCTCTGCTCTCAGCTCTGCTATTTCTGCTCTGCTATTTCTGCTCTCAGCTCTGCTATTTCTGCTCTGCTATTTCTGCTCTCAGCTCTGCTATTTCTGCTCTCAGCTCTGCTCTCAGCTCTGCTCTGAAAATTATATTCTCAATTTAGACAGTTGTTTTCCACAATTGCATCTGCCACTAAAACAATTACCGCTTAGAATTTTTGCAATGCAATCAGAATCACAACTCTTGAATTTTTGTCTTATAAAATACATAATCATCTTATTCAGATATATATATTTACAATACCATACATTATCTGGATCAAAATCATCCCCACTGTAAAAGTGGCCAATATCTGTTGTGACAAATTCACTATTATAATTTCTAAATACTCCAAATTTGTAATGCATCCAATTCAAGCTTGGATATAAAGCAATACTCACCCTGTGCTCTGTAAACAAATTGTAGCAACTGCTTGACCAGTGATTCTGAAATATTTTGAGTACATAATAATAACTATAATTATCTCTGTAAAAATTCACAAAAAATCCAGCAATTCTGCCACATTTGTTGTAAACAATTTTTTCAATCTTGCTTATATGTCTGAGGCACAGGTAGTGAAAGGGCAAGGCACTGTCAAGCACCCATTGCATCTCTGTTTCATTGCAAACTGCAAACAGGTCATACTCAGAGAATCCAGATAATCTGATTCTGATATTTTCCACTATTGTTCCTATATAAACGTTTCAACATACGTTCAACGTATGTATGCAGATCAAATTGGTTTGCGTTCATTGGATAATTTAATTTGCTTGGAAGTGGAAGCTTCCGTATCTGCATTATCGATTTTCCTTTTCGATGCTTGTCCGGTCGATGGTTTGCAAATTTTGAGGTGTTTACTTAAATTTGTAATGCTAATCATCTTTCCACATCGAGCACAAGACTTAGAAGGTAAGGAACGATTAATTCTCGAACCTGTTTCGCTACATCTTGCCCTGTGTTTGCTAATATTAGTTTTAGATATTAATTTTTCGCAAGTAACACATTCAGTTTTATCATTTTTATGATTGAAACTGGTGGTGGATGCCATTGCTTTCTCCAAAATCACAGAAATAAAAAAATCTAGTATATAGCGATACAATTTTCAGGTATGTTATTTTATATAGAATTTCTTGGAGTGATTACAAAACTCAAAAATTCAATCTACTGTAAATAGAATTTCAGGTATGTTATTTATATAGAATTTCTTGTGTGCGAATACAAAAACTCAAGAATTCAATCTACTGTGAATACAATTTTCAGGTATGTTATTTTATATAGAATTTCTTGAGGTGATTACAAAACTCAAAAAAATCAATCTACTGCGAATATAATTTTCAGGTATGTTATTTTATATAGAATTTTCTCAGGGCGAATACAAAACTCAAAAATCCAAGACAGTTCAGTTTTAACGTGTTCATATTTGGAAAAAAAATGCAAAATACGCCTTGGAGATTTCAACCAATCCACTTTACTAGATTGGCGAAACTCTAACTATTGTTATTTGGAACCTTTAACCTTTTTTGGTGACGTAGAGTACGCGTAGAGAGGTTGGGTTTAGTGTGTCGGTCGAGTCTCGGTGTCCTCTGTCCTCCCATACCAAAATAAACATAGGTCGTCATGGAACAAAAAAAAATGTACCGAAAATTTTCTAAGTCCAGCGTTAAAAAAAATCTTAAATTGCAAATATCTCGAAAATGGTAAGAGTTATCGAAAAAATATATCGAAAAACACCCCCATACGGCATCGTTAGATGCCCCCTGTCGATTTTGGAGGTGTAGGATACGTGTACCAAGTTTTGGTGGTCTTGGGGTCAAGGGTTAAGAAGTTAGCCCACCCCCTCCCAAAAACTTTGATCACTCGTAACTTTTGAACGAATAGTCGTAGAGAGGTCGGGTTTAGTGCGTCGGTCGAGTCTCGGTGTCCTCTGTCCACCCATACCAAAATAAACATAGGTCGTCATAGAACCAATTTTTTTTCATCAATCGAAAATTTTCTAAGTCCTGCGTTAAATTGCAAATATCTCGAATTTTTGACAAACAGAGGTGTCCCATAGGACCTTTGAGAAAATAAAACACGTGAAACTCTACAGAGGTGTGGTTATCTAACCGCAGCCGTTAGAACCTTTTTTTTTTGGGTTGGGCACCACGCACTCCTGGCGGGGTTATAGGGGCCAGGAATCCTAAAAAAACAATTATTATTTGTTTGTTTGCTTGCGTCACAATACGGAAATAATGAGAGGCACGCGCGCGTGTGTGGCACATCGTTCCCGAGAGGTTTACAAAGGTCACGATATATAAACATTGGCCCCGGACTTGGAAAATTACGATAAGGTGCACTCATCCTTGAAGGATGAGAGGATGAGAGAGTGCATTTCACTCATCACTGCTTTTCTGCGCTGTGAAACATCGTCAGCGCAATAAATGAGGCGCGGAACGTGTAGAGAAAGTGAGTTTTTGAGGTTTTGGCGGTCGTGGGGTCAAGAAATCAGGGTTGCGGTGGGAATCACATTTACTATCTACTAACCTATGTTCGGAAATCGAAAATAGCGACCGGAAGTGGGGTTATCTTGGAAACGGTAAGACTTAGAAAAAATCTGTTTGCGGATTCGTCATGTACACCTATACGTGAGAAAAAGTATGAATAGAACTTATGTTCGGAAATCCAAAATGGCGACCGGAAGTGGGTTTATCTTGGAAACGGTAAGACTTAGGAGAAATCTGTTTGCGGATTCATCACGTACGCCTATATGTAAGTAAAATATGAATATAACCTATGCTCGGAAATCCAAAATGGCGACCGGAAGTGGGATTATCTTGGAAACGGTAAGACTTAGGAAAAATCTGTTTGCGGATTCATCACGTACGCCTATATGTAAGTAAAATATCAATAGAACCTATGATCGGAAATCCAAAATGGCGACCGGAAGTGGGGTTATCTTGGAAACGGTAAGACTTAGGAAAAATCTGTTTGGTGATTCATCATGTACACCTATATGTGAGAAAAAGTATGAATAGAACCTATGCTCGGAAATCCAAAATGGCGACCGGAAGTGGGGTTATCTTGGAAACGGTAAGACTTAGGAGAAATCTGTTTGGTGATTCATCATGTACACCTATATGTAAGTAAAATATGAATAGAACATATGCTCGGAAATCCAAAATGGCGACCGGAAGTGGGGTTATCTTGGAAACGGTAAGACTTAGGAAAAATCTGTTTGCGGATTCGTCATGTACACCTATACGTGAGAAAAAGTATGGATAGAACCTATGCTCGGAAATCCAAAATGGCGACCGAAAGGGGTGGTTATCTTGGAAAACTGTAAGACTTAGAAAAAATCTGTTTGCAGATTCATCATGTACATCTATACGTGAGAAAAAGTATGAATAGAACCTATGCTTGGAAATCCAAAATGGCGACCGGAAGTGGGATTATCTTGGAAACTGTAAGACTTAGGAAAAATCTGTTTGGGGATTCATCATGTACACCTATACGTAAGAAAAAATATGAATAGAACCAATAGTGTCCGGAATTCATGCGGGTTTGGACGTGACGACGCAGTTCAATAACATATGTTAGACCAAGAAAAAAACCTTGGTGATTTTATTTCGAGTAAGGTGTTGGCAACACTGCGAGAAAATGAGGCTTATGTCTTACAAGAGCAAACCATTAAGTCGAGCCTCACCGAGCCTCACTTCGAGCCTCACTTTCGGTTGCAGAACTGTCTTCATGGTCCTACTCTAAAGTAGGTCAAAGCACGTAGAGGCTCTCGTGTAGTTTAGCACGAAAAAAAAATGAATAGGTTAAGTTATATCACGTAAGATCGTGGCATTCGTACCAAGTACGAGTGGGAAAAAGGGAAATTTTACTAAAACATCGCTAAACGCTAAAACATCGACAAAAAATTGTCAAAATATGTCAAAAACTGATTTTCAATTGATAAAAAAAGAGGCTAAAAGAGGGCTCGTACCAAGTACTATTTTGAAACGCTCAACTTACACTACTCGTGTGTTTATCGTTCGCACGTGCTGAAAACGGAGTCCATATAGGCGTGCCAGCGACAATTTATTGCACAGTTTGGGGTCCTGAAACCGCCTTCAAAGTCTTCCATTCAATATTTTGTGAAGAAACTGGAAGCATCATGTGCAGACATGCATTGATGCTAATAGCAACCACCACTATCAACGCTCGCTGTAACATCACTATGCATCTCACAGACCAAGGTACGTCCGTAGCAAATTGCATTACATTATGACCAATAGTTTGATTTTTATAAGCAAAAATCATGGACCGAGAACGAGTTAAACACCCTGTATGAAATTTGATGCACAAGATGTTCTTTTGCATCTGAAAATCTGATCTTGAAACGTGGTGCGGCCCAGGATAGCTAAGTACACTGATAACGGGTATCGCGCAGTTCTTTATCATGCAAGAAATGCACATTCAAGGTTGAATATCAATAGCCGAGTCCCTACCATAAAAATTACGAGAGCTGTACAAACAAATCTCGACACTTTTTGATCACACCTCGTATATGCGATATATTAGTGCATATTGTTGCCGTTTTTTAGTGCGTTATCACTTCCACTTTGCACAGTGACACTTCGGGTGTATCGTAAGTGTTGGCGAGGCATACGCTTCCGTGCCAAACGGACCTGATTGTGTGGGGGATATCGCGAAACCAACATTTGGCATCGCAGCGTGGAGTCCGCATGCAAATTATGAAAAGGCCACTGGAAGAAGGCTAGAAAAGCGAATCTTATGCTCATTCATCGCCGCGTCCTGTAGCAATCTGCTTCCTAATTGGAACCTTTTACCGGCGTCACTCGCCGGAGACCATATACGCCGTTTTTATGGACATCGAGTTAACAATGGAGATGCTGAGCAACGTTGTATCCTTGGGGAAGTAAGACCGTTCGTTACAAGTCGAGAGATTAGCGAGAAGTTAACGATCTCATCTGCTCGCAGTTTATTTCTTTCGAAGTAAGGCCTAAGAACATCTGGTTGGACGAGAAGGTGCTCTAGGACTAGACATATTGCTGTGAGTACTTCAGTGTTCTTTTCGCTCCAGTGGCAGGTCTACAGATTTTGAGCCATCCCGCAAAATACAGTTGAGACTGCTTCATACGTAACTCAATTCTGCGCAATTCTTTTGTATACGTAAATTACTGCAGATCCCGACAAAATATAATTTAAAAAGTGTTAATTAAACCAAATTTGTACGTAATTCGATGTTCGTATATGTACGTAATTAGTACTAATTTTCATACAGTTGATTTGTACGTAACCAAGCTACAACAATGTCACAATGCTACTGGTCGGCCATTGAGAACAGCAAGAGGAAAAGTTACACGCTTGACCAGAAAGTTAAGTTTATACGGGGAGGGAACGCTTAAACCACATAAAACTGAAACTGAAGAAGCTGCAGATTTAGGCATCGCTTATGCTACGCTTTGCACAGTCATTAGTAAAAGAAATGCTATCTTAAACGATTTTTTATAATTGGGTAGTAAAACTAAAAAATATAGTTTCTGTATCAAAGTGTTCAGTAATAAGATGGCTAATGTAATGTCTTTAAGAATCAAAGTTTTATATTAGTTAATTTACTACTTCATGGCAGAAATATCCTGTATTATCTTGTTCCTCAAAATAGATACAATTACAGTATTTTAATAATGATATGACATGGTATCTAAAGCTGATAAGTAATTCTCATTCCCACGCATTATTTTCTCTTCACCTTGACACATGTACGTATAAATCAGGTTCAACTGTATTGCTAAAGGCCCTCTCTATATCAAATGCACGTAGTTGTGAAAGGAAATGTCCAAGCTCTTGCTGTCATTCACTTTCTTCAGTGTGTGTATACCATTGAACTATAAAGATATAGAAGGACTGCTTTACGGCGCAAAAAATCTATCCGGAGATTAATTAATTCAATTCGTTTTGTTACTTCTCGTTAGCTTCATATATTTATAAGTTATGAAAAATTCCAATTGGTTATTACAAAATGTAATTACTCGTACTTGCGACAGTGTATGAAACACGTGGGTGTAATCTCCTTCGAAAGCTTTCGCTATAACATTTAATTACAGTCATCAAATTCTGATAAGGTCCCTGATGCAAATATGGCCACATTAAGCTTTAATTAAATATCCTGACATCGTCGCATGCAATTTGCAAACAAAGTTGTACGAGGAAATGTGTTGGTCTTTTGGTTATAACATACCAAAAAAACAAGTTTCGTTCGTGAATATGAATATAAAAAATAAGCACGTGAACGTAAGTCTGACTTTGTGCCATATTAAAAGCATATGAAGTTAATATGGCCACCATTTGTTTTTCTGTTTTGAAATGATATAAGTCAATAAAAATACAATGTAAAGTTAGTTTTCACACCTTTTAAATGCTATTTTATACAATTACATGGTTTTAAATTTCATACAGCTAAACATGTAAAGACGAATAAGCAAGGTAAAAGACGTTTAGAACATTTTAGCACCTTTTTTAGTTGTTTACGTTTTAAATGATAAATTTTGTTACTTTTTATGCATTGAGATGTTAGATAAAAACATTTAAGCTTACTACAAATGAAAATAGGAACATAAGAATTACAATAAAACAATAAGTTACCTCATTTCGTTATGTTGACTTTATTGGGTGCATTTTAGACAAGTGAAAATGCCAAGTATGGCCATAACAACAACCTCAACGTAATATTACACAAATTGTAAATAGTAAACTAACGGTTAAGATAAATGTAATTATGGCAATTTACTTGTTTAAGCACTACTCACTATACAATTACGAAATTGAAATTATCAGTTAAACAGACGTAGAAACAAATGTGAACTTACCGCAGCGAAATAACAAGCGTATTTTCTTCGCAACAACAACTCGAAAATATGGAGTCTCCACTCCGTTGTACCCAGTGTTGCCACAAGATGAGGGCACAATTTCCCTTTCCAAGGGACAAAATTTCCCTTTTTGAACCAATTTTTCCCTTCACCTAAGCAAATTATATAATAATAATAATAATTAGTAGTAGTGGTGGTAGTGGAAGCAGTAGTAGTACGTAGTACGTAGTTAAGTATTCTGTTGAATTCATTATTCGTTTGAATAAAAAAATATTTTTAAAGAATTTCACATTTCGGTTTCCTCACTTCCTGACCAGATGTCCCAGGTTTGAATCCTGGTCAGGAATCCATATAATCGTTAATCCTCATCGTTACTATTTATCCAAAAATGCATAAAAGCAACGCACAATAAACTTAAAGGAGCAGAAACAAGTTGGAATAGCAAAATAAATAAATAACATCAAAATGTGGATATGAAATTCGAAATTAACATAAACTGTAATAATGTAGTCAGATGACCTTAAAATTTCCCTGCAATTGTGGTATTTTTCATCGAAATCCCCTTTTCCCTTTTGGTTACAATTTCGGTCCGAATTTCCCTGCAAAAGAGAAATTTCCCTTCATGTGGCAACACTGGTTGTAACGGACACCGCGTCACCAACTCTTGTGAAGCCCCTCAGGGGACATGCCCATATAACATGTATAGCACCATCTGTAGTTATCATTAGGAATTACATGCAGGATAGCCAGTTGGCCATATTACCAGCTTGGCCATATTTGCATCAGGGACCTTAAATACATTTAGAATGATACCGATAAAAAGGACCCCAGGAAATTATCTAAACGATTCTTACATCCCGACTATAATCCTTACAACTTACTTACAAATGTACTTTCATCAATATCATACTCAGTGGCGTAGCATGGACATTTCGGGTGGGAACGCCAAGTCCGAAGGAAGAGTCGGCCCTTTCTTGCTTAATAATTTACTTATGGTATTAGTCGCCACAGGTATTATTTGCCTGAAGTAAGCTGGGTTTTCAATAAAACATCATCATTGCATGTTTTAGCTAGAAAATTAGATGCCTCACTATGCCACAGATGTTTTGAACTCTGGTGTTCTATATCTTTTTTTATATCTTTCTGCATGACGCAAGTCATTAAAAACCTACCTGAATCACAAGCGCCTTTGCACCACAGTAGACGTCATTGTTGTGGGCGATCCAACTACTGATTGATTTGGTTTATTTTATTTCGCTTTTCTACCACTTTTGGTTAATTGCGAATATGAATATGAGTGATGATATTGATGAAGGGACACTGACAAAGAACACCCGTGCTCACGCCGGGATTCGAACCAGGGACCTCTGTCGTCTTGGCGCACTGTGAAAAGCAGAGTGAATGATCCAAATATCGTACACTCTACTGACGTAACAGTGCCGATTAGTAATTCAGACCACTGTTTATTACATCTTGAGAATGCTGATAAACATTTTAAAATAATTTTCTCCAGAGACCATTCGATGTTAAGAGTTTTCAAATGAATGCTAAACATTTCCATTCACACAATATTAAGTAGTTAGATAATAACGAAAAAATACAATAAGAAAATAATAGTTTTGCGGGTTAAGTGGTAGAGCAGCCACAGGCTGAATTTCTATCACGAGGACTTCACCAACTTATTTGACAAAAACTGTGTTGATCTTTTAGTTTCTAATACACATCGCTGTTCGTGCGATAAATTATACAATGCAGTGGCCATTAAGAAGCAGTATATTTGGGATTGGTAAAGTTACGTCAGTCAATATTGCGTATTGTAGCATCACATAGCACGAGTTGCATGAGCGCGAAGAACGAAGAACCGGGTAGGAATTCTGCTTCAGAAGGCAGGAAGGGTCACATGAACCAATCACGGTAGACCTCTCGTACGCCAGCGTAAGAGAGCCCATTTACGGGCGTGCTGTAGAAATGGAAGCTTTCCCTCCATAAAGGCAGCAAGGAATATAGGAGTCCTGTACGCCGAACCTGCTCGGCGTCCGGCCGGGAAAGGCATTGAAAAGAGATGCTAGAACGAGTGTTGAGAGTGGAGCGTTGCAAGCGGATCGCGAAAAATAGCCATATATGAAATTAGTCACGTTTTACTTTATAATCACAGCATTTAAGCATTTTTGAAATTTTAAATCTGGGAACGCCGGGCGTACGGGCGTACTATAACGCTACACCACTGATCATACTGCAAAATCTTAGCAGCTCGAACTCTACTTTCGAAATACTCTAAGGGAGTTTCATTGTCTCTTTGATTGCCCATTACATACTTATTACATAAAGACTGCCTCCCAATAGAAGCTGCATACTTATTTAAGATCATTTGAACTAGCATCATTCCAAGGGATATTTTCAATTATACATTTCATCCGTAATTTACCCATTTCAGCATTTAATTTTCGTAAAACTGCGAGAATAATCTCGTGAGAAGAAACCATTTTTCTGTCTTTAATACCCTGTAATACATACAGAAATCGATACAGGCTTTCAGCATTAATTTCCTTAACTATAGGTACAGTAGCTATTAACTGAGTCAAATTTTCTTTAGCCATTTCCATGTTTAACTTTCTCAAATCGGACCTATTATATAATACTCGTTCGTCTTCATCAGACGACGACGAACTTTCCAAAGGCTTACTTGGGCGTTTATTCACCCACCGGGGTTTACAAGGTACCTTTACGTACGTTTCTACATCTTCCCCCTTCCTTTGTCGTCCTTGGGCATTTTCTGGAGTGTGTTGAAAGGGTCCAACAAATTCATTTAACAACTGCGAAGCAGAATCTCCATGACGGAGTCGTTAGCACAGGCGGCTACGAGGCCAGGGGCCCTGGCTTTGAATCCCTGTCTGGGCATGGGTTTTCTTAGTGATTGTGCTTTCATCAATTCATCACATCCTCGGAATTAGCCAAAAGTGGCAGAAAGCGAAGTAAAATACAGTAAAATATCGTTAATCCGGACCCCGATAAGCCGGACTTCGTTTAGTCCGGACAGGCAAAAGACAAAAAAAAAAAAAAAAAAAAAAGCAGAATGCAAGGTTTTAAATGTGGGTAGAAGTCAACAATTGCATTCGTCATATTAATCCGTAACTGCTAAAAATACGTACATCCAACGTCCATGGGAGAACTTCCCAAAGAAAAGGCAGTCAACCACTGATGAAATTCTGTTGCCCGCAGACTTTCGGGAAGAAGCCGCATTGACACAGGAATGCCCTTTAAATACACCATAATACCATAATAAATGTGTTTTGTTGCTATAAACTGAGTTTTAATGCACTTTCTACTGTTCTTTTAGGTTACTTTAGTTCATCCGGACTTTCGTTAAACCGGTCAACTTATCCCTCTATTAGTCCGGATTAACGAGGTTTTACTGTAAACAAAACCAATCAACTGTCTTCGAACGTACGACGAAACTACGTAAGTGGAATCAATAATCCAAAAATCTTTTCTTTTTAATTTACAGGGTCTGAAACTCAATCAGCCCTCCATCTACACATCTTCTGCTTGACGCTCAGTAATTTTCAATACGAACAGTTGAACAATATAACGTGCATTGTGTTCTAAATATTCTCAGAAAGAAGAACACACTGACAACCCTGTTTTTTCCATAACATTAATAAAGTTGTAATGTTGTAAGCGTGGATGATTCTTAACGACATTTACACTAACTCTTCTTAATTGTACTTCTTTATCCATCACTTCCCAAACAAGAAACTTTTAAATATCTCACCATTGTTCCCAACTGTCAAATGACTCGTGAAAAACTCGAACGTCTTGTGACGTCATTTCATACAAGCGGTAAGAAATCAACTACAGATCCGAGATCAGAACTGAAGCAATGCGAAAATAATCTCATCTAAGGGATGTGCATTGTCACGTGTGCAGTAGCTGATGATCAGAACCGTAAGTGGAGAGAAGAATATGGCGCCCCCTGTGGAAAATGTTGATAATCTTTCAGCAGGGACGGCGCGACGGGTGGGCTGGGGTGGGCAAGCACCAACCCAAAAATTCCTCTGCCCACCCGAACTAATTCAAGATGTAAGTGTTTAGGAAAATGTCAGTGCTTCAAGTATAGTCTTGTATTGACTCCGTACACGTTTATCTAATGAATATTGTCCATAAGAAAGGCTCACAAATTCTTCTTCAAGAAGTTTCGCTGTTTTTGGATTTACGTTAGTTTACTTAGATAAGGAAATTCCGTAGAAAATATGTTCATGATTAATACCTGTCAATTTTATCTTATTTAAAACTTTATGATCCAGCTAACACTTCCGTGGCTTTCACGTTTTCCGAGATGGGGAGTACAAAATCATACAGGATAAAACAAATATCGAAAAACAACCAAACATGTAAATAAAAACACTTTCTTCGCTTTATTTCCATATGGTATGAAATGAACTTAGATCCATGACAAGGCTTCCTTATCCGAGCGTTTTTGGTAATGAATGTCTTATTTCGATAGTGTGATATCCCGAGGGTGTCAACTTCATATCAATATTAGGGGGGGGGGCAGTATTGACAACAGTATTGTTTTGTTTGTGCGTGTGTCTGTAGTGCACATACTTATTGTGCGATTTGGAGGGCAGAAAATGCCTTAAAACCCTAAAATCGGCACTTATGGTGATAATTGTCAGTAAATGAAATTTTTTCCAAGAGTTTTAAATCGCTATGAACAAGAGAAGATTTTTTTTTGTAAAATTTGAATTATTTTCTCTAAATTACTTTCCATGATATAAATAACCTGTGGCTCTACAGTCCTGGAAGGGCCTAGGCCTATCTCCCGACTGCCAGTCTCCCTCCCACAATCCTACCTAGAGGTGTGGAGATCTTCAACCAGTAATGGGGTGACGTGGGGTCAGCACATCGAACCCTCAGCCGTTTAGGAGATTTCCCAGACTGGGTGACGCTACTCACTCGTATTTCAGGAACAGGCAACTTACGGTTACCTGACTGAGTAGCGTTTCGTCCGAGGGCTACCAATAGTGTTTAATGAAGCTTTAAAGCCTATTGCTCATTGCTTAGGTTTACAGGGCGATAAGGTTCATTGTTATCGCCAGCCAGGACTGCGTGCCTTCTTTAATTGGCACTTCTATGTAAATAGAGGTGGGCCTACCGTATAGCCTCGTACTCGGCATGCACGACAGGGGGTCATAAGTGACCCACGGACACCATTGGACGCGCACGGATAATCCATGGATATTTAGAGTGTTTAAAATGCCTAACAGCTTCATGGAATTTACGTACTCGGCCTTAAATTTAATAAAAAATTTAGGCCTAGCCCCAAAATTACACAAAATGCTTGATATCATTAATTTTAGCAGCTGTTGCTTTGTCAGTTAGTTGATATAAATATAGATAACATCTTAATAATAAACTATAATATCAAGGTATTTACCACGCCAGGGGTCCCGGTTTCGAATCCCGGCCTGGGCATTGATATTTGCGAGTGTCCATTCATCAATTTCATCAAATCATCACTCATCCCCATCTTCGCATATTATCCAGAAGTGGCCCAAGAAGCAAAGTAAAATAAAGCAAATCAAATCAAGATATTTAATCCATTTGGATAAAGAAAGAGACATTTCTTAAACATTTGGTTATGTCTTCTGACTGCTCCATTGCTTCAGTGGTAACATAGGTAACCTTTTTCTTGTCCGGAAGCAACGCAAAAACTGCAGGCGTAACATTTGTCTCTTCTCTACTGTTTCCTAAATCTACGTGAACTGTATACAACTGAGCAAACTGTTTGCTAACACTCTTAAATGTTCCATCCAAGAAAATATTTCTTGGTTGCTTTAATATTTATTTCCCTCTGGAACTTGCAAATATTAATAACCTCTCACCTTCACAGTCGTCAGCTAGTAAGAAAGTATTTCCATCTGCCATGGCTAAAATTTCTGGATCCAAGTTCACTTGCTCTCGACAAGTTTAAAAGTTGTAAACTGAGGCATCCTAGTCACCAATTCCACCGCTGCCACCGGTTAGTCAAGGTGTGACTCATCATCAGCCAGGCTCGAAAGAAACAACTCATTAAACCGTCACGGACGAACTGTAGCATTTCTCTACGAATTTCGCTTTCGGACGAACTGAACCCTCGTAGCCCCCCTAATTTCCTCACGATGGTGGGTTGCCACCTGTCCTATACACAGGCCATGCCATCCCGCAATCGGAGTCAAAAGGCCGCATGCCCACGGAGGAGGACACTTTCCACGATATAGTATGTAAAATTCTTTGTTTTCCCAAAAATGGCTTCGGTTTTACAACATTCATTTTGTGCAATTTCCTTTATTTTTACTATTTTACAGTGATATCTTGCGTGAAAATTCTCGTTTCTATTCTGGGAAAGTTTAATGCAGAATGAACCAAAACTGTGCGTTGCTTGCGTGTTTTGAAACTTACCCAATAAAACTAAAACTAAACAAATTCAAATGTAATTTTAGCGTTTAGATTCGGAAAGCATCTGAAGTCTTACAATGCCACAGAAATTGAAACGTAGCTTAGAAATCATCCTGACAGAATCATCACTCCATTTGTGGTATCCAGACTTTTTTCTGGATCTTACAACAAGGCTCCTTTACCGGCTTCAGAAAAAACAGGCCTCCATCCAGTAAATAGACATGTTTTCAGATAACATGATTTCGCCGGCCACCGGGCTGAACCAGTTCGAGAGGAAATTGCCATTCCAGCTCCTGATGCAGGGCTCTCGAATGTAGCAGTATCCCTATCCGATATCAGTGGCCCGTCAAGTATCTGAGCGACGCTCGCTGAGCAAGATTTTCGCTCGTTGAGCACGCTGATCACTTACTTGACGCTGTTTGCTCATTGATCAAAATATCAGTACCTTTGAATAATCTGTGATCAGTGTGGCTGCGTCGAGTTGACAATATTTCGGTGTTTGAAAAAGCTGTTAATTGTAGAAATAGAATAGTTGATGTGAACAAAACTGTCGAAATTTTCATTTTCACACCCTTGCACATCTTTCCAAAACTACGGTGTATATTTAGAGTTAATATTTATTATTTAGAATAAACAACACTTTCATTTTAATACAAATTAAAAAAGCTAGAATATTACATCACCATTTATTACTTGAACTTCCTCTCAAATTACGCTGTATCGCAAACCGTTCATCATAAATATTTCGTCATTGGTCGCCGCCCGCCACCCGCCATCCTTATACAGTTTCTCACGAGATCGAAACACAGAAATGCTATATTCTGTGGCTCAAACCTGTGGCGAGCAAGGTTCAAGTTCGCTCAGCCATCAAGTGCGCAAGTTCGCTCAACGATCAAGTGAGCAGCGCTTGCCGAGCAACGCTTAATTGCTCGTAAAAAAGCTGAGCGATCACGTTGCTCGCTGAGCGCTCAGATACTTGGCGCGCCCCAGGCCTCTTCCAAGCAGCGGGATCTTCAAGTACTATACTTTTTCCGCGCTTAGAAGGGACTGCACTGTAAACACAAGGGCAAAGGTATTACTCCGCCAGGCTTCAGCGATTGGATGATCATAAAGCTTCTGCTGCTTCCACCACGTGTGAGAGAAAGTTGGCGCGAAAGCAATGTTACAAGCTACGAGAAATTAAATAAAAAGGAAAACTATAACTATTCACAAGATAAGCTGAACTTCTGTACTTAAGAATTTAATTTGAAGATATAAAAGTGTTTTACTTGCCTAAGCAGAGTCAGATAGAAACTAGGTTCATCCCCTTCACTGCTGGTGCCGCCGCTACTGCTATCAGCTGGATTGATAACAAGTCGGTAACAACCGTGTCGCACATGTAATCTGATTCCCAGAAGCGTTCCTCTTCTTTCTCCAATATACAATACAATAAGGCGTCTGCCTTTGCCGGTCGGGTTTCTTAGCCCTGTGGTTAATCCTGAGAGGAAAGCCTGTTTTTTAGATTTTACGGCAGAATCTACCCACACCTAAGAAACAGTATGACCTTCATTCTGCCACGTTTCATCAAGAAAATACAACTTTCGCCCCTCCCGCCTGTATTCGCGTATTTTCCTCAGGTAGTTCCGGCGCCACAACAATATGTCTTCTCGGTCAACAATAATATTTTTTTCTGTTGCGTTGCACAAACTCGAAGTCGATTTCTTTCAGAAGTGTGTGGAATCTTGTTTTCTTAAGGTTCGGCAGATCCCGATCACTATTCACACTCACCAACACTTTATTTATTGTTGGCGCTTCGTTCCTCTCAAAAAAGTGATGAACCTTACGACGGATGGCACTTCTCGCAAACTCATCGCACTGAACTTGTAACACAGGCTTTTGACGTTGACGCTTTTTCCCTGGTGTTGTTAAAATGCCCTTATTTAGAACCTCGCTGCGAGCAGATTTACACTCTTAACAGACACACCAGTAAACTCAGATGTCAATTTCATCACGTCCTGGAAAACCATAGTTGGATATTTCTCGCAAAACTTTGCGAACACATTCAATACAATTTGTTTCTCGCCGCTTTTCAACGGTTTCCTGCTGCAGTGTTTAACGTAGTCAACGCGAACATCCGTCTCGCACAAATTGAAATTCCCTCCCACCTGCCCAGCCTTTACGCATGCGTGTTGTACCCAGAGTAAAAATTGTTACGTCTTGTGTATTTATGCCAACCTGGAGTTCATTTACATACTAAATATTGGTTATGATAATTCTAGAGTACGATAATTACAATTGTGTTGAAGGAATGTTCTATTCTTGCAAGTTTGAAAGTGGACTATATTTTGTCGCGCGTGGTAGGGTCTGTTGTTCAAGCAGACTCAACGAGAAGTGTTGCCAATCCGCCTATTCTTTTGCTAAAATTAGCTGTTTGAACTTTTTGGTCCTGCATTGGTGACAATAATGGCTTTCAGATATTTGCACAGTAGTATCATACTTATTTGACTTCATTCAAAAATAGACACGGAAGTGACCTATTTTTCGTTTGTTTATTTATTGTCTTTAACAGCAGTATTATTCCTTGTGGTATTGTTGCAGATGTTCCTATTCGAACTTTCTCTACGTCGCTGTTTGTAAATATGATGCTAGATTTTCAAAATGTTGAAAAATGGAAGAAATAAAGTGGCTGAAGTTCCATTTCGTTGGTAATTTTCGATTCGTCAAACCTCTTACGATTTTTGAGTAAATTAGACGAAATTCTGCACATCTATTCTCTACGTCCATTGCAAGACAGGGTCTACTTCACTTTTTGATAGCATAAAAAAATGATGCTTTTTGATAGCATCTAAAAATGTATGCAAAACTACTCTAGTTATGTGAATATATTTATACATATATATATTTAATAAACCTACGGATATACAAAGATACCACTCGGAAAGAACTGGCCATTCAAAAAATGTTTTTTATTGTGAGGGAAGTGAGGAGGAAAATTTGTATTCTTTATTCTATGAAAACTAGCAACAAATAGGGTATGACATGTCCACATTGTGATTATGGAGATTATCCATAACAAGCATTTCTACAATATAATGTAGAACCATACACACTGTGAGAATTCGCTTTTCGCTATATTCTGCAGTTATTGGTTGGCAACACTGTATTCATACACGTGCATTTGTTTACAGTACAGTTCCTTCTAAGCGCGGATCCAGTATAGAAGAGGTGCTGCAAAGGTTGTTACTTCGTGCCCGTACAGAGCTTCTTTGGTCGACGATCAGGCCAAAGGTAAAAAGAAATTTGTGACTGAAAAAGTGGGGCCAAAAGGAAGAAACATGGCTACACAACTGTTTGTCCTTAAACGAAAGAAGGTTAACTCAGCAAGACAAACAGAAGAATCAAGTTCAGAAGAATCTGACCCAAATCTGTCGGACACCTCCGATGACGAAGATAATGACGCAGAATGTTTGTTTTGTGATACTCTATTCTCGGACAATGTACAGTCAACGGCAAAGATAATGGTAAGCAAATTGTCCACCGCTATTTTCATTACATTTTTATTCTACATTCTGTGTTGTTTTAAGGAATGGTTCGAAGCAGGCATTGTTCTCTGCATATTGACATCCTTATTTCAATTCATTGTCAACACATTGTGTAATTCAGACCGAGTGAAAATGGTGGTGGATAATTCGCCTACTGTTTCTTTCGCCGTTGGGTGTACAAGGTCAACAGTGGAAAGAGTGCATTGGTTTGTCATCGTTGGGCTCATGAATATAGCGGGGCTTCTGACAAAACATTCGTGTGTCCACAGTGTGCTAAGAAGAAAAAGAAGTGAAGTATCTCATATTAGGAGACATTTTGTCTAAACAGAAAATACACATGTTTTGAAACATTTCCACATAGCTTGTTTAAGAATAGTTTTGTGCTGAATATACCTTTAGTATGTTAAAAACCACAATATATTTCATATACGGAGCGTTTTGTTTTTAATTTATAACTTCAGGTTTCCAATTTTCTTGCGTTTAATGAAATGGGTCTCATATTTGGAGACTTTACCCTACATTCGAAAAAGGATATATATTTATTTGCATATCAATAATAAGCAGAGTATGCACTATCCTTCACTACCACGTGTACATACGCCAACTTGCTCAATTCAAACCGGCCTGCGAGCGAGACAAATAGGTTAGCAAATGAACTTTCACCTGGCCTTGCGCACATGAGTGACTCGATGGATCAGACAATGGACCTGTAAAGTTGACGTCCTGATTCGAACGCCAGTTCGGTATCTTAGACGTAGCTCAAGAGGAAGCCGACCGGGCACGTATCTCGTTTCGAGTCGGCACCTGTTTTTCTAAAAAGTGCTATTGTCACTTTTACCTGCAGTGTTTATAGACACCCATTCATTGCGGTGTTACGCTATCAAGGTATCTACATTCTTGTATATAAAAACAGCAAAACAGAATAACGCAACCAAGCAAAGATGACGCAACCTCACGCAACGCAATCTCTAAAGAAACTGAATTGGCAACATCTCGTTTACTCCACGTGGACTTGACAAGTGCTGTCAGTTCCTAAAACGGACGCTATTGTGGGAAAGGTTTGAGGGGTTCCGCGTAGACTTGACATGTGGTTGTCAGAGGGAAACTGATCTTCCGGAACTTTCTTTGAGGACTTCAATGAGGACTTCAACTTTACTAACATAATATAGCTATACATCTACTATTTGATGTGCTCTCTTTCGTGCACGCAGAAGCATGTATTGTGAAATTGTCTACATTAAAATTAAGCTCCTTTCGCACTTTCACTGTCTACTTTATCGTCCACATGTGTGGACAACCCTGCAATATATATTATTTAACTTACTTAATCAATTAACGTGAGTTCAGCGGGTTAGGTGATCTCGCTGCCAAAGATCCAGGGTTCCAGTCCCGGCCTAGTTCCTTGCGTGTTTTCCTTATTTTCATGTACTCATCCTCATCGCCACGATTATCCAAAGGTAACAAAGCGACGCTAAATAACAAAAGTAAAATTCAATTGTAGAACGATCTTCATTTTTCTCATCTTAGGACTCCTTGAAGTGACGCACGATGTTTTGCCTCCGCATATTGGTCCTCTCCTCTGCCGTCTGCTTCTGCACCTGTATACTGAGCACTTCCAACAATGAATACCTTGGCCAAAGAAGATTGACGTAAGTACAATCTAGTAGTTTGTCTGCTATGTTTTCTTAATTCGCAATGCGATGATAATTCCCCACGAAGAAAAACAATCTCCACAATTCTTTGTACCGGGTGGCCATATTTAAATTTCCCCCACTCACAGCCATCTGGAGCCCTTCCGAAACATGAGATTGCGGTGAAACTAGGTACAGAGGCTATGGAGACCATGAGGAAACGAATGCCGACCAAAAAAAATAGTTGAAATTTTCACCACCAGGTGGAAATGTGGCGCTGCAATAACAACCAGAAATCAGACATGCAAAACTTCATATTTACGTTACGTCAGTAGAGAAGTATTCAATATGCGAGCCGTCAACGTGAATTTGGAAGCTTAAGACAAGATAATTCAGCAGCAGGATGTTGGTCACTGTGCACTTGATTTCAGCGCCATATTTCCACATGGTGGTGAAAATTTTGAACTATTTTTTTTCGTCGGCATTAGCTTTTCCGTGGTCTCAATACTTAGTTTCACCGCAATCTAATGTTTCGAATGGGCTTCAGAATTGGAAAGTATTTGGTCGAAGCCTTGGGGCTACCTAGTGGGGGGGGGGGGGGGTTAACATGGCGCCAGTCAGGCATGTTTTTTCAAATACCTTTAGGGGTGTCCGAACCAAGTGTTTCAGGAATAATAATATTTAAATTAAAATATTAAAATAGATAATTAAAATATATGAATAAATTAATATTTTATTAGTATTTCATGAATATGTAGAAAAACGGTATAAGTATATTCAAATTCTTTATTTACGTGGGCGAGGTTCAGCCTGAGGCTGTTCTGCCACCTAACCCGTGTCATCGATTACATTTAAATTTACATTTCTTATACATATGTTATTACAGTATTAGTACAGTGTACAATAAACTGTATGATTTAGTTACAAAATCTATTGATAAAATAATTGTAATAAATGTATGAATAAAATGATACAAAAATTGTGAAAAGACAACTACATAAAAATAAAATAAAATGAATGCAAAATAAGTAAAAATAAAAACATGTAGACAAAATACATAACATAAACATACAAGTTACATCATAGTATTTGAACACAATCTCTGCTCTGCCAAAAGAAAATTCTTTACTTCATTTCGGAAAGATTCTATTTTAGATATGCTCGACATGGTCTTAGGTAGGGCACTCCATATTTTTGCAGCAGAATATGAAAACGACGACTGATATGCCTGTGTGTTGCAGAGTGGAAGGTTAAATTTGAAATTATTTCTTGTATGGTGGCTGTGAATACTGGTGCGAGGGATCAACATGTCTGCCAGATACGACGGCTTGCCAGATGTAATAATTTTATGTATAAGGCAATATGTATGCAGTAGCCGCCTACGGTACATATTGAGGATATTCTTATTATTTATGGAAGGTAAAATATGTTCACGTCTCGGGATGCAAAATATGAACCGCATGCACGCATTTTGGCATTTTTGAATCTTTGCTTGTAAAGTTTTATTTATTCTACCAGAGTACACTACGTCACAATAGTCGAGAAATGGATATATAAGTGTTTCAACTAATCGCTGCTTGATTTGTGAAGATAATAGTTTGTTAAATTTAAACAAGAATCTAAGTGTTCCAAATGATTTATTGATTTGGCGGCTAATATGCTCATTCCATGATAGACGAATGTCAAATATCAGTCCAAGACTTTTAACTACTTGAGCTCTAGGTATGACATCATCATTTATTGTAATTGTTGTATTAGTGTGCTCGACCGAACCAATAGCATTTCGAGTTCCAATAAATGTATAACATGACTTATTAGCATTAATTTTAAGGCCATTTGCATCACACCATGTTTTTATCGCACCCAAATCATTACTTATGTATTTAATACTTCTAGCAATTTCTGTTGGATTGAATGATTTGGTTAGTTGAGTGTCATCAGCATATGAATGTACGTTACAGTATTTGACAACTGAGGGTAGGTCTGCAATATAAATCGTAAACAATAAGGGACCTAGTATAGATCCTTGTGGAACACCAGATGAAATATATAATTTATTAGATAATAAAGTAGGCGACAGTTTTACACGTTGATTTCGGTTACTTAGATATGAAAAATACCAGTTAAGGGTAGATTGTGAAAAACTGTAATATTTCAGTTTACTGAGCAGTAATTTATGTTGTACCGTATCAAATGCTTTGGACAGGTCCAATAATATTAATGCAGTGAGGAATTTCTTATCCATAGCCTGGAGGATGTCATTTGTGACTTTCAGCAAAGCCGTAGCAGTGCTGTGTGCCGGCCGAAATCCTGACTGTGAGGGTGGAAGAATATTGTTTTGGGCAATGAAGCTAAATGTCTGTTTATAGATTATTTTTTCTAGTAGTTTTGAACACACAGGCAGAACACTAATAGGTCGAAGGTCGTTTACATTAGTTGGTCGGGTCGTCTTAGGGAGTGGTGTTATCAAAGCTTCTTTCCATTTCCTGGGAAATACGGATTTCTCGAGCGAAAAGTTAATAATATGTGTGATAATAGGCAAAATAAAAGGTAGCGATAACTTCAGCATTTTAGTTGATATTCCATCTGCACCAATAGCAGTAGACTTGATTTCGTACAAACATTTTCTTACAGTATAGCCATCCACTTTTTTAAAAGCAAATTCGGGAAGCATATTATTAAACTTTTGGTTACTAAATTTTAAACATTCTTGAGATATCAGACGTTGGTCGATATTTAGACTATCAATTGAATTAATAAAGTGTTCATTTATCTCGTTCGCATTGTCAAACGTGGAGGGGAGATCATTTTTATATGAGCCAATGCCTACAGATTTCAGCTGCTTCCATAAATGCTTTGGTTGTCTTGGTGTTTTATTGATGTTATGCTCAAAATAACACTTTTTTTCTTGCCGAATAACGTATGTCGTGAAATTTCTCAATTCTTTGTATTCTTTCCATGCAGATTCAGTTCCGATTCGCTTGAATTTACGAAACGCATTGTCCCTTAGTTTCATCAACAGCTTCACATTCGATGTAATCCACGGCATACGTTTGTTACGAACTCGTGTTTTACGGACTGGCGCGTGCTTGTCAAAGAGATCAAGTAAGTTGACATTGAAATACTCTACTTTCATATTCAAGTTATCGGTGTTATATATTTTTCCCCAGTTAATTTTTTCTGCATCCTTCACGAATTTATCATAATCAATATCACCGTATTTTCTGTGGTATATAATTCTGTTCACGCTTTCTGGTTTGGTATACGCAAGTACAACGTGGGTCATTCTATGATCGCTATTGCTGACTGGCTCACCGACACCATGTTGGATTACATTTTGCATGTTGCTGACAAACGTCAGATCAATTAATGACTTAGTCGTGGAGGTTATTCTGGTCGGTTTATTGATTATTTGCGTTAATTGAAATTGATTAAACAAATTTTGAATGTAAACGACGTCAGCACAGTCTGGATGTAAGAAATTAATGTTGAAATCTCCAGCTATAACAAGGTCATTAACTAAGGGATACATTTCGGTCAATATATCTTCTAAAATTGACAACTGTGTATATGGAATACGCTTAGGCCTGTATACGGCACAAATACCGAGACGTTCCTTTTTTATTTCAACCGTAGCTGCAAGGTACTCAACGTCAAACTCTCCTTCGATTTCGAAAGACAACGGATGCAGTTTTAGTCCCTCCCGTGCGTATATGCAGACACCCCCACCCATGCTGTAATGGCGATCAGAGCGTATTAAGTCATAACCTGGAATTTTCAATGCATTATCCGTTATATTGCAAGTTAACCACGTTTCTGTTATGACAAGAATGTCAATCTGTTTCTCTGTAATTTCGATGCATATTTCCTGAAGTTTGGGGAATAATGACCTGACGTTTACATTTGCTATTTTGAGACCCAGGGAGCAGCCGGTTCTTTTGTCATCGGCGAGAGGGCGACGGAGGACATGCCCTAGAGCAGTGGAGTTCATTTCAAGGGGGGTGGTAGGTTCTGTTAGAGGCATAACGGTAGAAGTAACTTCTGGAGGGTTGCAGAGCAGAGAGAGGTTGCAAACTCACTACATTTATCCGCAGATGGATAAAGGTTACAAATACAAATACAAATAAAAGTTTTCTGCTTTTTACGGTACTTTTGATCATTAGAAACTTATGAATATGTTTTTTTGATTTACTAACAATTAAGCTTTGCTTATGTACAAGAACGTATCTCACATTTACGAAACTAAACTGTAAAATTATGCAGTTGCGATTAAAATATTGAAAGTAGTAAACAATAATAAAAGAAGCAAAACACGTATATATCAAAGAAAAGAGGAACTCAAACATTTAGAAGCTACAACTTAAGACTAAATGTGTTCCCGATAAATAAAAATTATAAGAGTAATGTGAAATTTAAATGTTATGTTATGAAAGGTAAAAGAGATTTTAAAAAATGATAAAGTACAGATCACTCATATCTTCCCGGTAAGCGTTCAAAGTTCATCTAATTGCTTTCTGCAAGTGATGAAGTGCTTCACGTTTCCAATGTTTATCACGATATTCCCATCTTGGGTCCAACAGTTCTTGTAATGGTATTTGCTCGTAGCCAGTTTCAGAAGCTCGAGACGTGCGCGGCAGAGATCTTCTGTGATGGTGATATTAGAACCCTTCAGTTTCCTTTTATTTCGAAACACACTTGCTCTCGCACGGTAACTAGTAAATTTAACAAGAATGGCTCTTGGCTTACCTCCGTTCTTCTGTCCTCCTACCCTGTGGCTTCTGCAAATATCACCATGCTGGATTTTGATGCCCAGTTGCTCTTCAAACAAGGCGGTTGCTTTGTTATCGGTATTCTCGTTGGAAGTTTCGGGAATACCGAATATCCGGATGGAGTTCCTCCTCTGGTACTGCTCTAAGTCGTCCAATTTGTCCCTGAGCCCTCGGAGTTGCTCATCCTTCTTCTTCAGTTCATCCTTCATGCTGTGCATTTCTTCAACGTTAAAGTTTAGTGTTTCCTCCAGACTTTGAAGCACTGATTTTGTCACTGCCTCGACTATCGAGTCCACCATAATTTTCATCATTTCAGGTGCCTGCACAGCAATCTTCACTTCTTCACAAACACGTTTCACAAATTCTACGTTGTTGAAGTTGGAAACACTGCTTACGCTGTTCGGTGATCCCTGGTTCTTTCCAGATTTCTTCGGTGCCATACTGAACGGTGAATTAGAAAATAGTACAATACAAGGCACAAAGTAATAAACCGAAGGCGTGTTATTTGCAAATGCACTTCTCAGATATTAATCTCACCTTACAATAGTAGTTTGACCATTAGAATGTTAATTTACTGCAGTTGTTTACGTTATTTCGGGAGCACAAACGTTACGCACTAGCGACCAGCCGCCATTACTCGTATAGAGATATAACCGCACGTAGACATTATCTGCTGTAGTTTACGTGTAGATTAGATCGGCATAATTCATACGTAGGGGGTCCATAAAGTCCTGCATAAAACTAAAACTCTATAACTTGAAAACTATTAAGTTTATTAACAAAATATTGTGTGTGTACTTACAGCAAGGTTCAAAGTTTATTTCCTGCTTGTTAGGTTCGTCGCCAAACCTACAATTGTGCACCATTCACGTCCAAAAGTAGTGGGGGTTTGTACTACAACCAGCACCACTTACAAGTGTAGAAAAGGCGAGGCTATTTGATTGAACAATCTGATTTGCTTACACTTAAAACAAAGCCAAAAGGGGCCTATACCCCAATTTTTCAGGTGTGATATGCTCTGATTTTTAAGAAATTCTGAATTTCTAGTGTAGAAAAGGCGAGGGCTCAACAGATAGATTTACCCATACTTAAAACAATGGCAAGAGGGGCTTATACCCCAATTCTTCAGGTGTGGAGGTTCGGGTTTAAGTCCTCATAAAATGTGAAGCCTCCCCTGATGGCAAAATGTTAATATTGTTGTCTTGTAAACAAGGGGTTCTGGGTTCGAGTCCTGATAAAATATTTAAGATTGAAAACATGTGGCAAAATAATATGTCCACAAGTGAGATTTTGAGAATAATTACTGTTAGTTGATATACAACTCCCAGATCTGAAAACCTTCTTTCTCCTCTGCTCAGACAGATTCGGCCATGTGTGTAAAAGTTATATCTGTATGATTGTTGTTTATAAACTTGTCAAAAATATGGCTTTTTTGTATGAAAACATGCAATCCTGAATATAATTCCGGTTTTGTCTTGTTCTGTTAATATAAACACAAGTGAGACTTACAGAATATTTATTGCACAGTTCAAAATCCAATTTTGAATTGTATTTAGTTGATATAGAGATGAGGTTTTAAACCTGGTGAAGTGTGTTGTACATCAGCAAAACTATCACCAAAACCTAGTTACTGCTGTTGTTTTGGGTATAAAAGCACCAGCTCAGCCATTAACTGCTGAACCCAACTGATATTTTTATTAAGTATAAAGTTTTGAATTGAAGCCCAGAAAATCTTATATAATAAACAACAAGAAAAAAATGCCAAAACAAAAATATTGCAATCAGTGTAATAAAAATATATCTAGTTCTCATTGGGCTAGGCACCGGCATATTTGTAAGCCTAGGAAATGCAGAAAGGCCATGAAAATATGTCCAAGATGCCATAAAATATTAAGCAAGGCATATTACAAATGGCATAAGTGTAATTCTTATGTACAGTCATCAACATTGCCCCCGCAACCATCTACATCTGGTCTGAAAAGAAAGCACGAAGCACCTGTTAATGCTGGACCTGCAAAGCAGCCACGCTATGCACTACCTATCCGTAGCAGTTTTGCTGGCCAATTAAGAGATTATCCGTTTGTATCAGAGCCAAGATGTGGCATTGAGAATTTTTTGAACAGTATAAATCCTGATCTGCAGGCAATTCTTAATGCACAAAATGGCTCTTATAAGCTATCTCTGAAATTGTTTGTACAATATAAGAAACCAAATGGCACAAAATTTACACAGCCCCACATAACAGAAACTCTACCTGTATATTCAAATGCAAATTCGGACAGAATAATAAGCAGCTTGATAAATCAATTGAATATTAAACACTCCGAATTTGCAGCAAAAGAGTCTGGATGGAGCCTATGCGGTTCTCCACACAAGTTATATGTTAATATTTCTGAATTCAGCCCATTACAAGGTTCCACTTATCTGCCATTACCTGACAATATCAAAAACAAAAGAGCCGTGGTTAATATAAAAAATGCCGACCAGAAATGCTTTTTGTGGTGTATTTTAGCTGCTTTGTATCCAGTTTCAAGGAATCCTGAGAGAATAACTTATTACAAACAACATGAACATCTTTTTGACGATGCAATGGAGGGTTTGGAATATCCAATGCTTGTTCAGAATATTGATAAATTTGAAAAAAAGGCCAGGCACATCAATGGCAAACAATTATCTATTAATGTATTTACTTGTTCTACTGGCCGTGACAATTGCTTGATAGATCCTCTCAGAATCAGTACACTTGATGATGAATCTGCTATTCCGATTGATTTGCTCTTAATTGAAGGGGATGGCACTTATCATTACACTCTGATACATAATCTTCAAGCTTTAGTGAGAACACAACTAGACAAAACTCATACAATATTTAAGTTGTGCAGAAGATGTTTAACTGTATTTGATGGTAGAAAAATGGTGAATGGTGTTTGTGAAAAGAGTGTAGAAATTGCCAAAAACAAGTTAACTGAGCATCTGAAATACTGTGGCAACCATAAACCTGTTCATATGGTGATGCCAATGCCAAGTGAAAATGCCAAATTCAAAAAATTTGAAGCCTTGTTGGAACACCCAACATTTATTGTCTATGATTTTGAATCGAACCTCAAACCTCTTGCATTCTGCAATCCAGATCCTGAAGAATCCTCAATTACACCATACCAGTTACATGAACCTTCCACCTTTTGGAATGTGGTTGTACAGGGTGGTGTAGCTAGTAAAGAATATTCATACATGGGACCAAATGCCGTCAAAGAATTTGCACAAAGAATAGAAAATGTTTGCCGTGACATAGCATCTAACATCTTATTAAAATCAAAGCCTATGTTGCCTTTAACAGAGGAACAGATTGAAGATTTCAACAATGCAGAAAAATGTCCGGTATGTGATTGTGAATTTTCAGATGCAAATATCAAGGTACATCACCATTCTCATACAGATGGTAAATTTTTAATGGCCCTGTGTAATAGCTGCAATATTCAGATCAAGAGACCAAGATTTATCCCCATATTTTGCCATGGAGCATCCAATTATGATTTTCATCATCTGATCAGGTACGAGGGGTTTGACAAGCAGAATTTAAATATTTTAGCTGAAAATGATGAAAAATATATTGCCATTACCAAGATAATTAAAGTTGATGGTGTTCCTATTCAATTAAGATTTCTTGATTCTCACAGATTTTTACCTGCTAGCCTGGCTACACTGGCCAGTCAATTACCTGACAATGACTTGAAAATCACACGTGCCTCGTTTCCAAATCAGGACCTGCAATTAATTAGGCGGAAGGGTGTATATCCATATGACTATGTCACAGATTTTTCTAAATTTGATGAGTGTTCCCTGCCACCGCAAGAAGAGTTTTACAGCAGAATCAGAGGATCTGGAATCAGTGATGAAGATTATCACCATGCCCAGTTGGTGTGGAACGATTTAAAATGCAAGACATTTCGTGATTATCACAAGGCATATTCGAAACTTGATGGGACCCTCTTAGCTGATATATTGCAAGCATTCAGAAAATTTTCCATGCAAAATTATGGACTGGATCCTGTGTATTTTTACAGTGCCCCGGGCCTAGCATGGGCCGCAACGTTTTTGAACACTAAAATGCAATTGGATCTGATCCACGATCAAGATACGTACTTGTTTATAGAGAAATGTATAAGAGGAGGGATGGTGCAATGTCCTCAGAGATATGCCAGAGCAAATAACAAATATATGCCTGATTATGATCCAGCACGGCCATCAAATTATATAGTGTATGTAGATGCCAACAACCTCTATGGTCATGCCATGATGCAAAAACTGCCACATGCAGGGCTTGAATGGGTTGAAGATTTCAATATTAAAGATCTTCAGGACTTTGATGACAGTGACCATGGCCTAATCTTAGAGGTTGATCTGACAATTCCAGATCATTTGCACAATAAATTTTCTGATCTGTCCCCAATTCCTGAGGTTAAGTGCTCACCTGGCTCTAAACAGAAGAAGCTCATGATGACCCTGGAGCCGAAACAGGGATATGTTGCATATTACAAAAACCTCCAGTTTCTGATGAAACATGGTGTTCAAGTAACCAAAGTTGGAAAAGTCTTGAGGTTCAGGCACTCAGAATGGTTGAAACCATACATTGATACAAATACGGAGCTTCGAACATCTGCAAAAAGCGAATTTGATAAGGGCTTGTTTAAATTGTTGGTTAATTCAGTGTATGGCAAAACAATTGAAAATGTCAGAAAACATACCGATGTTAAAATAATTACTGACCCCAGCCGGAGCAAAAAATTGGTTGCAAAGCCCAACTTCAATTACAGAAGAATTTATGATGAGCACATGGCACTTTTCAACATGAAGAAAACAAAGATTAAGTTTGATAAACCTATTTATGTAGGGGCTGCGATATTGGAATTGTCCAAATTACATATGTTAATATTGTATTATGATGTGTTGAAATCTTTTTATGGTGATCGTGTAAAACTGATGTACATGGACACGGATAGTTTTATTCTTGATATTCAAACAGAAGATGTTTATCAAGATATGTCACAGCCTGAATTGTTTCAATACTTTGATACCAGTGAGCATACAAAGATTCAACACCACCACAACAAAAAGGTGCCTGGCAAGTTAAAAGATGAGACACTTGGTGATGTTATTGTGAAATTTGCTGGGTTAAGTGCCAAGATGTACACCTTTGAAACATGTAGTGGTGCTGTTGCTAAAAAGGCCAAGGGCATTGGCAAAGTAACTGTTGAAAAAGATCTCCAATTTGAAGATTATGAAAATTGCATCAAATCCCAGAGTTCAATCAGAACATCAGAATGCAGAATTCAGAGTGTGGATCACTTGCTGACTTCAAATATTGTAAGAAAAGTGGCTCTGGATCCACATGATGACAAGAGATGCATTTTATCATGTGGCATACATACTTTACCTTGGGGGCATTGTGATTTGAAAAATGGGAATCAATGCCCAATTACAGAGCATGATTTGAAATAAATAAACATGCCTATGAACTTATTTGGGTTCAAAAAACAGGCTATTATGGAGCTGCCAACACCACAACCCTCTCCTGATATGCTGTCTAAACTGAGTGGCTTGTTAATTATTCATCTGAACAGCATACTTACAGATGTTGATGATGAAACAGGCAAAATATTGTACATATTTAACAATAATTTAAATCATTACCAATTACCTGTAGGTGGGCAATTGCAATTTATTACAACCCCTGAGGGTGATGTCAATATTTCAGTAGGGAGAAATATTTACAGAATTAAGCACTCAAACATGATTTCTGGCACTGTATATACTGTTTCTGCTGGTGACTGCTTATATATTGAGGTCCCGGGATCATATGACAAGCTTATACCCTTTTTTATAGAATTAAGAATCAGATATTCAATAATAAATAACCACTAAACAAAAAAACCTAATGATATATTTGGCCATACAAGACATGAAGATCACAGTGATGAGATTCTGATGCTTGATGTCAGAGTCAAGAAATTAAGAAGTGATTTACAAGCTTTGCAAACCACACTCAATGCCAGTCTCCAATTAGAAATTACAAATTTACAATCACAATGCATGGACCCTCTTCTTAAAATTGATTCAGAACTTAAAGTGCTACTTCAGAAATATACTGATCTGGCAACATTAGATAATTTTCAAAGTTTAGAAGAAGCTGTAGCAGCTCTTCAAGCCAAATTTAAGACCCAGGCCACCAATTCTGAGCAATTGAAGCAACAATTGGAAGAGCAGATAAATAATGTCCAGACACAGCTCCAAACAATTGTCAAAAGCATAAAATCACAAGAAGATTTTGATCTAGTGATTTCCACTCTAAAAGAACAGATTCAGTCACTCCAGATACCTAATCTGGACCCTCTGAACAATGCCATAGCCGAGGTTAAAGAAAAAATTGAGACACTTGAAAATTTTATGAACAACTTGCCATCTTCTGATGCTTTGAATGCAATAACTCGGAGTGTAGCAAATATTAAGCTGCAACTTGAAACATATGAAGATTTTGGAAAAATTCAAAGTTCCATAACCCATCTTGAAGGTACAATAGCAGCAGTGCAAAGTGATTTGGCAAATGTACTAGAATCCCGATTGCCTGGGATTGTAGATACCCTTGTTAGTGTCCAGCAACAGATCACAAAGCTTGAAAACCTCAACACTGAATCTGAACTATCTCATTTTCATCACTTGATAGATGATATCCAAACAAAACTTGAAATTTTACAACAATCCACACCCACTCAGGCAGACATAGCCCTGCTCCAAAATGCTATGCAAAATGTGGCTGATGCTTCTGAATTAAACAATGTGAAATTGGCACTTGAATTTTTGCAAAATACAGTATCAAATCTCCCTACATCACAGGAACTTAAAAATATAAAGAGGGCAGTGAATCGCATATTGAAATCAGAAGATATCAAGAATATCCAAGCAGAGATCAAACAACTCACTCAGACAGTGGCCACTCTACCAACCAATCAACATATTAATGAACTGCATGCCCTGTTTGAGGATATCAGAAGACAGGTCCATGATCTTACTGCTCAAAATTCAAAATTGGCAGTTATTGAAAATTTGCAACAAATTGTAGCTAATATCAAGCAACAGCTAGGAACCATGGAATCCAATCAAGCAAATGCTCTGTCTGTTTTTGCCACCCAGCTTCAAGAAATTGTGCAACAATACAAGAAACTTATTGTGGACATAAAAATCAAGCCAGGCCATGATGATGTTGTTAGAACCATCAATGAGCACCTTGAATCTGTAACAAGCAGATTGCTCACAGCAGAAAAGGAAATAACAGGCATAATCGAGAATCCAAAACATTCAGTAATTCTTGAATTGTACAGCATCCCCAACAAAGAATATGATTCACTATTTACACCAGGAGGCAAAATATATATGCTGTCCCCTGCACAGTTTTATTACCAGTTTTTTGTTGGGGGCACACTGAGACCAATCAAGATCAAATATTGGCATCAACCACAGGCACACCACTACCCTACCTTATCAATAACAAATGCTGATAACAAAGTAAAAATCACCAGTGTAGAATTAGAGGATTTTACAGATCCCAATACATTAGAAACAGCCTATACTGAAGATGATGGCTCTCTGGAATTTAAAATACAAATAGGGACAAATTATATTTAGAAAATCCTGCAGTATCAGCTGCTGAACACCCTATAGTTGCAATATTCTTGTTTACATATTATGTCTAGACAAATTATTGTTGATGAATTACACAGACAGGCCAGACATAATTTTAAGAGACTCCCAGTAGTCACAAAGGGCATAGATGATTTATGGCAGAGCGACTTGATTGAGTTGTCAAGTGGGCAGTTGAAAAACTTAGACAAAATCAACAAGGGCTACAAATATCTACTTACTATCATAGATACATTTTCAAAATTTGCCTGGGCTATACCACTCAAATCCAAGACTGGAAAATGTGTTACAGAAGCCTTCAGGACAATCATCAATCAGAGTGGAAGATCACCGCGCTATTTGCAAACAGATAATGGCAAAGAATTTTATAATTCAGTGTTCCAACAATTTATTAAAAGCCAGTCAATAAAACATTACTCGAGTTACAGTGATCTCAAGGCCTCAATTGTAGAGAGATTCAACAGAACCTTAAAAAATCTTATGTATAAACAATTTACCCTCCAAGGTAATTATAAATGGATTAATATTCTTCCAGAACTTCTACATAAATATAACAACTCGGTCCATTCCACAATCAACATGAAACCCTCTGAAGTAACTCCATCTGATGAGCAAAAATTGATCAGGACTGTTTATTATCCTAGATACCAGCCAACAACAAGAAGGGCCAAATACAGGGTGGGTGATCAAGTAAGAATAAGCAAATATAAGCACTTATTCAAAAGAGGCTTTACAAGAAACTGGAGTACAGAATTATTTACGGTAGTTCAAGTTAAACCGGGGACCCTTAACACATATATAATAAAAGATCACCGAGGAGAAATTCTCAAAGGCAGGTTCTATGAACAAGAGCTCAGCAAAACTAAACAGCCTGACACATATCTCATAGAAAAAATTATCCGCAGAAAAGGCAACAAGTTATTTGTCAAATGGCTAGGTCATCCGGAAAACAGCTGGATCGATGCAGACAAAATAATAATATGAGCACCTGGGATGTTATAAAAAGGCTGCCAGAACCTGAACAACAAAATAAGAGAAATGGAAAATTGCTGCCTGATAATATTAGGTGTCTTATTGTTGGGCCATCTGCTTGTGGTAAAACTACACTAATGGTTGATAATTTTTTATTGGCACCCAACTGGTTAGACTGGAAAAAGAGGCACTTGTATGTTTTCTCTAAGAGCTTGGAACAATTAAAATATCAGCAGCTGATGAAGCTATATGATGGATTGGATATTGCCACTTTTGAACCAGATGTTAAGCCACTTCATGAATGTCTCGATAATTCTGTTGTTGTGTTTGATGACATTATACTGGATAATCAAAACAAGGTTAGAAATTTCTTTACACAGGGCCGACACAAAAACATTGATTGCTTCTACCTGGCACAGACTTTTTCAAAAATACCCAAGCAACTGATCCGAGACAACAGCAATTTTATATGTGTGTTTCATCAAGATCATACCAACCTCAAACACATACATGATGAATATGTAGGTGGGGACTTGAGCTACAATGATTTTTCCAAGTTTTGCAGTAGGTGCTGGAATCAGGACAGTTATGGGTTTGTCACAATTGATATGACAAGAACACCTAACACTGGCAAATACAGAAATAAAATCAACGATTTTCTAGACGTTGAGACATAAATAAATAAACATGAAAAGGCCAATCATTGATGATCTTAAGTTAAGAGATTATCTTGTAAAAAGATTTAAGGGATGGAAATCAGAGAACCGGGGAATTTATGAAAAACACAAACAAACAGAACAGCCTGTAATTGATGCTATTAATAATTTAGGTAAGAATATCAAAACCGTTACAGAGCAAAATTATGATTTGATCACGGAGCTTGTACCTGTAGCTGCCAGGAACATATTAGATTATCCATTCACCCCACTTTCTAGTATTCATACACCTAGTCCTGTTGCTCCTCGAAGAATTGAGGCTAGTCAGGATCCTATTGAATTGGGTCTTCTTGCTCAAAAATATTTAACCACACCTAAAGACAATAAAGATGAGGTGTTTGGCTTATATGCTGACACAGAGCTTGATGGCAGCATCATACATAGAATTGGCAATTTCAGAGTAACATTTATGGGAGATGATCTGATTGTATATTCAGAATCTCGTCTCGGAGAAAAAGGTGCTTTTGTTAAGTACTCCGGAACACCTGGATTGTGGGAACTGATGACTCGGAAAAGGCCTGGCAGCTATACAGATCAAGATTATGAGGATTACAAAGAAATATTAATAAAATCAGATGCTCTGTACCAGAACAATGATCCCACACAAAAAAGGGTTAAGTCTAGCAGTGGAGCAAAATACAACAATTTAATCAAGCCCATATGGTCACAGATCAAGACTGGCAGTGGAATCAAACAATACAACACCCTGCCTAAAGAATTTGTCTGGGTTGATGATGTCAGGAAACTTGTAGATAGGTTATTGGTGATAGCTGGGGAGGAAAATGCTGGGAACCACAATTTTTACAATGAAAAGGTTGGAATTATGGACATGATAAGCACCAAATTGTCTAATTTTATAGTGAATGACCCTAAAGGGATTGGATATCTCATAAAAATTATTAATACTCTACCACCTAAATTTTGGAATATTTCTGAGGGTCGGGGGTTGGTTAATGACATTATAAACAAGCTGCCATTTGAACTACATATTCCAGGCTATCAGTATTGTGGTCCAGGCACAAAATTGGATCATAGATTAAACAGAGGTGATCCTGGTGTTAATCCCCTCGATGCTGCTTGTAGAGACCATGACATAGCATACAACACACATTCTGATCTTGACAAGAGACATGTTGCAGACAAGAAATTAGAAGAGGCTGCATTTGGTAGATTTGTAAGCAAAGATGCTTCTTTGAGTGAAAAAATAGCAGCATTGGGAACCACCATAGCTATGAGCACCAAACAAAAACTGGGGTGGGGGTTGTGAACATGTATATAATAAACCTACAATGAAGGCCAAGGGTGTTATGTATCAAGTACCTTATGCAGGTCTCAAATCTCTTAAAACTATTGACAGTCTTTTGACCAAAAAGCAGCGCAAGAAAAAAAGCTCTTGTCTTGCAAAGGGACATGGTATGAAATTGTTGCTTAGCACCCCCCAATTAAAAAAATTACAGCAATCAAGAAAAAAATCACATGTGGGGGGTTTCATATTTACCATCCCTGCCATCTTAGCTGCTCTCGGGGCAGTTGGGAGCTTGGCCGGCGGATCAGCCGCCATAGCAAAAACAGTAATAGATGCCAAGAAAAATAGGGCAGAATTAGATGAGCAGAGGCGCCATAACCTCGCCATGGAGAAACAAGGCAAAGGTGTTATGAATAAGTTTAAAAAAAACAAGAGCCGCTTACAAACCAAGATATTAAAGCTTTAATCAAGCCACTGGGCATCAAACATTTTAGAGGTGTGTACATGTCTGATTCTTTACCAGAACAACCACTCAACAAAGAGTGTGGCATTGTTAATTTGGATGAGTACAAAAATCAGGGCACTCACTGGATTTGTTATCTTAAATATTTAAACAATGAGGCATTTGTGTTTGATTCATTTGGAGGTGTTCCACCTGAAAATTTAGTAAAATATCTAAAATCAACTAATCTTTATTACAATAATGCCCGTGTTCAAAACTTCAAAGATGTTAATTGCGGACATTTGTGTTTATCTGTTCTTAGATATATGTCTCAAATAAATAAACCATCAATTGAAGATTTTCAAAAAGCCTTGTGGTATCTGAAACATCATGGGGGTATTCCATCTCACCAGCCAAAATTCAATATTGAAACTCAAATTGCATGATGATATAGTGTATCCCAAAACAATAGCTCTCAGAGCATTTTATGGCATGTATCTAATCCCTAATATTACGCACCACAACAACACAATTGCAGTAGGGGATCAAAAAATTGTCATCACTCCAGGGCAATATAATCTGTCCACTTTAAATGCTCAATTACCCAGAGGTGTAGTATTAAGTCAAAATTCTGTCACTCACAGAGTAGAAATGGTATCTGCCACAGAAACAGTGGAACTGGCTACTATAGGAGAGCTGTTAGGCTTCGAGAACAACACAAAACTTGAAGCAGGCATCAAACACACTGCTATGAATATACCTAAATTCTTAGCCATAGAGACTCTGAATATTCACTGCAATGTGGCTGAGGGTATGATCACCAAATCAAATGGCATAGGCACTCACAAACAAACTGGCATCATTGCAACATTCAAGCCTAATTCTGAATTCATGGAGCCCATCATCTACAATCCATCCCCAACATTATATTTTCCTGTGTGCCATAATAGAATAGATAACATTGAGTTGATGGTCACTAATGAAAAAGAAGAATTAGTTGATTTTGCTGGAGCCACAACAACTGCTATCATAGAGATTAACATTTAAATAAAAATACATACAATGGAAAATATTGAGAGTTATGAGCTACAATCATTCCCCCCAAACAGGAGGACATTTGCAAATTTAAATCAACCCAACACAGAGATAGAGGTGGATCTTGATATAGGGGACGGCTTTATACACCCTCACAGAGCAGATCTATACATCAAATTTGATGTTGTAAAGCTCGATGGAACAGATTATCCGGCAAATACAAATATAAGACTTGTAGACAATTTTGTGCCGCATCTGTTCTCTGAAATTGAGATCAGAAAGCATGGGGTTGTTATAAACAGAATAGATTATCCCGGCATTACCTCCACAGCTTTGGCCACATTAAAATTATCCAAAACCGAGGCTTCTTACTACAGAATTGGTGGATTTGAGGCTGGTGAGAAAATATTAACCAAGAGCCACACTGTGCTGTTCCCCATGCGCCTGTTGCCAGGATTCTTCTCGGATTACAAAGATATTATGTGGAAGGGTGGTTTAAGAATCACATTTAGAAGAGCTGCCAATGATAATAATGCTTTGATGAGGTACAGTACATTAAATTCTACAGGGGAAGCTCTGCCTAATACCCTACCAGATGCAGGCAAATGCATTATTCAGACTATGGAGTTAAGAATCCCTGTTGTTGAATATGAAGCCAGTTATGCTCTTAAATACAAAGCAGATATCATAAAAAATCCACAGGTTCCTCTGCAATTTTACACATATCAATCTGTACAGAAGCCCGCATCTGGTACCTATTATGAATTTGATGCTACAAATTCATTCTCCAGTATTCAATTCGACATGCCTGATTTTGTGGTGGTACTGTTTCAGACTGGAAGACACAACAATCAGGAAAAAAATTCAAGTAAATTTGATAACTGCAACATCAAGAACATATATCTTAAAAATGGCAGAAATGAGGTCTTTCCTAGAGAAAATTACAATTTAGACATGTCCAAGGATGATTTTCTCAAATTATATGAAGCTTTTTCTTCCTTCAAAAGGGTCACTACTGGCAATACTGACATGTATTACACACCAGATGAATTCAAGGCACAGAGACCCATGTTTGTAATTAACACTTCAAAAAGAAAACAAGTTGTAGTGAATGACAGGACAAACATTAAAATTATCTGTGAATTCCATGAGGCATTACCCGATGATACCATTTGTACTGTTATTCTCATAGGTGAAAAATCATATGTTTATGATGTAAGAAATGAGAGGGTCACAGAGCAGTTCTAGAAGATATTATCCTGTTGTACAACAACACACAAACCTCAACTGTTTATCAGCTAGCAGTGAATATCTTATGTGTGGGCAGTTGCATATATTTCAATCTTATATCAGGACTCAAACCCAAAGCCCCTGATTACAATGCCACAATATTAACACGTCTCCAAATGGAATATGCCCACATTTTACTGGGTTCTGAGACCCTTATACAGACAAAATTGGATTTTGAACTGTGATATTATTTTCTAAGTCCTTGCCTAGGCTTATATTATCAGAACAGAATTGCTTTCAACATAAGGGGGGTACAGTTCATTGCCACTGTGTGAAAATATGTATCTTTGTCTCAATCTTTGTTACATTTTCCTTGTTACAGACATGTTGCACGCACAGAAAGATTAATGGCCCCTTCAGTGAATCGCACAGAAAAATCATTATTATTCCCTTCTAGCGTGTAGATTTTATCTCTTGCGTGCCGGCAAAGCATGGAAGCAATTAATTATGCCTACCCACTTTTCTTCTATTGTATTGAGCATTTGGTTATAAAACATGAGAAAATAAGAAAATTCAGTTTTTTTTGTACAATATATTATTGTAAAACACTTTTTACCAGGTTTTCAGATCTGGGAGTTGTATATCAACTAACAGTAATTATTCTCAAAATCTCACTTGTAGAGATATTATTTTGCCACATGTTTTCAATCTTAAATATTTTATCAGGACTCGAACCCAGAACCCCTTGTTTACAAGACAACAATATTAACATTTTGCCATCAGGGGAGGCTTCACATTTTATGAGGACTTAAACCCGAACCTCCACACCTGAAGAATTGGGGTATAAGCCCCTCTTGCCATTGTTTTAAGTATGGGTAAATCTATCTGTTGAGCCCTCGCCTTTTCTACACTAGAAATTCAGAATTTCTTAAAAATCAGAGCATATCACACCTGAAAAATTGGGGTATAGGCCCCTTTTGGCTTTGTTTTAAGTGTAAGCAAATCAGATTGTTCAATCAAATAGCCTCGCCTTTTCTACACTTGTAAGTGGTGCTGGTTGTAGTACAAACCCCCACTACTTCCAAACAATGTTGCAGTGTTTTTGTGAAACCGAGAACTGCGTGCTGACGGTGCTCTCCTGGGATATTCAGAACCACATCTCTTATTTTTTTCTTTTAGGTCATTGAGATTAGCTGGTTTCTGTGAATACACTTCGGTCTTTACATGTCCTCACAACCAATAATCGCAAGGTGGTAAGTCTGGTGATCTTGCAGGCCAAGGTGTGGGCCCTCTTCGGCCAATCCATCTACCTTGAAATTGTTCGTTAAGAAACTGTCGAACTACAAGGGCAAAATGCGGCGGCGCCCCATCTTGTTGCATGTGGACGTCATTGATGATGCCTAACCTATATGCCTAACCTATTACGTTCTGGCACAAGGAATGTCTGTAGCATGTTCAGATAGTTGTTGCCATTTACCGTGTCTTCCTCGAAGAAAAATCACTGACTGAATCACATCGTCACTCGATCCTGGTCTTCCACTGCGTGGCAAATCTGACACACTTCCCGTTGCCTTCAACTTTTCATACCATCTCTTGATACTTGAATTTGCTGGGGGTGGTTTCCCATATGTTGTCTGGAACTTTCTCTGCACTGAAACACAAGATTTTAACTCTGCAAACCACAGAACACACTGTGCCTTTTCCTGGACGGACGCCATCTTAAGTCACATGATCACGTGATTACCAGTGCAAGCGTCACTGAGCAGTGTGACCAGAACAAAACTTTAAACTTTCACCCTTCTCACCCAAAAAATGTGTATTGTTAAACGCAACAGCTAAAAAGTTATAGAGTTTTAGTTTTTTGCAGGACTTTATGGGAAACAACTGTCCTGGCAAGGAAATTAATGGCAAATAGATGATGAATTGAATGTTTATTGAATTACAAACAAGGATGTTAGAACCATTTGGCGAAATTTAAAGTTCCTGATTAATATTTTATGCATATTGTGCATTGTACTTAGTGTTGCCCACGGGACGAGACGGGACAGGCTTTTAGAAATTCGAGACGAGACGAGATTGACCATGTGTCATAAGACAAACGAATATTTTCGAGACGAGACAGCATTTCCACGAGACTCCACGAGACGAGACAGGCCAAAGTCTGGTCTCATGGGCAACACTAATTGTACTTTAAAAGCCGTATGATCCCAATGTAATCCTTGCCTTCCAATAAGTTGAGAGAAAATTACGATTGGTTATACAATCAATGCTAAAGAAGTATATTTTCATTATTTAACTTAAGCACTTTGTACGTCTTTCGGGGGAGGGGGGGGGGGTCCGGATCCCCTGGACGTCCTATTGACAGTGAGACAGATGGTGCATTCTTTGCAAAAAATTTGCCAACTGGGAAGATATCATCCTTGGTCCGTGAACTCAGCCTGCCACTGTCTAGAAAAATAACCAAATTTTGTCCATCGTTAGTGCTACGTTAATGCTGTTTTCTGTTATATGTTTGGAACAAGGATTGTTCCAAAATGGGACTGGCTAACTTCATGGTTTTTGAAAATTTCCAGAAACCAATAACTTAGCCAGTCCCATTTGGGAACGGCCCTTGTTCCAAAAATATAACAGCACTAACGAAACTCTTTACGGCAGAAAACAGCACTAATGTAGCACTAACGATGGACAAAATTTGGTTATTTTTCTAGACAAGTGGCGGGCTAAGTTCACGGACTTTATCATCCCCGGTATCGCCCCACACGTGAACACTCTTTGACAAACAGTACTTGCAATTGTGACTATTAAGCTATTTTCTCCCTTTCATTCATACAGTTTCATTAAAAGTGTCTCTCCAAATTCCATTATTCGTTTATACACTATAAAGTATGTCGGAAGTAGAGATGACCATATCCGGATAAGATTTCATCCGAATATCTGGTAATTTCCTATCCGGATTTCAAATATTCAGATATCGGATATTCTGATATCAGGATGGATTATCCGGATATTCGAATTGTCCGCATTATCAGGATACCCACTATTCGCATTATCCGAATATCTGAAGCGTCTGGATATACGAATGTGTGCATTATCAGGACAGTTTCATCCGTTTTACTGGCTATCCACCAGGAGCATATATTCGAGGCTAGTTAGGCTATCTGCGAAGCCTGTAAACTAGAGAGTAGAATACAGGAGAAACATATATTATAAATTGTTCATAAAATTACACATTTCAAATAAATTATGCTCATTCAGGAGTTGGCAACCTGATTTCTTATGAGTTGGCAACCTGATTTCTTACGAGTTGGCAACCTGATTTCTTACGAGTTGGCAACCTGATTTCTTACGAGTTGGCAACCTGATTTCTTGTGAGTTGGCAACCTGATTTCTTACGAGTTGGCAACCTAGCCGCCGTTGGCATGGCAACGATATTTCCTTGAAGACGCCGTGAACGAGCAAAATGTGTGTGTGTACCCATTTATACACGGTGTTCAGGGCATGTGTCATAGTGAGATAGCCCATATCTTGGGCTTAGCATACGCCACTGCCATCCACATATTATCTTATTAATCTCTATCGTATTTCACTGTACGGATTTCTACAAATCTTTAATCAAAACTGTTCTATCCTGATATCCTAATTCTCTGGATTATCCGTTGCATCCGAAACGAATACCGAATAATTTCAAATCCAGATATCCGTTATCCGGATTTTGCGCCCATCCTTAGTCGTAGCTAACATTTTCATCCTACGCTTCAAAAGGTATTTCAAAAGACAATATTGGTATAGTCGACGCGCTAGCTTCGTTAACGACAGGCTGGCTTTGGAGTCCACGAAGCGGACCCACCAGCTGCAACAATCACTATCAAAGCACAGTGTTGCCACACATCTACCCTACGCCACCTTGTCCCTCCCCCGCATTAGCACCTTCCCACGGTCTCCACATGAAGTTGCAAAGTACGGCAACAGCGTATGCGCAGTCATGTGACTGAGACTCCACGTGGAGTAGACGAGCAGAATGATAGCTGCGCCCATTGGCTGAAGGTTGAATGTGATTGTACGAAGACAACTCGCCCGCTGCTTAACTCCACCCACGTTCGTGGCGGCGGTTTCCTTCAGTTCTTGGACGTTAACGAAGTAAACGTGTGGACTATATTCCGTGGTGGGTTTGGGTTGTACTCACCATTTAAGTTTTCCCGAAAATGTATATATTCTCAAAATTTGAGAAGGGGCCGTAGCCCCATAAGCACCCCCTTCGTACGCCAGTGTCTGCGCACATGGTAAAAGAGACTCGCATGAAAGCTGTCGTCTCTTTCAAACCAATCGTGGTCACATCTTAACAACCCATTTCTGGATGGTATAAACGAAGATGTCATTTGTGATCAATGCACTTTATGTTGAAATAAGTAGACTCGGAAGGATACATAGCGAGAGCATGTAGAGCGTCGTCTCGAAGCCACGTGAAACAAGTTGCCTAATATCACTAATTAATAACAGAAACAGGTGAACATCAACCGTGCGTTAGTAAACACCAACGAGATTCAGACAAGAACAGCAATACTGAAGGGAAAGAAAGGGAGTGATTGTTGGCAGAAACGCCATATGCGTGCATAATGACAATGCGAAACGTCACCTCTGATTGGCCAATCAACAGCAAAGAAGCGAGATTCGTATTTTGAATCGGTCAAAAGAGGCAATGCGTACCGAGATAGCCATTTCTCTTTCGTAATGTACCCAGAAAGCATGTAATTACCTCCACAAGATATCCCGTCAATTGTTGACCACCCTTTGTTTTCTCAGACAATAAAAACAACCTCAATGTGGACAACATGTCGTTAAGGAGATGAAACTGCCATCTATACTCTCTTGCAGAATCGTTGCACTATCTTTAATAGCATGCGTAAGGATTGACGATTCTTGTATCTTCGCTTCAAAGGCTATCGGACTACAGGGTGTGCTATAAGTATAAGGGTTCTATTGGACATAACTCAGCAGAACCTTATCGTGCTAAGGATTTGGTGTCTTCCAGAATTTTTGGGATACCCCCACCCAGGAGGTGCTTAAGACATTGACGTCTGCCCGGGGCGTCCCCGATGAGTCCCGATGTTGCTTTATTGATTTAACTTCGCTTTTTGTGCCACTTTTGGCTAATTTGCGAAGATGGGGATGAGTGATGATATGAAATTGATGAATGGACACTCACAAACATCCATGCCCAGGCCGGGATTCGAACCCGGGACCCCTGGCGTCGTAGCGCGATGTGCTAACCAGTCCGCCACGGGCGCCGCAAAACCTTCTTTGTGATGACATAAGCGAATGTACTTGATTTAAAAGGAGTTGGATTTGGGTAGAGATAACTTAATTGAAGTTACTGCTCCAGGACATAATAAGTATATTGCGAATTCATGTAGGAATCTAAGCTAAGAGATTGCTGTTGTGTTGATGGCATGATGTCATTAAATAAAATACAAACCTACAATACTTTTCTTCCTTTACTGTAAATACTCTAATATAACAAGTTTTTTTTTATTTTTTTATTGAGAGGTTGTGAAAAATAGGGATAGAAAGTTGGGGTGGATAATAGGAGACGTCAAAAATCCACTTTCCTCGTTCCAGTCTCCCATGCTGGAGCGTATACAATCAAATATTTTTATCTGACAAAATTTACACATGCGTAAATTATCCGACTGGTAGTTTCAGCCCTTAATCATTTATTTCATTTTCATCACTGTATCGGTAAGATTGACTAAACTACATCTTAACATGGAGATGATTACTATGTGTACTTAAGTTTCAAATTCACTTCGGCTTTCACTTTACTATATAGGGTGTCTCATAAGTAATTGCGCAAACTGACACAGGTGAAAGTACACGATAATAGAAGCAAAAAAGTCCCAGTAAACATTGGTCTGCAAACGAGCCGTTTTCCAGATAATCGCGAATGTGTGATAACAAGCCGCCACTGACTTCATTGGTTGTAAACGTCGTCCTAGTTGGTAAAATGCTAATAATGTCTGCGAATGTGTGGTTGGAAGCCATCACTGATTGCATTTTGTAAACACCGAGTGCTTTACTCCCTGCGCGGTCCGAGGTTTCCTCTTTGTTTACAAAACAGAATATTTCTTCCGAGAGGTGGCGTTGGAATCAAACAGGATGGATACAATCGGTACACAATCTAGCAATGAGATCTCCAATGACTTCTCTTACTGTATTATTAGCATTTTACCAACTAGGACGACGTTTACAAACAATGAAGTCAGTGGCGGCTTGTTATCACACATTCACGATTATCTCGAAAACGGCTCGTTTGCAGACCCATGTTTACTGAGACTTTTTTGCTTCTATTTTTGCGTATTTTCACCTATGTCAGTTTCCGCTATTACTTATGAGACACCCTGTATATTTCACTTCCATATTTGAGGGCCCACCACCAGAGACATACACCTGGCTTCGAGTGCATTGCGCTCGTTTTGCCTGGTCGACCGTCATTCGCTCGTGACGTCATGGCGAACGAGGAGCTCTCAATTCCGTACGCTATCTAGCGTCGTCCGTGCGAACTATTGGGCGCTCGAGCGAAAAGCTCTTGCTGCAGCACTCTACTGGGCACAGTACCTTTCTGCCCTAATTTTAGTAAACAAAGTAAACTTATAGTTGTATTTATCTAATCAAGGGATCCCGGGTTCGATACCCGGTGGAGTTACATTGAACAGTGGTTTGGATCCCGATTAGCTTATCTGTGCATAAAGTGGACTTAAAAAAATTCAAACTGTTGTATTAATCTTTATAATATCAACATTGAGAGCCGCTGTGGTGCAGTCAGTAAGGCGTATGACTGTTACACGGGAGAGACAGGTTCGATTCTAGGGGTTATTTCAAGTGGCAATTTTTCCGGCAATTCCCCTGCATGCAGCCTCTATTAAATGTGTCCATGAGGAGAAAAGGCGGCATGAGCGTGGTGTTGACCACACCATCCTCAGAAATGGCCACGATCCTGAATGTCGGAGACTCTACCTCGGCATCCCCTATGCCTTCACAACATATTACAATGTGCAGGGGGTAGTTTAAGATTTGCCTTGCTCAACACTGTCTTATGATGTCAAGTTTCTAACCAAGATAAGTTGGTAGCAAATACAGAGTGTCCCATAATAATGTTCACACTCATTCAACGTCAATAACTGAGAAACGTGGTGAGTTTTCCCACACTTTGCCGTAAATTTAACTCCTCTATCTTAAAATGTTCATAAGGTTCAAAGGTTTTGCAATCAGTTGAGTTGGTTTGGAGTTTTAAGTCCACTTTATTCACAGTAAGGCTAATCGGGACTGCACCTACAGTTTATAGTGAGATCCAGGTATTGCAATCAGGAAGGACCTTTTGTGGACACACTGTATTCTAGGCAGGGTTGTTATAGGTCCAGAAACCCATAATTTCTAATGGGTTCTGTTACGTTTCGCTGCAAGACCGAAACCTTTTACCTCGCACAAGTTAAATACAATCTAAGTTGTGTATTGTTTTATTGTAAAAAATGTTCTTGGACCGTAGTTAAATTACTCCTGAAAAAAGGTTCACGTACCGACTTTAAATCCTTCTTGAAAAAGGGTTACTGGACCGAATTTAAATTGATCCTGGACCGAATTTAAATTCATACGGGGAAAAAGGTTCCTGGACCGTATTTAAATTGATCCGGAAAACAGGTCCCTGGACCGAATTGAAATACTTTACAGATAAAAAGGTTCTTTACGGTCCAGAACCCACTTACGCTTGCTGAATTTCTCTCCTGGACCGGAATTGGATTTATTTAAAATTCCTGAACCTTTAAAAACTCTGACTTTAGGAGAGAACCTGTGTGTGTGCAGTATTTTTGATAAGCCCAACAAAACTTACTTTCTATACCTGCTCAGAAACTAATTGTACAGTTCTTTTTTCTAAGGGTCTACCCGCAGCCAATAGACCACAACAAGTATGTGGACGTCCTCCTAGAGGAGATGTCGAAGCAGTTCATTATGAGGGGGAACGGATTCAACCTCCCGCACGACTTCGGACACTTCGAAGCAGAGGTGAGCATCGGAGGTAAGAGTGCCTCGGAAGCAGTTTCTCCAAGAAAAGTATACACAGGGTAACCCATTAATAGGGACCAAGAATTTTGGTGAAATTTTTTCCAAAATTTGAGTTTTTATTTTGACACATTTTTATATCAAAATTAACCTGAAATTACACCTTCATGGTTCTTTTAAACTAGTGTTTTAAATTGCAGGGCACGTGGCTTACGCATGTTCACGACCGCCGCAACAGAATTGCGCACACTTTAGATCCAGAATTGCGCACAAATCTCACTGACCTGTTTTGCGCACAGATTTTGATCGAACGTTGCCACTTTGATAGCTTTAAAGTCTGTGCGCAAAACTGTTTTTTTTCTTTAGACAAGAAGAGAAATTAGAAATAAAATACTAAATCTCTTTAGGATTAAATAAAAAAATATAAAATTGTCCAGTAAATGTAGCAAGTCAAAATACAATTTTCATACAATTTACTCAAACTCAAAAGTTAGGTTAGGTTAGGTTAGGTTAATGATTGTACAACAAACACTTCTGTCAATCGAAGCTCGTGACCTTCAGTATATTTACATTCTAGTCCACCAATCAGGTTCATCCTCTATGCCTATCTAATTCTACCCTTCCAGCAAAAACCCACACACACACACAAACAAACACAACAGAAGTGAGAACGGCTTGAGAACATTTTACATCTGACAACATCGCCTCATTTTTTGTGCCCAATACTGTACATTGTGACAGCTTGTCAACGGCTTATCAGATACCACTGAAAAAACCGGAAAAGTGTGCGCAATCCGGCTGTAGCCGTTCACGACACGTTGAAAACTATTTTAGAGGAAGTTAACTTTCTCTATTTCTCACATACCGATGTTACGGCTTCCGTGTAACGGTAGGTCCGCACTTGATCTCCCGTCAGAACTTAGCCACGCTCCAACGAAGATGGATAGTAGTGGGTAGACATTCACGTGCTTTTGTGTAGCTATCGAAATTGATTGATTGAGTTGGTATATTTTGCTTTGCTTTTCTGCCACTTTTGAATAATCGCGAAAATGAAGATGAGTGATGAAATTTATGAAGGGACACTCACAAACACCCAAGCCGAGATTCGAACCCAGGACCCTTGGCGTCTCAGGGCGCTGTGATAACCACTCAGCCACAGAGGGCGGCAGCTATCGTAATAATTTCATATATAACATGTGCCACGATTGGTGTTGTTCAAGACACAGGACAGCCTTTTTAAAATCAATTTCGTCCAAAGCTCTTGTCTGGTCTTACGGCGGGCACCCTACATGCTGGCAAGGAAAGTGGGGAGCAATTCAGGGAAACACAGCACCCTGCAGAACGAGGTGTGCGCAGCACCTCCTCCCGCGACGTCATAACTCTCCGCGCCACTGCTGTTATCTGATTGGCCTGCTGTTTATTCCCCACTTCCCACTTCCCTTGCCAGCTTGTAGAGTGCCCGCCGTAAGACTAGACGAGAACTATAACCGTCATTCATCTTCATTGTGGCGATTAACCTAAGAGTTAGGGGACTAAGACGATTCTGTGGACGAGACGCACGGGAGCGAAGCGCACAAGGGAAGTTCGCTGGGCGAAACGCACAAAGGGAATTCGGTGGGTTACTCTTCTGTACAAGCAACATTTATATTATTAGAATTACTAAGTCTAATCCACAAATACAGTCAGAAAATATACAAATATTTACAAAATGACATCCCCATCTACAGAGATATACTATACTATAATTATAATACTAATAGCCTAACCTAACCTTACCTAAACCCTCCACTCTACTATCTTAAGACATATGACCGGTTCCGCGAACCAGAAGTTAGGTGCAGTCAAGGTCACAAAGTCAGGTGCGCTTCAACCACTGTGCGCTTCGCCCACGGCACCACTAAGATAAGCAAAATTACAAGAAATAAATATCTACTTTGCAACAGTACCTTAATTCAAATACATTTTGGGAACGCTTACCCACTGTACCCCCTGGAGAATTACGCCGCATTTTCTTTCAATCGACAGATCAATGTTTTATGTAATGTAAAAGTGGTTCAAGCGTTGGGAAAGCACAAATAACGGAGATATTTGATACCAAAGAATGGCACAGGTAAGTAAAAACCTGCAATTTCGAAGTATATTCGTCGCTTCTTGTTAGTAAAAACTGTTTGTATGTATACTAAAATAGCGAAAGAATACGGCGAAAATAACTATCAGTACCAAATCTAACAATCCTAACCTAACTACGTAAAATTATAGCTGCTGTTGTGGAAAGTCGTTTTTGGTGCTATATTCACTTGCGTGGAGCCTTCGGGCTGTTCTGCTTCACAGTAAAGTAACACGCTAAAGAAACAGACGTACTTTTCTTCACAATAACACATTTCCGAGGGCTAAAATGAACTGAAAACGTTCATAAACAACAAAATCTTTATAAAACATGCAATATATTCCACTTTCTCTAGGAGGTACAGAGGGTCAAGGGTACCTACATTTTTGCAATTGTACCTGGTACGTCAGATGCGAGGCGAGGCGTCCGGTCATCGGGAGATACGGAGATGACCAAGCAATTAATAAAAATATTGCATTTTATATATTTTAGAGAAGCAGTAAAAGTAATAAGTCAGAATACTCGCATATTTGTGCGAAATTATCCAAGCGACAGCATGAAACAGCTCGAAATACGCAAGAGATTCGCTAATCTTAGCGCATCGAAATGAGGCCCCAGTACTACCCCTCGCGCCGAACCCTCCCGCCAAGTTTCCTATTGAAGGCAATGGTGTTCGTCGGTCCAGCTCATCGCAGAATGGTGCGAATCTCTCTGGTCTCTGCCGGTGCCGAGAACAACCGAACGCATCCGAACAGGCAGACCATACATGGTTCAACGACCTGTGCTTTCCCCCACTCTTGAAGGTCTGGGTCATAACAGGCCCTTTTTTCAGCCCCCGTCCCCATGTTTACAGCCACGGCAGGGTTTGTCTGGACTGGAGTCATTAACATTCTTCCGAATGTCCAGTGGCGTGCTCAAGGAGGGGTGGTGAGGATCATAATTCTGCTTAGGCTCAATATTCTTCGAAAAAATATAAGAAAGAAAAGACAGGAAAGATGGCAAAATGAAGACTTCAGGAATGACTACTAAGAAGTATACGTAACCCCCCCCCTCTTCTCTTTGAAAATCCTGGGCACGCCACTCGAATGTCTGCTATTTCCACTTGTTAAGAGGAAAAGCACACATTGAACGACATGAATCTGCTTTTCATTATCGAAACAACAATTGGCGGCGAACCGTAAAAGTTCTTCTTACCTTTAAACGCAACAATTGAGGTGTTTGCGTCTCAGTTTCCATCATATTTAATAATTCTCGTCGTATGGGATAGAATTATGTGTCTTTTGTAGTCATAAGGTCTGTGGTATGAGCTTTTACATTGAATTGGCAATAACCTTGGCGTTTGTCGCAGAGAAATATTGTGCCCCCCCTCCACCCCTTTCCGTCGACCCTGATGTTTGGCAAATCTTGCGATGACTACGTAAACATGTCACGCTTCGCCACTGTACGTGTCAAAGTTTATTCATAAATGTAGCTTCTACAACTTATTAGTGACCCTCTTGGATAATAAACCTTTTCCTTCGAGCAAGGCCTCATCTACAGGAAGCTATCAACTCGGGGCAAGCCCCGGCACCTAACGACCTGTTGAGTGAGATGAGTCAAGGCAAAATGGATAATAAACCTTTTCCTGCTCCCACAAAAAATAGGCAATAATTAGGCTGGAGAGTTCAATGAACCAACCGATCTCCAATCACGCACAGGTAATGATCTATTAGTGACTCTCTTATTTACAGGTGAACGGTTCCTTCTTTCTGGTGGACTACCTGCTGAGTATTGGAGTGATGAAGGGCCTATCCCAGCTGAAGAGAGCGAGTGACGTCAACGTAACGATGGATAAGAATTCTGTCATCTTTACCTTTTATGGAAACATCAGCCAGGCTGAGGTTTGTATATCTACGTTCGCCATACAGACTGTATCTACATATTACGTAGATGAAATTTGTAATAAAAGCTATCGGGTGCTAAACCAGCCCTTGAAGTAGCCCATACTCACTCGGTAGGTTCACCCGCTACTCTGTCCATTCGTGTCTTCCCGTTTCGCCCAGTACCGAAGAACTTGTTTCATTGACCTAAATGATAAAACGCGCCAGAACGGAAGTACCGTTTCGCCCAGAGAGGATTTTTAAAAGATGGTTTGAATGTGAACGAAAATGTGAAAGTAAAAAGCCAAATAATCAGGTGTGGCTTCCAAAGGGGAGACTTGTCGCATTGTTTAATGCATTAATGACAGAAATACAGATATATGTACATAAGAACACACAGTACAAACACAATATCAACAATAGTATTAGCCAGTGAGGTTAGGTTAGGCAAACACAATAGTCGCGCAATATCCATCGTTGCCCTACACAATTGGGAATTTTTACTTTCACATTTCCCTCTGGGCGAAACGGTACATCCGTTCTGGCGCGGGTTATCACTTGGGTCAATAAAACAAGTTCTTCGGTACTGGGCGAAACGGGTACGAATCCTGTCCATTACGTCGAGCAGGTGAACTTAAGCCTAGTTTCCAATCTGACAAGTTCCAGACTTATGACGTCATTTAGTGCACTGTTTCCAATTCAAAACTACTTCTGCAAAATACTCCCGCAACAACACTGGAGTGCAGGACCGCAGTGTAGCGTGTGTAGTGCTTTAGATTAGTTCAGTGTTTCTTCTCTTATATTAGTAGTGTGTTTGATGCTACAACCAGCACAGAATTTTTCGGAAAGGAAGAGTTCTCCTCTAGCAGATTTGCTTACACTTAAAACAGGCTCAACATGAGCATATGAGCTTTTTGCTCAAGTGTAGTACTCTGCATAACCCAAGAATTTTGTAAAAATGCCCTCAAATATTTTTCGGAAAGGAAGAGCTTTTTCGGAATGGAAGAGCTCCCTGAGAAAGGAAAATATGCCCCTCTTGTTGCCCACACTTAAAACTAGGCCACCCACACCCATACATACCCACCCATACACACCTACACCCACCCACACCCACCCACACATATTCACTTCCGGTCTACTTCCGGTCCACTTCCGGTCCACTTCCGGTCTACTTCCGGTCTACTTCCGGTCTACTTCCGGTCCACTTCCGGTCCACTTCCGGTCTACTTCCGGTTTGCCTACTTCTGGTCCACTTGTGGCCAAGTTGTGGCCTATTTCTGATATTTTTTATCCAGCATAAAGTTTTGATTTGAATCCCAAGAAATTGTATATAAATACCAAAGCCAAAAATATTAAGTGTATATACACATACACACATACACACACACAAAGTACAGTGTTGAACCCAACTGATTCAGTATAAAGTTTTGAATTGAAACCCAGGAAATTGTATATAATAAACAACAACAAAAATGCCGAATCAAAAACATTGTAACCAATGCAATAAAAATATATTTAGCTCTAATTGGGCCAGACACCAAAAGATTTGTAACCCAGACAAATATAGAACTCCCACAAAAACTTGCCCCAAATGCAATAGAAAATACAGCATGAAATACTTCACATATACGCATAAAGATACTTGCTCTGTACAGTCATCAACTCAACCATCTACATCTGGTCTGAAAAGAAAGCACGAAGCACCTGTTACTGCTGGACCTGCAAAGCAGCCACGCTATGCACTACCTATCCATAGCAGTTTTGCTGGCCAATTAAGAGATTATCGGTTTGTATCAGAGCCAAGATGTGGCATTCAGAATTTTTTGAACAGTGTAAATTCTGATGTGCAGGCAATTCTAAATGCACAAAATGGCTCTTATAAGCTGTCCCTCAAATTGTTTGTACAATATAAGAAACCAAATGGCACAAAATTTACACAACCCCACATAACAGAAACTGTACCTGTATATTCAAATACAAATTCAGACGGAATAATAAGCAGCTTGATAAATCAATTGAATATTAAACACTCTGAATTTGCAGCAAAAGAGTCTGGATGGAGCCTATGCGGCTCATCACACAAGTTATATGTTCATATTTCTGAATTCAGCCCATTACAAGGTTCCACTTATCTGCCATTACCTGCCAATATTAAAAACAAACAAGCCGTGGTTAATATAAAAAATACCGACCAGAAATGCTTTTTGTGGTGTATATTAGCTGCTTTGTTTCCAGTTTCAAGGAATCCTCAGAGAATAAGTTATTACAAACAACATGAACATCTTTTTGACGATGCAATGGAGGGTTTGGAATATCCAATGTCTGTTCAGAATATTGACAAATTTGAAAAAAGGGCCAGGCACATCAATGGCAAACAATTATCTATTAATGTATTTATTTGTTCCACTGGCAATTGCTTGATAGCACCTCTCAGAATCAGTACATTTGATGATGAATCTTCTATTCTGATTGATTTGCTCTTAATTGAAGGGGATAGCACTTATCATTACACTCTGATACATAATCTTCAAGCTTTAGTGAGAACACAACTAGACAAAACTCATACAATATTCAAGTTGTGTAGAAGATGTTTAACTGTATTTGATGGTCAAAAAATGGTGAAGGGGGTTCGTGAAAAGAGTGCAGAAATTGCCAAAAACAAGTTAATTGAGCATCTGAAATACTGTGGGAATCATAAACCTGTTCATATGGTGATGCCCAATCCAAGTGAAAATTGCAAATTCAAAAAGTTTGAAGCCTTGTTGGAACACCCAGCATTTATTGTCTATGATTTTGAATCGAACCTCAAACCTCTTGCATTCTGCAATCCAGATCCTGAAGAATCCTCAATTACACCATACCAGTTACATGAACCTTCCACCTTTTATTATATGGTTGTACAGGGTGGTGTAGCTGGTGAGCTGTGCTTATACATGGGACCAAATGCCGTCAAAGAATTTGCACAAAGAATAGAAAATGAGTGCCGTGACATAGCATCTAACATCTTATTAAAATCAAAGCCTATGTTGCCTTTAACAGAGGATCAGATTGAAGATTTCAACAATGCAGAAAAATGTCCGGTATGTGATTGTGAATTTTCAGATGCAAATATCAAGGTACATCGCCATTCTCATACAGATGGTAAATTCTTAATGGCCCTGTGTAAAAGCTGCAATATTCAGATCAAGAGACCAAGATTTATCCCCATATTTTGCCATGGAGCATCCAATTATGATTTCCATCATCTGATCAGATATGAGGGGTTTGACAAGCAGAATTTAAATATTTTAGCTGAAAATGATGAAAAATATATTGCCATTACCAAGATAATTAAAGTTGATGGTGTTCCTATTCAATTAAGATTTCTTGATTCTCACAGATTTTTATCTGCTAGCCTGGCTACACTGGCCAGTCAATTACCTGATGATGACTTAAAAATTACACGTGCCTCGTTTCCAAATCAGGACCTGCAATTAATTAGGCGGAAGGGTGTATATCCATATGACTATGTTACAGATTTTTCTAAATTTGATGAGTGTTCCCTGCCACCTCAAGAAGAGTTTTACAGCAGAATCAGAGGATCTGGAATCACTGATGATGATTATCACCATGCCCAGTTGGTGTGGAACAATTTAAAATGCAAGACATTTGGTGATTATCACAAGGCATATTCGAAACTTGATGGGACCCTCTTAGCTGATATATTGCAAGCATTCAGAAAATCTTCCATGCAAAATTATAGGCTGGACCCAGTGTATTTTTACATTGCCCCGGGCCTAGCATGGGCTGCAATGTTTTTGAACACCAACATGCAATTGGATCTGATCCACGATCAAGATACGTATCTGTTTGTGGAGAAAGGTATAAGAGGGGGGATGGTGCAATGTTCCCAGAGATATGCCAGAGCAAATAACAAGCATATTATGCTGCCTGATTATGATCCAGCACTGCCATCAAATTATATACTGTATGTAGATGCCAACAACCTCTATGGTCACGCCATGATGCAAAAACTGCCATATGCAGGGCTTGAGTGGGTTGAAGATTTCAATATTGAAGATCTTCAGGACTTTGATGACAGTGACTATGGCCTCTTCTTAGAGGTTGATCTGACAATTCCTGATGATTTGCACAGCACATTTTCTGATCTGCCCCCAATTCCCGAGGTTCAGTGCTCACCTGGCTCTAAACAGAAGAAGCTCATGATGACCCTGGAGCCAAAAGAGGGTTATGTCATATATTACAAAAACCTCCAGTTCCTGATGAAACATGGTGTTCAAGTGACCAAAATTGGCAAAGTTTGGAGGTTCAGGCACTCAGAATGGTTGAAACTATACATTGATACAAATACAGAGCTTCGAACATCTGCAAAGAGCGAATTTGATAAGGGCTTGTTTAAATTGATTGTGAATTCTGTATATGGCAAAACAATTGAAAATGTCAGAAAACATACCGATGTTAAAATAATTACTGACCCCAGCCGGAGCAAAAAATTGATTGCAAAGCCTAATTTCAATTACAGAAGAATTTATGATGATCACATGGCACTTTTCAACATGAAGAAAACAAAAATTAAGTTTGATAAACCTATTTATGTAGGGGCTGCGATATTGGAAAGGTCCAAATTACATATGTTAATATTGTATTATGATGTGCTGAAACCTTTTTATGGTGATCGTGTAAAACTGATGTACATGGACACGGATAGTTTTATTCTTGATATTCAAACAGAAGATGTTTATCAAGATATGTTACAGCCTGAATTGTTTCAATACTTTGATACAAGTGAACATACAATAATTCAACACCACCACAACAAAAAGGTGCCCGGCAAGTTAAAAGATGAGACACTTGGTGATGTTATTGTGAAATTTGCTGGGTTAAGTGCCAAGATGTACACTTTTAAAACATGTAGTGCTGTTGTCAAAAAAGCCAAGGGTATTGGCAAAGTAACTGTTGACAAAGAGCTTAAATTTGAAGATTATGAAAATTGCATCAAATCCCAGAGTTCAATCAAAACATCAGAAAATAGAATTCAGAGTGTGGATCACTTGCTAACTTCAAATATTGTAAGAAAAGTGGCTCTGGACCCACATGATGATAAGAGATGCATTTTATCATGTGGCATACATACTTTACCTTGGGGGCATTGTGATTTGAAAAATGGCAATCAATGCACAAGCACAGAGCATGATTTGAAATAAATAAACATGCCTATGAACTTATTTGGGTTCAAAAAACAGGCTATTATGGAGCTGCCAACACCACAACCCTCTTCTGATATGCTGTCTAAACTGAGTGGCTTGTTAATTATTCATCTGAACAGCATACTTACAGAAGTTGATGATGAAACAGGCAAAACATTGTACATATTTAACAATAATTTAAATCATTACCAATTACCTGTAGGTGGGCAATTGCAATTTATTACAACTCCTGAGGGTGATGTCAAGATTTCAATAGGGAGAAATATTTATAGAATAAAGCACTCAAACATGATTTCTGGCACTGTTTATACTGTTTCTGCTGGTGACTGCTTATATATTGAGGTCTCGGGATCTTATGACAAGCTTATACCCTTTTTTATAGAATTAAGAATCAGATACTCTATAATAAATAACCACTAAAAGAAAATGCCTAATGATATATTTGGCCATACAAGGCATGAAGATCACAGTGATGAGATTCTGATGCTTGATGTCAGAGTCAAGAAATTAAGAAGTGATTTACAAGCTTTACAAACCACACTCAATGCCAGTCTTCAATTAGAAATTACAAATTTGCAATCACAATGCATGGACCCTCTCCTTAAAATTGATTCTGAACTCAAAGTGCTGCTTCAGAAATATACTGATTTGGCTACATTGGATAATTTTCAAAGTTTAGAAGAGGCTGTTGCAGCTCTTCAAGCCAAATTTAAGACCCAGGCTAACAACTCCGAGCAATTGAAACAACAATTGGAAGAGCAGATAAATAATGTCCAGGCACAGCTCCAAACAATTGTCAAAAGCATAAAATCACAAGAAGATTTTGATCTAGTGATTTCCACTCTAAAGGAACAGATTCAGTCACTCCAAATACCTAATCTGGACCCCTTGAACAATGCCATAGCCGAGGTTAAAGAAAAAATTGAGACACTTGAAAATTTTATGAACAACTTGCCATCTTCTGATGCTTTGAATGCAATAACTCGGAGTGTTGCCAACATTAAGCTGCAACTTGAAACATATGAAGATTTTGGAAAAATTCAAAGTTCCATAACTCATCTTGAAGGTACAATAGCAGCAGTGCAAAGTGATTTGGCAAATGTACTAGAATCCAGATTGCCTGGGATTGTAGACACCCTTGTAAGTGTCCAGCACCAGATCACAAAGCTTGAAAACCTCAACACTGAATCTGAGCTATCTCATTTTCATCACTTGATAGATGATATCCAAACAAAACTTGAAATTTTACAACAATCCACACCCTCTCAGGCAGATATAGCCCTGCTCCAAAATGCTATGCAAAATGTGGCTGATGCTTCTGAATTAAACAATGTGAAATTGGCACTTGAATTTTTACAAAATACAGTATCAAATCTGCCCACATCACAGGAACTTAAAAATATTAAGAGGGCAGTGAATCGCATATTGAAATCAGAAGATATCAAGAATATCCAGACAGAGATCAAGCAACTTACACAGACAGTGGCCACTCTACCAACAAATCAACATATTAATGAATTGCATGCCCTGTTTGAGGATATCAGAAGACAGGTCCATGATCTTACTGCTCAAAATTCAAAATTGGCAGTTGTTGAAAATTTACAGCAAATTGTACCTAATATCAAGCAACAGCTAGGAACCATGGAATCCAATCAAGCAAATGCCTTGTCTGTTTTTGCCACCCAGCTTCAAGAAATTGTGCAACAATACAAGAAACTTATTGTGGACATAAAAATCAAGCCAGGCCATGATGATGTTGTTAGAACGATCAATGAGCACCTTGAATCTGTAACAAGCAGATTGCTTACAGCAGAAAAAGAAATAACAGGCATAATCGAGAATCCAAAACATACAGTAATTCTTGAATTGTACAGCATCCCCAACAAAGAATATGATTCTCCATTTACACCAGGTGGCAAAATATATATGCTGTCCCCTGCACAGTTTTATTACCAGTTTTTTGTTGGGGGCACACTGAGACCAATCAAGATCAAATATTGGCTTCAACCACAGGCACATCATTACCCTACCTTATCAATAACAAATGCTGATAACAAAGTAAAAATCACCAGTGTAGAGTTAGAGGATTTTACAGATCCCAATACATTGGAAACAGCCTATGTTGAAGATGATGGCTCTCTGGAATTTAAAATACAAATAGGGGACAAATTATATTTAGAAAATCCTGCAGTATCAGCTGCTGAACACCCTATAGTTGCAATATTCTTGTTTACATATTATGTCTAGACAAATTATTGTTGATGAATTACACAGACAAGCCAGACATAATTTTAAGAGACTCCCAGTAGTCACAAAGAGCATAGATGATTTATGGCAGAGCGACTTGATTGAGATGGCAAGTGGGCAGTTGAAAAACTTAGACAAAATCAACAAGGGCTACAAGTATCTACTTACTGTCATAGACACATTTTCAAAATTTGCCTGGGCTGTGCCACTCAAATCCAAGACTGGAAAATGTGTTACAGAAGCCATCAGGACAATCATCAATCAGAGTGGAAGATCACCGCGCTATTTGCAAACAGATAATGGCAAAGAATTTTATAATTCTGTGTTCCAACAATTTATTAAAAGCCAGTCAATAAAACATTACTCGAGTTACAGTGACCTCAAGGCCTCAATTGTAGAGAGATTCAACAGAACCTTAAAAAATCTTATGTATAAACAATTCACACTGCAGGGTAATTATAAATGGCTTAATATTCTTCCAGAACTTCTACATAAATATAACAACTCGGTCCATTCCACAATCAACATGAAACCCTCTGAAGTAACTCCATCTGATGAGCAAAAATTGATCAGGACTGTTTATTATCCTAAATACCAGCCAACAATAAGAAGGGCCAAATACAGGGTGGGTGATCAAGTAAGAATCAGCAAATATAAGCACTTATTCAAGAGAGGCTTTACAAGAAACTGGAGCACTGAATTATTTACAGTGGTTCAAGTTAAACCCGGGACCCTTAACACATATATAATAAAAGATCACCGAGGAGAAATTCTCAAAGGCCGGTTCTATGAACAAGAGCTCAGCAAAACTAAACAGCCTGACACATATCTCATAGAAAAAATCATCCGCAGAAAAGGCAACAAGTTATTTGTCAAATGGCTGGGTCATCCGGAAAACAGCTGGATCGATGCAAACAAAATAATAATATGAGCACCTGGGATGTTATAAAAAGGCTGCCAGAACCTGAACAACAAAATAAGAGAAATGGCAAGTTGCTACCTGAAAATATTAGGTGTCTTATTGTTGGGCCATCTGCTTGTGGTAAAACTACACTAATGGTTGATAATTTTTTATTGGCACCCAACTGGTTAGACTGGAAAAACAGGCACTTGTATGTCTTCTCTAAGAGCTTGGAACAATTAAAATATCAGCAGCTGATGAAGCTATATGATGGATTGGATATTGCCATTTTTGAACCAGATGTTAAGCCACTTCATGAATGTCTCGATAATTCTGTTGTTGTGTTTGATGACATTATACTGGATAATCAAAACAAGGTTAGAAATTTCTTTACACAGGGGCGACACAAAAACATTGATTGTTTCTACCTGGCACAGACTTTTTCAAAAATACCCAAGCAACTGATTCGGGACAACAGCAATTTTATATGTGTGTTTCATCAAGATCATACCAACCTCAAACACATACATGATGAATATGTAGGTGGGGACTTGAGCTACAATGATTTTTCCAAGTTTTGCAGCAAGTGCTGGAACCAGGACAGTTATGGGTTTGTCACAATTGATATGACAAGAACACCTAACACTGGAAAATACAGAAATAAAATCAACGATTTTCTAGACGTTGAGACATAAATAAATAAACATGAAAAGGCCAATCATTGATGATCTTAAGTTAAGAGATTATCTTGTAAAAAGATTTAAGGGATGGAAATCACAGAACCGGGGAATATATGAAAAACACAAACAAACAGAACAGCCTGTAATTGACGCTATTAATAATTTAGGTAAGAATATCAAAACTGTTACAGAGCAAAATCAAGATTTGATCACAGAGCTTGTACCTGTAGCTGCCAGGAACATATTAGATTATCCATTCACCCCACTTTCCAGTATTCATACACCTAGTCCTATTGCTCCTCGAAGAATTGAGGCTAGTCAGGATCCTATTGAATTGGGTCTTCTTGCTCAAAAATATTTAACCACACCTAAAGACAACAAAGATGAGGTGTTTGGCTTATATGCTGACACAGAGCTTGATGGCAGCATCATACATAGAATTGGCAATTTCAGAGTAACATTTATGGGAGATGATATAATTGTATATTCAGAATCTCGACTTGGAGAAAAAGGTGCTTTTGTTAAGTACTCCGGAACACCTGGATTGTGGGAACTGATGACTAGGAAAAGGCCTGGCAGCTATACAGATCAAGATTATGAGGATTACAAGGAAATATTAATAAAATCAGATGCTCTGTACCAGAACAATGATCCCACACAAAAAAGAGTCAAGTCTAGCAGTGGAGCAAAATACAACAATTTAATCAAGCCCATATGGTCACAGATCAAGACAGGCAGTGGAATCAAACAATACAACACCCTGCCTAAAGAATTTGTGTGGGTTGATGATGTCAGGAAACTTGTAGATAGGTTGCTGGTGATAGCTGGGGAGGAAAATGCTGGCAACAACAATTTTTACAATGAAAAGGTTGGAATTATGGACATGATAAGCACTAAATTGTCTAATTTTATAGTGAATGACACTAAGGGGATTGGATATCTCATAAAAATTATTAACACTCTACCACCTAAATTTTGGAATATTTCTGAGGGTCGGGGCCTTGTTAATGACATTATAAACAAGCTGCCATTTGAACTACATATTCCAGGCTATCAGTATTGTGGTCCAGGCACAAAATTGGACCATAGATTAAACAGAGGTGATCCTGGTGTAAATCCCCTCGATGCTGCTTGTAGAGACCATGATATTGCATACAACACACATTCTGATCTTGACAAGAGACATGTTGCAGACAAGAAATTAGAAGAGGCTGCATTTGGTAGATTTGTAAGCAAAGATGCTTCTTTGTGTGAAAAAATAGCAGCATTGGGGACCACCATAGCTATGAGCACCAAACAAAAACTGGGGTGGGGGTTGTGAACATGTATATAATAAACCTACAATGAAGGCCAAGGGTGTTATGTATCAAATACCTTATGCAGGTCTCAAATCTCTTAAAACTATTGACAGTCTTTTGACCAAAAAGCAGCGCAAGAAAAAAAGCTCTTGTATTGCAAAGGGTCATGGTATGAAATTGTTGCTTAGCACCCCCCAATTAAAAAAATTACAGCAATCAAGAAAAAAATCACATGTGGGGGGTTTCATATTTACTATCCCGGCCATCTTAGCTGCTCTCGGGGCAGTTGGGAGCTTGGCCGGCGGATCAGCTGCAATAGCAAAAACAGTAATAGATTCCAAGAAAAATAGGGCAGAATTAGATGAGCAGAGGCGCCATAACCTGGCCATGGAGAAAAAAGGCAAAGGTGTTAAGAATAAGTTTAAAAAAAACAAGAGCCGCTTACAAACCAAGATATTGAAGCTTTAATCAAGCCACTGGGCATCAAACATTTTAGAGGTGTGTACATGTCCGATTCTTTACCAGAACAACCACTCAACAAAGAGTGTGGCATTGTTAATTTGGATGAGTACAAAAATCAGGGCACTCACTGGATCTGTTATCTTAAATATTTAAAAAATGAGGCATTTGTGTTTGATTCATTTGGAGGTGTTCCGCCTGAAAATTTAGTAAAATATCTAAATTCACCTAATCTTTATTACAATAATACCCGTATTCAAAACTTCAAAGATGTTAATTGCGGACATTTGTGTTTATCTGTTCTCAGATACATGTCTCAAATAAATAAACCATCAATTGAAAATTTTCAAAAGGCCTTGTGGTATTTAAAACATCATGGGGGTATTCCATCTCACCAGCCAAAATTCAATATTGAAACTTAAATTACATGATGATATAGTATATCCCAAAACAATAGCTCTCAGAGCATTTTACGGCATGTACCTGATCCCCAATATTACACACCACAACAACACAATTGCAGTTGGTTATGAAAAAATTGTCATCACTCCAGGGCAATATAATCTGTCCACTCTAAATGCTCAATTACCCAGAGGTGTAGTGTTAAGTCAAAATTCTGTCACTCACAGAGTAGAGATTGTATCTGCCACAGAAACAGTGGATCTGGGTACTATAGGAGAGCTGTTAGGCTTTGAGAACAACACAAAACTTGAAGCAGGCATCAAACACACTGCTATGAATATACCTAAATTCTTAGCCATAGAGACTCTGAATATTCACTGTAATGTGGCCGAGGGTATGATCACCAAATCAAATGGCATAGGCACTCACAAACAAACAGGCATCATTGCAACATTCAAACCTAATTCTGAATTCATGGAACCAATCATCTACAATCCATCCCCAACATTATATTTTCCTGTGTGCCATAATAGAATAGATTATATTGAATTGATGGTCACTAATGAAAAAGAAGAATTAGTTGATTTTGCTGGAGCCACAACAACTGCAATCATAGAGATTAATATTTAAATAAAAATACATACAATGGAAAATATTGAGAGTTATGAGCTACAATCATTCCCCCCAAACAGGAGGACATTTGCAAATTTAAATCAACCCAACACAGAGGTTGAGGTTGATCTTGATGTAGGGGATGGCTTTATACACCCCCACAGAGCAGATCTATACATCAAATTTGATGTTGTAAAGCTCGATGGAACAGATTATCCGGCAAATTCTAATATAAGACTTGTAGACAATTTTGTGCCGCATCTGTTTTCTGAAATTGAGATCAGAAAACATGGTGTTGTTATAAACAGAATAGATTATCCCGGCATTACCTCCACGGCTTTGGCCACACTAAAATTATCCAAAACCGAGGCTTCTTACTACCAAATAGGTGGATTTGAGGCTGGTGATAAAATATTATCCAAGAGCCATACAGTGCTGTTCCCGATGCGCCTGTTGCCAGGATTCTTCTCGGATTACAAAGATATTATGTGGAAGGGTGGTTTAAGAATCACATTTAGAAGAGCTGCCAATGATAATAATGCTTTGATGAGGTACAGCACATTAAACTCTACAGGGGAAGCTCTGCCCAATACCCTACCTGATGCAGGCAAATGCATTATTCAGACTATGGAGTTAAGAATCCCTGTTGTTGAGTATGAGGCCAGTTATGCTCTTAAATACAAAGCAGATATAATAAAAAATCCACAGGTTCCTCTGCAATTTTACACATATCAATGCGTACAGAAGCCTGCATCTGGTACATATTATGAGTTTGATGCTACAAATTCATTCTCCAGTATTCAATACGACATGCCTGATTTTGTAGTAGTATTGTTTCAGACTGGAAGACACAACAATCAGGAAAAAAATTCAAGTAAATTTGATAGCTGCAACATCAAGAACATATATCTTAAAAATGGCAGAAATGAGGTCTTTCCTAGAGAAAATTATAATTTAGACATGTCCAAGGATGATTTCCTCAAATTATATGAGGCATTTTCGGCTTTCAAAAGGGTCACTACTGGCAATACTGACATGTATTACACACCAGATGAATTCAAGGCACAGAGACCCATGTTTGTCATCAACACTTCAAAAAGAAAACAGGTTGTGGTGAATGACAGGACAAACATTAAAATTATCTGTGAATTCCATGAGGCATTACCTGATGACACCATATGTAGTGTCATTCTCATAGGTGAAAAATCATATATTTATGATGTAAGAAATGAGAGAGTCACGGAGCAGTTCTAGAGGGTCTCTGCATATTGCATTGTCTTAGTACTAGATATGCAAGATGGGCCTGGTGTCCAATTGAACTCAAACCGGAAGTGGACCGGAAGTGGACCGGAAGTAGACCGGAAGTAGACCGGAAGTGGACCGGAAGTGGACCGGAAGTAGACCGGAAGTGAATATGTGTGGGTGGGTGTGGGTGGGTGTAGGTGTGTATGGGTGGGTATGTATGGGTGTGGGTGGCCTAGTTTTAAGTGTGGGCAACAAGAGGGGCATATTTTCCTTTCTCAGGGAGCTCTTCCATTCCGAAAAAGCTCTTCCTTTCCGAAAAATATTTGAGGGCATTTTTACAAAATTCTTGGGTTATGCAGAGTACTACACTTGAGCAAAAAGCTCATATGCTCATGTTGAGCCTGTTTTAAGTGTAAGCAAATCTGCTAGAGGAGAACTCTTCCTTTCCGAAAAATTCTGTGCTGGTTGTAGCATCAAACACACTACTTATATTGTAATAACTTGGTGATGATTTCACTTGTGTAATGATGGACAATACAGCTATGGTGGGTTTTGTGGTTATTGCAGGCGCATACCACGAACTTCTAAAAAAGAGGCGAAACAACCTAGATGGTGGATTAGAAGTTTTCTAGCGAAAATAAATTCGGAAGGAGCGTATAACTCGTTGATGAGAGACTTACGTCTTCAAAGTGGATACGAAAACTCTTTAATGATTGGTGATATTCCACAACACTGACTCCTGTTCACATTGCTCTTTAAGTTTTACTATTTCATATTTCGACCACTCCATATTGTCCACAAAACAAACACTCACGTACAACTACACTCAAATAACAGGACGTTGTGTCGTGACGCCGCTTCAGTCCGAACAGCGAGCACGTGGTTGTAGTCGCGTCGTCTGTTTCTACTCTAGTGCGCATGCCCGTGCCCCAGGAACTTGCTGCAGGCTGTTTCCATTGGCGCATGTTGTGCGTCAAAATCGTTTGGGGCAATTTTGTCCCCGGCACTTGCGCCGCGGCATGTTGCAGACAGTTTCCATTTCAACAAATGCTTGGCACATGCCGCGTCGCATGCCGCGCGCCATGTTGCGCGGCAAATTTGTGGTAATTGAAACTGAGCTTCAGAGAAAACTCGAACGCAGACTGCAAGTACTCATTAGTTAGGTTTACCCACTACTTGGTGCATTGTAACAAGCAGGTAAGTTTATACGGCGTACGCTTTTAGGAGGAACATGAGTGCAGCCAATACGCAGCCAGTGCTAATGCGCTGTTGCCAAACTAACTGCTAGCGAGAGAGAGAGAGACTGCAGAACGGCTGAGTAGATACTTTTCAAAGTAATTTAAGCTGGTATCACTGTTTTAGCACGCACTTCTTCCGACGCTGATTCCTTGAAGTAAGACTACGCTTTAAATTTGATATTTCTGCCTTGTGAATGCATTGTTTTACCCTTGGTGCCTGTACTTCTTGTGCTAGGTTTCGAGAGAGACATTATTGAATAACACTCACGGAACACACACTATTGCACAAAGGGCTGTATGGAATCCTCTCACAACTGTTCTTTGTGGCGCACGAGTGAACGATAAGCGAATAATTTTACACAGTCCTCGCTACTAAAACGCTGAACTCAAACTGACTTAGACTCGAAGTGTTGGAGAACGTCCACGACGATGAAGGGTCGTTGTGCATGTTATGACGAATTTAACACCCATTGTTTTCCCAAGACACAACAACTCAGCTGTCAACACGGTGGCAAAGAAAAAAAAACATTCAGATGAAAAATAAAAGGGTCATTGTGTGTGTGTTGAGACGTGTTGTTTCCCAGTGTTCCTTCAAGAGACGATAATTCCATCTGTAGCCGACTTGGACAGTTAGTTTCAAAATGTCCTGCCCAATCTTATGATGAACTTTAAACTAGCGAGTTTTATGAAAAATTCTTGCGCGCAAGATAAATACAGAACACGGCGTTTAACTTGCGCGCCACACTTTCCTCCTAAGTGTACAACGTTGCACTCCAGCCATTGGCTAATCGCCACGGACAGGCTCTGCGTGTCCCCGCCCGATATCGCTTCTAAAACCGTCCGCCGTATAGTACACAGGATAAAATTTTCACTCGGGCGAGGTGGATTTTTACCCCCCCCCCCCCTATTTCCTACCCTTCTGATCCTACTTTCAACTTCCTCCAATAAAAAACAGGGCCATGTTATATACTGTCTCGTAGCCTTATTTTCAAAATACTCAAGTGCTACTGTAAGAGAACACGCTTATTGTAAGTATGCATAGGCACCGACTCCATGGGGTTTGGGGGGGCTCGAGCCCCCCAATGTTAACGATGTGGGGGCAGAGCCCCCCAAATAATTTTGCTTAAGAGGATCTAATGTATTATTTTGCTTCTCTTGTAAAGTTCACTCTGAATTGTGCCACATGAACTTAACTTTAAATACACATTTGAAATATTCTAGACCATCAACTTTGGGGGGGCTGAGACCGCTAAACCATGAACTTTTGGGGGCTATGACCAGAGACAGCAAAACTCATGACTTATTACTATATACTAAGTATGTAATTATGAGTATTGTTAAAATGTTTACTAAAAATAGTTTCAAGAAACGATGTGCATGAACTAGGGAGAGTGGATGGGACGTTCGGGCTACAAATGGCTCTCGCATGACATTCAGAACGAGATCATTGATATATTAGGGAGATCTGTTTTTGCGCTCCGTGGTAGCAGATATTAAAAGTCGGGAATATTTTGCTATTATGGTTGACGAAACTTGTGACATATCCATCAGTGGACAATTAACATTCTGCATTCGAACTGTGTATAAAAAATTTGTTATTTTTGAGGAATTCATGGGCTTTTATGAGATTCCGAACACTGAGGCCACAACTTAAAAAGTGAGTCATTCATTAATTTATTTCAGTGATCAGAGGCACCCCCAAAATTTTGACAAGTCGGCGCCCCTGTAAGTATGTGTTTGTTTACTATTACACAGTGACATCAAAATAACAGTAATCTCTTAGATTAAATTCCTACATGATTTTACAATATACTTGTTATTCTAATGTAGCAGCAACTTCAATTAATTATTGTCAACGATAAATCCAATTCTTTTTCAAACAAGTTCGGATCCCACTTTACACTGTACAGTCTTGATTAGCCTTTTTGTGCATAAAGTGAAGTTCAAAGTAAAATCAAGCAAACAAACAAAGAGCCACGTTTATGAAATCAGAAATTAGTTTTGGCTCTAATCAAGGGGGACGCCTTATGTCATTACAGCGTCGCGGATGCCACGACCCACTGTTTTCATTCTTCCCTCTTCTTGGTCACCTTCCTTATTTATTGGTATGTTTCTCCTCTTTTCCTTCCTATTTCTTCCACCACATCGTCATATGTCTTCCTCGGTTTACCCTTGCGCCTTCTTCTTTCTGGTCTTGCCTCCAATAACTGCTTGGGTCTCCTCCTTCATCCTAGTTACGTGGCCAAACCATTTCATTTGTCTTTTCATGACTTGGTTTACAATTCATGTTTGCTCCAGCTCTTCCCTTATCCTTTCATTACTTACTCTGGCTCTTCTTGTTTTGTCTACTACCTTTCGGTAGCACTTTAGTTCGACTGTCGTTATCTTGGACGAAGTTCCTTTCCTTTCGTTGGCCAGCTTTCCCTTCCATACAGTAGTTAGTATTGCTTCTATCACCGACTTACATATTTGTAGTTTTATTGTAGATTTATTGTTTGGCTGACTTGAAATTTTACTCTTCGGTTAATGTCACAACAATCGAATCCACAAGTCACGACAAATAATAATAATTAGCAAATAAATAAGTGAACATAAGAACACAGGCCCCCAAAAGATGAATGCAGCATACCAGACGCTATCAAACTCTGCTAAGCTCCCTCGCAGAATCAGCACATCTCCACGTAAAGTTCATATTATTCATTGTTCATACTATTAAAGAGTATGAACAATGTTGTTCACACTGAAAAGGAAAATGTAATCGAGTTAGGCGATAAGCCTGGCTAGTAAATCTTCCTGGCCGATGTCGTGGATAATTGGCTGGAGGCCAATTCTTGTCCACGTTCTGGCCATCAATTTATTGCATTCCATGACTGATTGATTTTCTATATTTTACTTCTCTTTTTGTGCCACTTTTGGCTAATTTGCGAAGATGGGGATGAGCGATGACATGAAATTGATGAATGGACACTCCCAAACATCCTTACCAGGCCTGGATTCGAACCCGGGACCCCTGGTGTCGTAGCGCGATGTGTTAACCACTCCGCCACGGGGCCGTCTAATCGCATTCCACTCGTCTATTCAAACTGCTAAGGACGAGAAATATGTTGTACTTAATGAAGTCACATAACACAGCCATCTAGAAGTAAAACCGCCAGAACTTTGAAATATCTGCTGTTTTTCAAACTGCTATAGATTCATTTTTATTTGTAAAGAGAGGAAATTTCATTGACAAATTTTTGATGCACCATTGCACCTCTGTTTTCACAACGCTACACACGGATCATGAAGGATGCGAGAATATTAAATCTTTTTTTCCCCGAAACTGTTAATTATATACAAAATATGTTTAAGGCTTACTGAACGTTTATAATGAGTTCCATTATTGTTCCTTATACGTAAACTATCTAGATTGTGTGGTCCGATAGAACGCCACTTTTATTAAGCCAAACCAAACTAATTTAACACACTTTTAGTCTGCAATCCGCGTGAAATTTACTCACGATTTCTAAACCCGTAAATCTCAGTGACATCTATTGTCGATTACAGGAAACCGTGCTCACTTTTGAATAACGTATCGTACTACAATGTGTTAGAATAGTTTCTCCAGACACGGCTTCGTTCATTGCTTATTCAAAATAACGAATATTTGATGCATACATATTTACGATGTCATCCGTGTTTATCAACATTTTCACCGGTACTCCTGAATTTCCAGTTAATTCTGATTTCTTGTTAAGGTGGCTTGTGAATGTATGGCTCTATTTTACTACACATTCTTAACGTATGGGAACATGCAGATATTATTATGAATTTATTAGTCATTATGATGTTCATTTACGCAACTCCAGCCAATTGGTAAGAAATGTTTTCTTCATACGAATTATAATTGTAGGCTGTTCGGGAAAAGGCACTGAAGTCAAAACGTGCAATGTTAGAGAGGGTAGAATTTTGTGTCTTTTTTTTTTATATAATAATAGCAAACATGGTGGGCTTGGTACAATTACTCACATTGTTGTTCGTGCAGATGAAGTGTGAGAAGTAAACGAAAGCAAAAATTACAATAAGCCTTAGTACATTATATATTCTCCCAACATGCAGTTACGTATAACACGTATGTAGATTTATTTACAAACGTTTGTTCAAACACAAACTTTATTAATAACGAAAGAACATTACATTTTAGCACAAACTTGCTACTTTCATGTCACATTTCTGTTCGTACATTTGCAATGAAAACAGAAAAAGAAACATTACAAATGTTACAAAATGAGACAGTTTAATAGCCAGATGCATAACCCCTGGCCTTAATAACTGCTTGGCATCTCCTGTGCATAAAAGCGACCAAGGACTTGCAGATGTCTGGGCTGATACCATCCCACTACTAAAGCTACGGTCCTCTTCAGATGTTCTTTTGACTTGCACTCATGTTTATTGACACGTTTCTTCAAAAAATTCCATAAATGCTCGATCGGATTCAGACCTGAACTTTAAACTAATTAGTGTTTGCAAGTGGTTTAGTACATTCTAGATCAACCAGTCCCTGTTGAGTTGAACAGTATGTTTGCTGTCGTTATCCTGCTGGAATGTCAACACACATGGTAACCCCATTTGCTGGGCACTTTTTTTCACATTATTCTTCAGGATATTATTACAGACATATTTGTTCATGATTCCACCAATGACTTGCATTTTCCCAACTCTTTTAGTCGACATACAGCTACAGATCATAATGGATCCTCCACCATGTTTTACCGCAGGCGTTGTATTGGCAACATTGTCCTGCGTATTTGCCTTCCTCCACACTCCGGTCACACCATCTGATCCGTGCAGGTTTATTTTGGTTTAATCGGACAAGATCACGCTGTCCCAAAACTCCTGATCCTTATGTAAATGCTCTTTAGCAAATCCGACTCTGTCAGTACGTTTGTCCTGTGCGAACAACATTGTGAGTAACTGTACATGTTGCATCCACGAGTCAAGTGTTCAAGCCTGCAACGATGCGTTCTCCGCGCTGTGGTTTGAATTGCTCCTCTAATTGGCGCTTTCGAACTGCACTAGGTGACGTCACTTACGACAAGACCATACTTCAAGTCTGCGCTTTACGCCTTTCAGACGCAGCCGTAGTGCGTTGACTGGTCAAATATAGTCTCTCGCTTGTAGAACGCTACAGAAAACTAATCTGGAGTAGCTAATCAGTGTTGGAGCGGTGGTGTTGATGCATCGGCGTCGATACCGGTTCAGCCCCTTTGTATTACAGAAAATACAGTAAAATCTAGTTAATCCGGACTATTGAGGGGGATAAGTTGACCGGTTTAACGAAAGTCCGGATTAACTGAAATAACCTAAAAGAACAGTAAAGTGCATTAAAACTCCGTTTATAGCAACAAAACACGTTTATTATGGTGTATTTCAAGGGCATAGGCCTAAATACACTATACAGTACAGTACAAAGTCTGCGGGAAACAGAATTTCATCAGTGGTTGACAGCCCTTTCTTTGGAAAGTTCTCTTGTTGACTTCTAGCCACATTTTAAACCTTGCTTTCTGCTTTTTTTTTCATTTTGCCTTTTGCTTGTCCGGATTAAGCGAAGTCCGGCTTATCGGGGTCCGAATTACCGAGGTTTTACTGTATGTTCGTTTTTTTTTCAGTGCTGCAAATTCTTTTGTTCTTTCCAGGTGGCGAACAACTACACCCTCCGTTTCGAGGAGTTCGAGCTTGATGGCAACATAGAGACCATTGTCAGCGCAAGGGAGATAGAGGTGCAAATGGTGTTCAACTATGAATTACTAGACTACGTCTCCTTCGCAACAGAATTTCCATTTTTCGAGTAAGCACTTTCTTAAGATCTAACACCTTACTCATGGTGCCTGTACGGGTTTATTAGGTAAACTTAGCCTTTAATAAAGAAGAAAAAAACACGAAATTCCGCGAAGACATTTCTCCTAGGGAAAAACTTGTAGTATGTCTAATGTAAGAAAAATCCAATTAGGCTATAGCTATAATGCTTGTTTATTAATATCCTTGAAACATACAAAGTAATAAAACGAAAACAAACATATGGTTAATAAAATGACTTGAAAGTGTTCTTATTAAAGTTAGTGTTTTCAAAAGTTGAAAGTGAGATTCGAAAATTCTTGAAAAACTTTGTCGTGTCCACTAGGAGAGGATACAGGGCATAAAACTCTTCTATTACGGCTTGCACTAATTGAATGGACCCAAAGCAGCCTTCGTTAATTCATTCCTTCTTGTTGTTTTCTCTAACGCCAATGCAATTAACAGCTAAGTCCGCTTAAAACGCTTAAACATTGTAGTTATAACAATCGTCAGGGTACAAGAAAAATCTGTCTATACTGCCAAGTATTCAACACCAGACTGACTATGATCGTATCTTGACCGGAGCGAAACTTGAGCGCTATTGTTATCAAGTCTAAAAGCGACAAGAGAGCTTGCCGTGTCACTTCAGTTCGAAACGTAGCCTTTATTTCTGATGGTTCGTTCCCAAGTAACATTTGACACGTTGGTCGGAAAACTCCTTAGCTTCACTACACTATGAACAATAAGGTTTGTAATCGAAAAGAAGTTTAGTGTTCTTAATATAAAAGAACCCAATAAATTAATATTCAGATTCTCATCAACAGGTTATCACCAATTAAAGTGCAAATATTAATATTATTGAAGTAGATCTCAATATATGAAAGTATTTAAAATTGATTTAGCTACTAGATTAGTGTACTAACATACAGAGGCTTAACGCAAATTTATTTGAGAGTCAAGATATGGAACAGGTAGTGCCATCTCCCGCCAATTGACGGAACTATTTGAACTTGATATCAACGAATGCCTGTAGGTTGAGTTGTTAATTTAGTGATAGAGCAACGACACGGAGTGCCATGGATCTGAGTTGGATCCTAGAAACCTAAAATACTCGCAAACTTCTCAATAAATCAAGACTGTTTCTCTTTTCAGAATCGTTGATGGAATCGTTTCTGGAATCGAAGACTTCACCGAATTTGCGAGGAACATCGAGGACTTGGTCGTGAATTTGCTGTACACGGAGCAAGAGTTCATCCATCAACCAGTTCACATATGCTTCGAAAATGCGCTGCGGGCCATCGGTTTACCACCGCGGCGGTAGATCGCCAGCATGTTTATTGTATTTTGCGATGGATTAAAATTATACATATTAAAAGCAAATTTATTCGTTAATAGTGGAAGAAATTGCGTAGAAACACGGAACTATTTTTGTAAACCAGATGATTTCCGCAAACATTCTTGTCTTTTTTTCTGTTTCGCTGGGTAAATCACGATCATGATGGTAAATTATGAATCGACAAACACAATTAATTACACATGTGTATATATGGTATATGGGAAACCGGGTTATTGCCAAACATTTAAGTTTGAGGGTGAATTAGTGAATTATTTGAAAACATTTTAGACATTTCATAGGTTCCAAAAAAAAAAAAAACTTAATACCTTTCCTTTAAAATCAATTCTGGAACAATGTTCCCAAACTATTTGCTTTGCACAAGAGACTAAGAAAAAAGTCACAGCTGTCATGTTCGGCATTGACCGGAATTTTCGGTGTAATGCCGAACATCGTCCCTGCCTTTACCCCTTATGAAAAATGGTTACTCTAAATCCAAATGAAGTCAAAAATAAGGAATAATGACGCTCTTTTTAAGCACCTTCAGAAAACTCTTTTGGGTCAAATTTGTACTGCAGGATAGCTTAGTGGCAGGTAGCTTCATTACCTCCTTTATACAGAGCATTCCGTGACATTCGCTACGAGACTCGGCGGCAAGCGGCCGGCGCTGACCGCCGCGCCGGGCCGCTTGCCGCCGAGTCTCGTAGCAAATGTCACGGAATGCTCATACCTTTTGTGGAAGGTTTTCCTTTTAAAGAGTTACAGGGTGGCCACTCTGGGAACATGTTAAAATTCAAGTATAATTCCGGGGTTTCAATGCAAAATTTAGAAAAATTCAAGGCTACAGGCAGATGTTTTCTCAATTTCAACTTTACGTTAACCTCGCCACCTACACACATCAATATATTAGCAATATTAAGGGTCTGTGTGATTCCAACGTACCAAAAATGTCTGATTCAAATCAATTAAACGGTATATAATGTTTAAAATATTTAAAGTGCGGAGTTTCACACACTCGAATTACATCTAGAAGCAAAAGTCCCAAATGTTACGGGATTTACTAATCTAGGAAAAATTGTTTATTGTCTACGAATTTCCAACTCAAATTTACCTAATCATTCTTATCTTCCAATAATGTTTCATCTATCAGATAGATGTTTTCCAAAGGACTCTAACAAAGCAAACGGATTGAGATAATTCTGTTCCATTTTCCACGCAACTTTCTTTTCCTTCCTCGATAAAAATAGAAGCTAAACTTGCTACCCCCTTTCGTGAGGAACTATAATGTTATTTACCACGGTTATAGAAATATCTTAATCTCAGGGATAGGTTCTATATTCGAGAATTCCAAATAAGAAAGCGTTTTGTAGCCAAGAGGATATAGTTAAATGCGGATCTATATTCTGAAAACCGTACACAATACGGAGAAAAATATATATATAGCGAAGCTTATATGTACAATGAAATATATGATGATTCAAAAATTACATCGGTTACATTCTTCTTATATATATATATATATATATATATATATATATATATATATATATATATATATGCATCATTGAAAGCAAAATCTTCTTCTTCATCATCTTCTTCAAATACAGGGTGGTCCATATGTCTTGTTACCCCCATAATTTTACATAACTTGATAATAATACAACTTTATTTTATAATAATACAATATAATATAATGAAGTGTAAGGTAACCATTATTTTCATGGCACAAAATGACACGGCGACATGACCTGTGTGAGATTTTACGAAGCAAATTTTTCGTGATTCTTGTCTGAAAGGCTGCCCTAATAGCGTCCTATAATTGTTCTGTTGTTTGGTATCATTGTTGTGATACCTTTTCCTTAATAATGCCCCAGACGGCATTGTCACAAGACGAGAGATCAGGGCTTCTGGGAGGCCAATCCAGAGGCGCCGGATGATGTACCGATTCGCGTCCTATCCACCTATTGGGATACAATTCACTTAAACATTCCCTGACGGCGATGGCATAGTGGGGCGGTGCTCCATTATGTTGAAACCAGGAACGTCCCAGGAGATTCATTCTTTGGAGCTGTGGAACAAAAAATGCCCGTAACATGGCGAGGTAGGAGTGTTGATTGACTATGCCATCGAAGAAATAGGGACCTATCAAGTGTTTAGCGGACATAGCGACCCAGAGCATCACATGTGGGGGGTTGTTTTCCAGCTCTTCGTAATAATGCGTGACTTTCCTTGGACCAGAAATACACATTCCTTGCACGTACACTTCGATATTTTGCGCATTCATCGGAGAAGAAGAAGACGCTCTTCTACATTGTAGGAGCTTGTGTCAGCCATCTCTGCAAATGAAACACTGAATTAGAGATAACAAGATATTGATTCGGGGGGGGGGGGGGTAACAAGACATATGAACCACCATGTAGAAATGGATTATCCTTCCCAATAAGAAAGGCTTCTTGTTCTTTTCTTCTCCTAATTTTTGGAAAAGGCTTCTTCTTCCTTCCTATCTTTGATTTGGGAAAAGGCTTCTACTTCTTTTCTTCTATTTTGGGAAAGGCTTCTTCTTTTTCTTCTTATTTATTTTTTTTCTTTTAAAGCGTAATCTCATTTATTACATATATATGCTCGCTTTCCTCGCTTCTTTGGCATTATACAGCAACACAAGCTATATACTTATAGAAAGATTAGGGGCGACTAAACTGACAGTAGCGCCACCTCCTATGTAACGACCAAAAGGGGAATAGTCCAGGATCGCTAACAGCAAGCGCTGCCTATGGCCCAGTGCGTCTAATAAGGAGCGCAACCATAAGTGCTTCGGGGTTTCTAATTGAACACAGCGCCACCGAGGGACGGACAAACACAAAAGCTGATGACTTTCTCCTCGTCAGAGGTATTAAATCAAATTTTGATCACTAGGATCAAAAAGGAGATACATTTCTGAATTCATTTGCTCACTTATTAACTTTCCTAATTGTTTCATATACGAGCATATTCTTAATTATCTTAATTGGCTATTTACAACATTCCCAGAGACAATAATTCATGCATAATTCCCGGAATTCAAGGAATTCCCGGTGAGTAGCCACCAAGAAGTTCAACATTGATAAGTTAAAAACAAAGGAAATAAAAAATCGATTCATTCTAGAAGTAAATAATAGATTTTCAGTATTAGGAAATGTGTTAGAGGAGCAAGAGGGAATTCCACTGGAGACAATAAATAAATGACAAATGGACCGAAATTAAAAATACATACAAGGAAATTAGAGAAGAAGTTTTAGACTGTAAAGAAATCGGCAATTCGGATTTCACTTTGAACTGTAGGTCCGGTCCCAAATAGCGTATCTGTGCCTAAACTAAACTTAAAACTTCAATATTCAGCTGTCCCTGAGTTTAAAACTTGGAAATCACTTCGGCAAGTTCAACAAGGTTTATCTACCTGGCCGATGTACCTCGACAAAAATCCAATTAGAACAATAACTCCTTCAATCAGCAGATAATGGAGCTTATAAACAGTAATTGACCTTCGTTTCATCACTTCTTACGTAACAACCCGCCCATGTGCCTTCCCCACAAACAGGATTCGTTACAAGTACTCCGCCATCTTGTAGAGATAAGTGACTTTGAGAAATACCGAGATACTGTCTAGAAAACAGACCCCGAATTGTTCCAACACGTCCATTCTTCTGTGCAGCCTGTTGTGGTCTCGGAACCAGCGTTGGTCAACAAGAGAGGTCAGTGTTTGTACCGTAAAGAGTAATCCGTACCTGGCCAACACGTTTCTTGTGTATTTTTTCAATATATCAATGTGTTTTCATGATTAAGTTTTACAATAAGGAATAGATGTTGTCATCAGTAGAGTGCCACACACGTAAATTTGCCGTTGCGTAGAAACGAATTTTCGTTTCGTCTCCCTCTCTCTTAGCATCATGTGTTCTACCCTGCTCGAAAACCTTCGCTATTGTTGCCACATTGTCATTCCATTCCTGGACACACTCGCGCAAACATCATTGAAAACAATTGAATAGTGCTCCAGCTCGCGGTTCCCACCGTTCGGTAGGGACGCTAATGTGGCAATATAGCACGGCGTAGTGCTTGCTTCTTTTATGCAGTGCATGTTCATTGGCTAGCTAGTAACTAGTGTTGCCAACTGTAATAATGAAGCACTATTTCTGTCACGGAAGGGGAAAAGGCAGGTAAAGTGGCGGTGAGTTTTGTTGGATTGGAAGCACCATATTTTTATTTTATACTAAGTATTTGACCGGTTTGACGTTGTGTGCGTGTATTGCGTGTGTGTATGTAAAATTGTGTGTTTGCTAATGAACGTTAAATTCCATAATGCCTCCAGTTCTGTCGAAGTTGAAATCAAAAACCTTGCATAGCCAAGCTCGGGAAATTCTAAGCAACGTGCACGAGTTCATGAAGGAGGAAGCCAGTCATGGTGTTAGCATCCCAATAAAGCATTTTGGCAAGAGAGCAGCGAACAGCAGCAACAAATTGTTCATATTTCATAATTTTGGAATTATTCAAAATAAATAAATTATGTGGCTCCAACATCATTTCAACTCTGGCTCCGGCACGTGTTCTTGTAGATATTGCATAGAGGAGGCTGTCATTTTTGCTGCTTAATGCGATATATATTGTTTTCTGTGTTAAAATTGCCATGCTTTGATGGGTGACCAAGTTCATAGCAGGGCCGGCGGAAGGGGAGGGCGAACCGTCCCATCGCCCAGAGCGGCAAAATTTGAAGAGAAGAAAAAAATAAGCCTATTGAAAACTGTGATCGAGCGAGATATTCTTTTGCGCTGAATAGTATTGAAATAGCATAAGAAGTCTCATTATTTATTTTATATTTTGATGTTTTAGTTAGGAATATATTGATTTTCAATTTTCCGTTGCTGCGTAATGACCGGGGGGGGGGGTCGAAATAGAGCGGCATCTGCCGCCACCTCCCAGGGAGGCAAAATGACTAGCGCCGGCCCTGGTTCATAACAAAAGAAAAAGCCGCGCAGCTTATCGTCTAGTGGCAGTATATGTACTTGTTATTGTTGTGGAAGCCGGCATCCTTTGTAAATGTACAACAAAGGCAACCGACTGTCGCCGATCTCAGAGAGGAAATAATAATATTGCTTCAGGAGGAGTGTTATGGTGCAATTGTAGCGGTTTAACACGTTGGCATGTTATTATCTGCCGTTGCAGTTCCATACCAGTGTATACGGGTTTTGGGAGTGAAAAGTTAGAACGCCACCAGTGCATTAATGCAATGAAAAATAATATATATATTTTTTTATTTTGTTTGAAATCACTCAAATAAGGAATCGTATGAAGAAGTCTTCTTTGCAGCATTTTTGGTAATTTTACTTATGTGTTAGTTCATATTTTGCGAATTTTTAGTTCATATGTATGTAGCTACATACAAAGCCACTTGTTAGTACATATTAATCCTAGTCCTGGTATAATGCATGACGTTTAAAACTCATCGTTAGATAGACCTGAATTATCTAATTTTATTGTTGTACGTAACAGCTGTGCATCGGCGCACTGCAGCGATTTTTCTATCTGCTCCATTAGCAACACTGCTTCTTTAGTTGTTTCGCGCATCGCACGGCAGAATTATCTGCGCTGGACTCTACATAGACAAAACATGATACAAGAATGGCTGAAACATACAGAGCTACGGGTTGTCAGTATTAAAGTTGTCCTTCTCAGAGCCCTCTGGAGGCCGTTCGAAGCAACGGATTGCGCTAAAACTTGGTATAGAGGCTACGAAGGGCACGGGGAACAAAAAAGAAAATTCAAATTTTCACCACCAGGTCAAAATGTGGCGCTGAAATCTCATGCACGGTGAACATCATCCGCCATTGACCACACTGCCTTAGACCTGCTTTAGACGAAAGCAATCCCTTTAACATTTTCGTAGCATAAATAAAAATGCTTCCAAAAATCTTATAGAAGATAGTACTTTACACGGAAGCATTTCATGGAACATTTCGGTTAGCATTTGCGACTACAATGTATAATTTATACAGCACGAAAGGCACGTCGAGTTATACCATCTATGCTGAATGCAAGTTGTTTACAATTGAAACAACTAAAATATTATTCCATATGTGTACTGTCAATATTATAAAGCATGTATTTAAGCGCCGCCATTGATTTGGACCTAAAACCATTTAATAGGAAACATTCCTCTGGGTTGAATAGTTATCGTGTTTTAAAAATGTGAAGTGATACATTGTTTACATCTCACGCGGCCGCCATTACATCTACACTCGTGACCTAGAGATTCTATCCTTAAGAAATGCCATGAAATATGTTATGGCATCTGAAATTCCTTAAGTTTTTTCACTTTACATGGTAGCATTATGGTAAGTGCTAAGGGAAATGCTTTCGTGTAAGGCGGGCCTTACGCTTCCAAAAGGTCATTCACATTGACATGGCATACATTGAACACTGCTATACCGATAAAAACTCAAATTACTGGTTTGTGTTAATTCAGCGCCACAATTCAACCTAGTGGTGAAAATTTGAACTATAATGTTCACCACCAAACGTTTACCCATGGTCTCCAAAGCCTTTGTACCAAGTTTCAGCGCAATCCGTTGCTTAGAGTAGGATACAGATGGCTCTGGAGTGGTAGGTATGGAGAAGATAGAATTACATATTAAGAATACTAGAAATTTAAATCATCTTTTAAGTCAAGGATGAATTCATCATTTTGTACAGAATCTTGTCCCTTACCTAGTCTTGTAGCACCCTTCTAAATTTTTTCAAGGGGTGCATAGTGAGGTCTCTCTGGTAAGATATTGAACAGTTTAATTCTTATGTGTTTGTAAGTACTCATATTGTACTTGGCTTAGGCTGGTTGATAGTGTGTAAACCCATAACTGAATTTTGTGTTGTGTCTGTGTACAGAGTGTCGTAGATTGTATTTACGAATTGGGCTAAGGTTCGATTCCCCGGCTGGTAATTTCAGGAGGGAATCTGTCCAGTAATGTCCCTGCACGGAATGGCTCTGGGGTTCACGCAGGCACTAAGAAATTGGGTACCTGGGTGTATTGGATCAGAACCTCTCCTGGTCTGAGCATGTCAACTTAGCGAGTTTAAACATTTTCTACCGACCAAGCTCGTCCAAGCGCTCATCCCGCACCTTGACTACTGTACCTCAGTCTACTCTGATCTATTAGATGATCTACGAAAGTCTGCAGAAAGACCAAAAGGACTGCGTCTGGTTTATATTCCACTGCAAATACAGAGATCACCTATCTCCTTTTCTATGATCAATTAAACTTACTTAAACTGACCGATCGAGGAAATGTACAGTCCTGTTCACATAAAGTGGCACACTTTATAGGGTTGAACAGTTGAAGAATGTGCCACTTTATCTGAACAAAAGTGTACATAATCTTTCCATCAGCAGTTTATATTCTAGGCTATCTCTCTGCGAAGCTTGAAGCATAGAGTAAAATACAGAAGAAAAAACGATAACTAATTCAAGGGCTCGGGTGTAAAACATGGTAAGTGACATTTTGGTTATTTTTGAGTTATAAAGTAAAATGTGCAATCCTTCAATCTTCGAGTGAAATTGCCATGTCATACAATTTGCATTGGACTCACAAGGGAGGTTATCTAAGTGTCCCCCTCCGAGTTCCATGAAACTTTGCAGTTGTATAGAGGGGCCCAAAGGAAGAAGTACGTGTTTTTGTGTTTCAGCTAAAAAAAAAAACTGTTTTAGCGGGCAATACCCGCTCAAATGTCACTTAGATAACCTCCCTTGTCAGTGAAGCCTTCTGAAATTGGAAATCACAAGATATGAATTTATCTACAGTACATCTTCTAATAACCTTTGTTTCTTAATGAACTCAGAAATGGCCAAGATGTAACTTACCATGTTTTACACCCGAGCCCTTCACCTGTGAATAAACTTGCTCATTTCAATAAGACGATAGATAATGGGCGATTCTGAAGTTGGCAACCTGATTTCTTACAAGTTGGCAACCTGAATGCTCAGAAGTTGGCAACCTGAATGCTCAGAAGTTGGCAACCTGAATTCTCAGAAGTTGGCAACCTGAATTCTCAGAAGTTGGCAACCTGAATTCTCAGAAGTTGGCAACCTGAGTTCTCAGAAGTTGGCAACCTGAATTCTCAGAAGTTGGCAACCTGAGTTCTCAGAAGTTGGCAACCTGAGTTCTCAGAAGTTGGCAACCTGAATTCTCAGAAGTTGGCAACCTGAGTTCTCAGAAGTTGGCAACCTGAATTCTCAGAAGTTGGCAACCTGAGTTCTCAGAAGTTGGCAACCTGAATTCTCAGAAGTTGGCAACCTGAATTCTCAGAAGTTGGCAACCTGAATTCTCAGAAGTTGGCAACCTGAGTTCTCAGAAGTTGGCAACCTGAATTCTCAGAAGTTGGCAACCTGAGTTCTCAGAAGTTGGCAACCTGAATTCTCAGAAGTTGGCAACCTGAATTCTCAGAAGTTGGCAACCTGAATTCTCAGAAGTTGGCAACCTGAATTCTCAGAAGTTGGCAACCTGAATTCTCAGAAGTTGGCAACCTGAATTCTCAGAAGTTGGCAACCTGAATTCTCAGAAGTTGGCAACCTGAATTCTCAGAAGTTGGCAACCTGAGTTCTCAGAAGTTGGCAACCTGAGTTCTCAGAAGTTGGCAACCTGAATTCTCAGAAGTTGGCAACCTGAATTCTCAGAAGTTGGCAACCTGAATTCTCAGAAGTTGGCAACCTGAATTCTCAGAAGTTGGCAACCTGAATTCTCAGAAGTTGGCAACCTGAATTCTCAGAAGTTGGCAACCTGAATTCTCAGAAGTTGGCAACCTGAATTCTCAGAAGTTGGCAACCTGAGTTCTCAGAAGTTGGCAACCTGAGTTCTCAGAAGTTGGCAACCTGAATTCTCAGAAGTTGGCAACCTGAATTCTCAGAAGTTGGCAACCTGAATTCTCAGAAGTTGGCAACCTGAATTCTCAGAAGTTGGCAACCTGAATTCTCAGAAGTTGGCAACCTGAATTCTCAGAAGTTGGCAACCTGAATTCTCAGAAGTTGGCAACCTGAATTCTCAGAAGTTGGCAACCTGAATTCTCAGACGTTGGGAACCTGAATTCTCAGAAGTTGGCAACCTGAATTCTCAGAAGTTGGCAACCTGAATTCTCAGAAGTTGGCAACCTGAGTTCTCAGAAGTTGGCAACCTGAGTTCTCAGAAGTTGGCAACCTGAATTCTCAGAAGTTGGCAACCTGAATTCTCAGAAGTTGGCAACCTGAATTCTCAGAAGTTGGCAACCTGAATTCTCAGAAGTTGGCAACCTGAGTTCTCAGAAGTTGGCAACCTGAATTCTCAGAAGTTGGCAACCTGAATTCTCAGAAGTTGGCAACCTGAATTCTCAGAAGTTGGGAACCTGAATTCTCAGAAGTTGGCAACCTGAGTTCTCAGAAGTTGGCAACCTGAATTCTCAGAAGTTGGCAACCTGAGTTCTCAGAAGTTGGCAACCTGAATTCTCAGAAGTTGGCAACCTGAGTTCTCAGAAGTTGGCAACCTGAGTTCTCAGAAGTTGGCAACCTGAATTCTCAGAAGTTGGCAACCTGAATTCTCAGAAGTTGGCAACCTGAATTCTCAGAAGTTGGTAACCTGAATTCTCAGAAGTTGGCAACCTGAATTCTCAGAAGTTGGCAACCTGAATTCTCAGAAGTTGGGAACCTGAATTCTCAGAAGTTGGCAACCTGAATTCTCAGAAGTTGGCAACCTGAATTCTCAGAAGTTGGCAACCTGAATTCTCAGAAGTTGGTAACCTGAATTCTCAGAAGTTGGCAACCTGAATTCTCAGAAGTTGGCAACCTGAATTCTCAGAAGTTGGCAACCTGAATTCTCAGAAGTTGGCAACCTGAATTCTCAGAAGTTGGTAACCTGAATTCTCAGAAGTTGGTAACCTGAATTCTCAGAAGTTGGCAACCTGAATTCTCAGAAGTTGGTAACCTGAATTCTCAGAAGTTGGTAACCTGAATTCTCAGAAGTTGGTAACCTGAATTCTCAGAAGTTGGTAACCTGAATTCTCAGAAGTGGGAACCTGAATTCTCAGAAGTTTGCAACCTGAATTCTCAGAAGTTGGCAACCTGAGTTCTCAGAAGTTGGCAACCTGAATTCTCAGAAGTTGACAACCTGAATTCTCAGAAGTTGGCAACCTGAATTCTCAGAAGTTGGCAACCTGAATTCTCAGAAGTTGGCAACCTGAATTCTCAGAAGTTGGCAACCTGAATTCTTAGAAGTTGGCAACCTGAATTCTCAGAAGTTGACAACCTGAATTCTCAGAAGTTGGCAACCTGAATTCTCAGAAGTTGGCAACCTGAATTCTTAGAAGTTGACAACCTGAATTCTCAGAAGTTGACAACCTGAATTCTCAGAAGTTGGCAACCTGAATTCTCAGAAGTTGGCAACCTGAATTCTTAGAAGTTGACAACCTGAATTCTCAGAAGTTGACAACCTGAATTCTCAGAAGTTGGCAACCTGAATTCTCAGAAGTTGGCAACCTGAATTCTCAGAAGTTGGGAACCTGAATTCTCAGAAGTTGACAACTTGAATTCTCAGAAGTTGGCAACTTGAATTCTCAGAAGTTGGCAACCTGGCTGTCGTTGGGATGACAACGTGGCTTCCTTGAATAAGCCAAGAGCGAGCAAAATGGATGTGTCTAACCACTTATACCGAGGGTTTAGGCGAGCCTAGTCTTCTCCCTTCCTCCATAACCTAGAACCACGTGTCATCGTGAGGTAGTCCAAGTCTTTGACTAAGCTTACCATACTCTACTAAACAATGGCTTTAAAAGAATCCGCTTATCTATCAAGCAGATTTCTGACTGCCATAACCTCAACACCAGATCGCAAGATATATCTCAGCTGTCAATTCACCTTCACAGCTCAGACTTCTACACAAACTCCTTCACGGTGTCCACTGCCCGTCTGTGGAGCAAACTGTCCCTCGAAATTCGAAATGCGTTCACAATATCTATTTCTTAGAGTCGAATAAGATATTTCCTAAAATAAGTTTACTTCAAGGAATAAGTCATGAATGTCAATCTAATTTAAAACAACTGCAAAAAAAGACACTGAAATCAGTCAATCGTTTGTTGACTAGAGCTAGTATTTGTATGTAATTACATATTCTATTCCTTTCTAGATACATACCTTGAACACGAAAATGTCAACGAATTATGTAACTGGCATTATTTTGCATAAGTTTTATGTAACATATTTTTACATATTTGCCAGGATATTACATATTTTACATATTTGCTAATTTATTTTACATAAAACAACATATTTCGGTATTTTTTTCCTATCTTCATCCTTGCTCCTGTATTTTCCATCTCTGAAACATGATGAAGAAAATTTGCATCTCATGTGATGTCATATTTCCTAATCAATGAGATGCATAGTGCTTACAGTCACCTAAAATTGACCGCCAAGTCGAAAGAGAGGATGAAGAAGAAAAAATAATTCTGCAACTGTTATTTACTGGAGTTTCTCTACCCTTCTCTTTCTGGTCACATATTTTCGTTTCGCTTTCAGATTTAGGATAAGCAGATACAAAGCATTCCCTGACATTCGCTACGAGACTCGGTGGCAAGCGGCCCGGCGTCAGCGCTTGTCTTCCCGGTGAACGGGGTTCGCGACAGTCGCTACAGTCTGCTATTAAAATTACATTTTTCATATTGTGTACTAACCTTGACTACAGAAGATGTTGAAAATTATGTCCCTCTGCTGCAACACATTTCTGGAATGTCCGAAGGAAATTGGCATTTACACCTGCAAGTTCGTCTACTGCAATTCTCCCGATTTCTCGTACAATACTCTCTTTAAACCCAGTTACAAAAATTCACACGACTCGCATTATCTCTAGGCTGTAATTCATGCATTATTGTCACTCTGTAGGGCTTAAATGTAAGAATTTTAGCGGCTCTAAATGCTGTGGTTTTTGAAACACCCGTTTCTTGTGAGAGGCGGCGGATAGATTTCCGAGGAGACTGTTCTAACCTTTGTCCTATCTCATCGAGTTTTTCCTCAGTAAGTACACGTGGGGTTTTCTTTCCACTTTTATTCAGAACTGACTCTGTTACTCTAAACTTTTTTACGAGGTTTAATATAGTGGCCCTATGTGGAACGGGAACACCAGGAAATTTCGTTGCAAAACGTCGTCGCACTTCTGCACAATTCCTCTTTCCGAAGTAACACTCGACAAGATAAATCCTTTGTTGTAATGTAAACTTTTGTGGTGCCATATTAAGCCACAATCTTCAACACACGGACACGACACAACACAACTTCCGAGGGAGTATTATACTGGCGTCAGTCTGCAACCTCAACAGAAAGGGAAAAAGAGCGAAGGCAGGGAGAGCGAAAGAAACAGACTGTAGCGTGTGACTGTCGCGGACCCCGTTCACCGGGATAGACAAGCGCTGACGCAGGGCCGCTTGCCGCCGAGTCTCGTAGCGAATGTCAGGAAATGCTCTGTAAAAACTTGGCATCGGTGGACAAGAAAGTACTTTCCTGTACGTAGCGAGTTACACAATATGTTCCTTTTTGCAATACGTACAAAAGTAGCTATGTATTTCATTCGATTGTTCTTTCGGTAGACGCTTTGTTTTTACAGTTTGTTTCGAAAGTTACGAAGAGCTCTCGTACATATTTACATATTCTACAATAATTTGCGATTTGAAAAGTAATTAATAGTTGACAAATATGTTTCTTAAATATGTGCAATTTGATGTGCTTTCTTGAGTTTATAAATTTCATACAAAATTTAATTTGAATAACTTATGTGTTTAAAATTATGTTGAATATGTTCAAATAAAATAAATATCTAGCAGAATTCTGGAAATTGCTTAGATACTCGATTATTATTATTAATATTACATATTCTATGATACTTTAGCTACATATCCTTTTCGTAATACATATTTAGGTACATATTTTACGAATTATTGTTACATATTTATGTACATATTTTGTACTTTCATATTACATAAAAATCCGGGCTCTAGTTATGACACTACTGCAATATTACCCCAATGTTTCCGAAATGAGACAGACGTGCATGTGTGTGTGTCTTTCCTTACAGTCTGTCTCGGTTATCTCTGGAGGGAGCGAACGAAAACAAGTGTCTGCGCAAGTAGTGACTCGACAGGGCTCTGTTAGTGAACGCGAAAGAGGGAATGGGATTGCGTAGAGGGCAAAACGACTGCAACTACCACTCGTTTGCAGGAGCGTGTACTGCATCGCTCCATCCACTCGCTTTCTCCCCTTCTCTACCATCATGCGCGGCCTTGCTCCAGAGATTCCCGGGATAGAGTATAGGTTTATATTTTTTTGTGTTTACTTTTCCCATTGATGAAATTACTTTGTACTATCTTGTGTTGAATATCCTTGACGAAATGATTTTATTCCTTGTATCCATATTTCAATGAAAAACTGTAGATGTGTTCATGGTTAAGTAGTAGAAAATGCTCAAACAGTCTTAACTTTGCCATGGAAAGCATTACGAAATAAGACCGGAGCATGGTGCTGATCACATCACCGAGATTGTCCATTTTGCAATCTGCAGGGGGTTAGCTTAATCTTATCTTTTAATTGAAGATACAAAGTAGTTAAGAGTCTGTTATGCCTCTGATAGCGGTTTCTAAAACGTATATACTTTATAATTTCACTAGGAACTTCAATCTGGGAGCTAAACAATGAAGGTTTTGCTGTTGGCCATTCTTCCCGTCCTTGCGCTCTGCCAAGATGACGCGTTGAACGGCTACGTGGACCAAGTCCTCCACGAGGCGCTGGAACTAATCCTGGAACAACAACTGGATCCCCTGGACCTTCCAAACGCTACTCTTCCACTAAAAACACAGGTAGAGTTCTCGCAACATAGCTCTAACTTCCGTTTCAGGCTTAAATTAGTCTTCGTGGACAGTGTTTCCATCTACAAGGTGCCCACAACGTCTAGACAATGATGATACTGTTCAGATTACACGTGACCTATCACACTTAACCAAAGACGACCGAGTTGAGATAAACGACAGCACGGTCACCTGACTTCAACTCCATGGACTTAACCACATGGGAAAATTAGATCTGGTAAATTTTCCGTATCCGGAAAACGCCTGAAACTCGCTATTTATGTCACTTTCCATATTCGTACTTAAGTATTCTGCATTAAGAAACATTGCTAAAGGTGGTATTTTGCTTTTTCACGGAAATAATCTATATTTTCGACGTATGGAGTAAGTTTTGTTCGTTTCTTTTTCCCTTCGGTAATACGCGAAATGGAGGTCACAGTTTCACTACCGTAGTCGGCATGCAGTGTTTCCAACCCACTCCACCCAAAAATACATACGTAGCCCCACAAACCATTGACGCATAGCCCCACGAACCATTCATACATAGCCCCACGAACCATTTCCGGTAAGGTTAGGTTAGGTTTGGTCACGTTTAGGTTAGAATAGTTAAAAATTGGTTTACAAAAAAATGCGTAACCCCACACAACATTCTCGCATAGCCCCACAAACCATTGACAGATAGTCCCACGAACCATTGACACATAGCCCCACGAACCATTGGTACATAGCCCCACAAACCATTTGCGGAAACGCACCTTCTTCAGTTACAAAAACACGTCTTTGGAAACACTGACGGGGATTACGTCATCACACACAGGTAATATCCGGCTGGAGGGAAATGGACGCAACAGCTTTCGTGCATCGGTCACACATTTATATCGAAAAATACATGATTTGCCGGCAAATTTCAATGAACGATGCGAGAAAACACTTCCCCGAACTTCCGCAAGTCTAAAGAAACTGCATTCGGTAAGTAATTTCTCCTGTAAATTTTAAGAAATCCGTTTTCCGGATACGGAAAGTTTACCAGAAATCCTAGGTGAAAAGCCGTCTCCGGGAAAGGATATGCACCTCAACAGCTGATCTAGGTCTTCAAATTTTGAGGAGAATTCAAGAAACTATGAAACTTTTGAGGATGTGTGTTGATAGCGGATAAATGGGGAACGTTTCACATTCAGGAGTTGTTCTCTTCATCAGTTCCCCAATTGGTTTCAGAACTTTTTAGGTACCCTGTATTTCAGTGTTTCTGAACCGCCTCGTCCTGGCATAAATTATATCAGGTCGCGAGAGGTTCATTAGATCAAGTGGTTGGCAACTAATTCAAATCTAAGGTTATATCTGTCAGCAAGCCTATGGTATATACAAGCTATTACTTTTTATGTATTATTTTAAGGACATTTGATTGCACAGTTACGCTAATCGACACTGAACCTAAAATTGAAAGTGAGATCCAAAATAATACGTGTCTCCACTATTATTCTTTATGGTTAAGGCATAATTTCTTTATTCATTCTTAATATGAATATATTCATTACCGTACAAATCATATACACTTTTACGGTATCACTAGGACCAAGAACCACTGATGTACATTATTCAAACCAGTGCCGGATCTACAAGCCGCAAAACCCCGCAGTGTGGGGGGGGGGGGCGGAGACATGTAAGCCTTTAGGGGGCCCTCAGCCATTGTCATATTAGAGGGTTCGTATATGCGTATGTAAAAAATAAACTTAGTTACCCAGGGGTACAGAAACGAATACAATATATACAGGTAAAGGTAAAGTTCCTGTGCATATATATATATATATATCACTTCACATCATCCTATGCAAAAAATTTGAGTTGAATTCAATATGACGGATGTCCGCTTGGAACACAGCAATGTAAATCCCCTCTGACCCTAAAGGTGTTCCTTATAGGACGCCGAATTTGAATCGATTGTTATTGTTTTGTTTCTCGAGGTTGGCAGACCTGTACTTACCAATGTTGGCATCTGTTGTCATGCCGATTAATGTAGCCTCAATTGTTTTGACTCTTTTGTTGTGGTTTCCTTCCGAAGATCCTCGAAGGAGCGCGAAATCCATCCATCCGCTGAGAACGACTGTGTGGTGTATGTTTTGGCAGGTAGAGTGTCATCTTACACCCTTTGATTTCTTCTTATGGGGGTTTGTGAAATCACAGGTGTACGCCAACAAACCACGAACCCTTTTGGAACTGAAGGCGGAAATCATACGGGTGATTGGAGGCATCGGGACAGACATCTGCGAGAGGGTTATCAATAATTTTGTGGAGCGTAAAAATGCATGCAGACTCAATAGGGGTGGACATATGCCTGTCATTGTCTTTCATATATAAATGGGAGATGTTACTGCTTACATATATGTGAAATATAACTATTTTCAAGATATTTTCCCTATTTTTATTTAATTTTCTAATTTGGCGTCCTATACGGAACACCCTATATTATGATCAGTTGTACCCAGCCTAACTCCTTTACTTTTTATAGGCGGTATTAAGGCACTTTTGAATCACCCTATAGCACCTTATATGTGACTTTGTCAACATGAGATCAAGACTTAGACACACACACACACACACACATATTATATATGTGTATGTACCCAGTATATATATACGCTATGAACCGTCAAAGAAAACAATATATCTTGTATGTGCCCACATAGATTAACTGTTGCCAATGACACTTATTTTGCTTGATACGTGAATTTATTACATAAACTAAATATGTTCAACCTATCATCTTCATTTAACACAGCCTCTTCTGTTGAATCTTTCCAAAGGAACGCAGCGGGACTATGACAATCAAAGATGGCGTTTGCATCGGAGGGTCAGGGATTAGAAGGATTTCTGACGCCATCTTGGAAAATGACGTCGTGACAGCAGAGACTGAGTGGTGGGAGATAGAAGTAAGTGACAAGTACATAATTATTTTACAGCCCTGCCAGTATTAATTGTAACAGAAATCTTACCATTACATTTTCAACTTGCAAAAATTGATCAGTTAACACCAGTGGCGGTGGTTGAGTTCCAAAAGTGTGGAAGGAAGGTGCCAAAACTGGGGGTGGGGGCAAGGACAGTTTTCTTTCCCTTGGTAGATAAGGTTTAGCATAGTGCGGGGGCAAAAGTGTCAAAAAGTGAGGGGTGGGGCAAGTGTCCCCAATACCCTTCTCTAATCGCCGCCAGTGGTTAGCATATATAGTTTAATGCTTTGTCCATTGCGGAAGTCACACTGTGAACATCAGATTATCACCAAATACGTAACATTGTTTTAAATGTTTCTTATTGTTAGCGAAATAATTCACATAAAACAAATACAGGGTCTGAGAGCTTCATTAGTCGCGACCATTCTGCGCATGCGCTGACTGAACGACTCCATTGGTAAGAGGGGGCTGGAACGGATAATGGAAACTTATTCCGGTGTGATCCGGTGTGATTCCCACTCTGCAATCGCTTTCACGCTAGCTCAATTAGAGGAGGAGCGTTCCTTTGAATTTTTGGTTTTTTTTATGAAATTTCAATTTTTTTTATTATTTTATTTTTTTTAATCGCCATATCTCTGTTCCTAATTGAGCTAGGAGGATGGTTGATAGCTCGTTGGACTCGGAATGAAGTCCTCTTTCCGATTCTACAATACAACATGGGGGTTCCATTTAAAATTTCACAGTTGCCCCCCGCCCCACCCACAGGGGGCGGGGATGGGGAATCAAGTGTGATATCATTGAATACCTTTCTTTCACTTATTAAACAAGTATTTTTTAGTTTTCCGATTCGATGTGTATTTTTCACGATATGTGACCGTTCCGGGACTTTTGTACCACCCGGTATAATTAGGCTAATCGGGACTGGATCTACAGTTTAAAGTAGGATCCGAACCACTATGTGCTGGAAACATTGAATACAAGGCAACGACATTATCACTGCGCCATCGGTGCAACTTGTAGGAAAAGTAGTTTCACATTGCCTTTACTGCTTCCCAACAGGCCACCTACGTCGTGGAAATCGTTCTGGATGACCAGGAAGAAACGTTCAATGGAACAGCCACGGCGACCATCCACCACGCTGGAGGGAACCTTTCCATCGCTCTACAGCCGGAGCCACCACACCTGGACAACTTCTCCGCCAATCAGGACGAGTAAGTCTCAAATAGTATCATTTCATGATATCAATCACCCTCATCGTCGTGATTATCCAAAAGTGCCAGAAAAGTATGAACCAAACCAACCAAATGGCTATGGAAATACCTAAATTTTATAGCATTGCGTAACTTTGATGGCCAGCAACGGGTGTTCTTTGTGAATGTCCGCCATATTTTTCAGCCAATCATCACTCATCCTCATCGCCGCGATAGCCAAAAATGACGCAAAATCGACGTAAATTTCTTAAAATGCAAAAATATTAGCAAATACATAAATGACCGGAATTCAACCAAGCTATGCCTAACCTCTACGTGCTTTTTTTTAAACTTCGCAACACTGCCACTTTAGAATAGTCGCGAAGATGAGAACGAAGGCTTATTCAAGTATCAATTTAAAGCCAAACTGACCATAATTGGATTTTGTGAGGCTCATAAAAGTTTCAAAATTATTGATCCATTTCAATCCTGATGAATCCCTGGTGCGACGTTCACTATATTTAATTACAAAACTGGGTGCGTTCAATATCGAACTGTTACTTTAACTATACAGGGTGTTTCTAAAGGTCGTTTACAACGCTTGGGAGGTGATTCCTCACACGAAAACAAGCAAAAAGTCTAAGTTCCATTTTTACGACTGAGGCTTCGTTTCCGAGATAGGAGCCTCGCAAAAGGTGACAAAGTGAACGTCACACCTAACTGGGACGAATACTATAACAGATAGAGAGGCGGTTCCAAGGGAATCATAAAGGAATCGTATGTGCTCAGTCCGGAAGTCACTACGAAAAGTTCACTGCACGCATGCGCAATGGAGTCCTCAAAGGAATTGGGGATTTGCAGCAAGAAGAATGCATGGAAAAGGTATGTAACGCAGCAAGAAGCACCGTGACAATGAGAAATGCGTTAAAGACAACACACCCCGAACTCAAACATCAAAACATGAGCACGGAACACAAAATCCAAAAAGTTGAGCACGGTTACATACCCCAGTTACACGCGAGGAATGAACGAATCATGTCATGTGGCATACGAGAGACACATTACTACACCAGGAGGAGGGAAAGAAAAACACAATATTAGACGATTACGACAACGTGTATTTTTACACGCGACAACTACGTAATTCCCCCCCCACACACACACACAACAACAACAAATGCTACAATGTCTTACACACAGACTGTGCGTGTCACTGTACACCAACTGAAGATGTCACTTTCACCACACCCAAGAGTGTTCGCAAGCGATCACTGCGACTTAAAAGAGACCAGTTTTGAAAGCGTTGCGCAGGCAAGTCTGCCTCTCGTAGTCTACGTTTGACCTTCATGACTGCTGTACCCGCGAGAGGAGCTCGAAGGGTTGGTTCTCTCCGGCAGTCGTCCCAGTCGTGTTGCAGGTGCTGGGATATGATCAGCAGTTCGCTCTAGGTTGCCATACGCATTGAAGAGTACTAGTATGTTGTATTGGAAGAAGTTGACGTGGTGGAGTGGGGAAGTCAAATATCGCAACAATTGTCTGTGGTGTTCGTACGGTGATACGGCCAATTTGTGAAGTCTGTCAGTGTTAAACAAAAACGATACTTTGCAGTTTCAGCTCCCTATTACACAGATGGCTGCGTATACGACCCAGCAGTTAGCAGACATGCATCTCATGTATGGGGAGGCACGTGGTAATAGTCATGAGGCAAGGCGTCTTTATGGAGAACGCTTTCCACATAGACGTTTACCGTCTCACGCCTTCTTTCAGGTAGTGGACAGTCGACTGCGTGAAACAGGGTCAGTGTCTCTACCGCGGCAAGAAGTTGGAAGACCCCGAAGTGTACGCACACATCAGTTTGCAGAAGATGTGTTAACAGTGGTCGCAGAACATCCTGGCACCAGTACGCGCGTGCCCGCTCGGGCACGAAACACGTCTCATGTAAATGTTTGGCGAGTGTTGTCAGAGGAAGGAATGTACCCTTTTAAACTGCTGAAAGTACAAGAACTGTTACCTCGTGACTTTCGCCCTCGTATGGAATTTTGCCAATGGTTGTTGCATCAGCTGGACACAAACCCTCACTTCAGGGCAAAGGTATTGTGGACAGATGAAGCCATTTTCACCAGGATGGATGTCTTCAATAGTAGAAACAGTCATGTGTGGGACTTTGACAACCCACATGCACTTTTTGTGGCCCATCAACGTCACAGGTTTTCAGTGAATGTGTGGTGCGAGATAGTACATGATCATTTAATTGGATCATACATTCTCCCTGTTCGCCTGAATGGTTGCACGTATCATGCATTTCTTAGTGAGGTTCTGCCTGAACTGTTGGGAGACCATACCTTTGGCACTGCGACAAGAAATGTGATACCAACACGATGGGGCACCAGCTCATTTCGATCGTAATGTACGACATTTTCTGCATGACGAGTTTCGCAGTAGGTTCATTGATAGGGATGAGCCTGTGCTTTGGCCACCGAGGTCGCCAGGTCTCAACCCTCTAGATTTTTTCTTCTGGGGAGAAATGAAAACCCTCGTATAAGACACACCTGTCACATCAGCTGAAGACCTCGTTGCTCGCATCAACGTCGCCGCCGCGACGGTAGCAGATACACCTGACTTGTTTGCTCGTAGTCGACAATACTTGATTCGTCGCTGTCATCTCTGCGTAGACGTGAACGGCAGACATTTTTAAAACAGTCCGTGATTATCGCCCTCGGCAAATCCCAGTGAGAACACTCTTGGTATTGCTTCCCACCCCCTTTGTGTGGTGAAAGTGACATCTTCAATTGTTGTACAGTGACACACACTGTCTGTCCGTAAGACATTGTAGCATTTGTTGTTTGTTGTATGTGTGTGTGGGGGGGATATTACGTAGTAGTCGCGTGTAAAAATACACGTTGTCGTAATCATCTGATATTGTGTTTTTCTTTCCCTCCTCCTGGTGTAGTAATGTGTCTCTCGTATGCCACATGACATGATTCGTTCATTCCTCGCGTGTAACTGGGGTATGTAACCGTGCTCAACTTTTTGGATTTTGTGTTCCGTGCTCATGTTTTGATGTTTGAGTTCGGGGTGTGTTGTCTTTAACGCATTTCTCATTGTCACGGTGCTTCTTGCTGCGTTACATACCTTTTCCATGCATTCTTCTTGCTGCAAATCCCCAATTCCTTTGAGGACTCCATTGCGCATGCGTGCAGTGAACTTTTCGTAGTGACTTCCGGACTGAGCACATACGATTCCTTTATGATTCCCTTGGAACCGCCTCTCTATCTGTTATAGTATTCGTCCCAGTCAGGTGTGACGTTCACTTTGTCACCTTTTGCGAGGCTCCTATCTCGGAAACGAAGCCTCAGTCGTAAAAATGGAACTTAGACTTTTTGCTTGTTTTCGTGTGAGGAATCACCTCCCAAGTGTTGTAAACGACCTTTAGAAACACCCTGTATATCATATTTAATTATTAAAGACCGGATTTGAATGTAATTACATATTCAATTCCTTTCCAGATACATACCTTGAACAGAAAAATGTCAGCGAATTATATAACTGACATGATCTTGCATAAGTTTTATGTAACATATTTTTACATATTTGCCAGGATATTACATAGTTTTACATATTTTCTAATTTACTTTACATAAAACAACATATTTCGGTATATTTTTCCTATCCTATTTCCTGTATTTTCGATCTCTGAAACAGGATGAAGAAAATTTGTAGCTCAAGTGACGTCATATTTTCTAATCAATGATATGCATAGTGCTTAAGGTCACCTAAAATTGACTGCCAAGTTGAAAGACAGGCTCAAGACAAAAACAAAATACGGGAACTGTTATTTATCGAAATATGCTCCTTAAAATTATGTTGAACATGTTCAAATAAAATGAATATCTTCAGAATTCTTGAAATTGCTTGGATACTCGATTATTATTAATATTACATATTCTTTGATACTACATATTTAACTACATATCATTTTGATAATACATATTTATGTACATATTTTATCAATTATTGTTACATATTTATATACATATTTTGTACTTTGATATTACATAAATATCCAGGGTCTACTAATAACATAATTCTGTTTTTATTAACTTTCGTAATAAACCATATACAAACAATTATTTTTATCTAGATTAGCCCGCCCCCCAAGCGTCAACAGGGAATTTGTATTTTGAGTTGTTTTTTTCCTTCGGTGGTATTCTTCTTCTTTCGCCTTTAACTTATTTCATTATCGTTATTTTATTTTCTCTCTTTCTTTCTATTATCTTTATCTTACATTCTCTCTTCCCTCCACCTAATTTCGAGTCTCCTGCTATATATAAAACCCGGACGCTGTTCTAGTTCTACTGATGAAAAATAGATGGCAGTGTTCCTTGTTTTTACAAATCACGATTACTTTGACCGTGTCGAAAAATCTGAACGCTTTTCGCAGGAAATACTTTTTATGAAATAACATTCTTATGAAAAGTTATTGACTTTCTTTAACATTTAAAGTTGTGCATGCATTCTATGCAACATGTTATTTAAAACTGCCCTTCAAATATTAAATAAGCCTTTGGATAATAAAATGGTAAACGAAGTAATTCGTAATTTAATCCTATCCTTAGTTGTATGAGCTGTCTCTAGGCATAAAATGGATGAAATGAGTATAACGTTTGGTAGATTAAGAGAATCAAAAGTAAGAGAATTGCGCGGATCACAACCAGCTGTTAACAGTCACTAAAACTAATCTCGGAGATCTCTAAACCTTGCCCTTCTAACATAACATCGAAACTATTTAGTAAGCGGAATAGTATGTAGGAGCGTCGTGTTTAAAGCTCTTAGTGACTAGGCAGCTGGATGAGCCCCGCACCAGACCCAGTAGAATATGGGGTTCGTCTACCCACACTCGATGCATCGACAATTCACGAAAAATAATTGCTAAGCCTAAAATAAGCAGGGGGGCTAGAGATTTTGGTTTCAATTAATTGGGAACTAACAAATACAGGCTAAAACGTATTTACTTAATACTTTACTATGGTAAAATTTTACCAATGGCACATTTTACAGTCATATACATATATATGTTTATAAAGGTATAACACTGCATTCTGTTTCCATAATATACAAAAGTACGTTTTTGCTTTACTTGCACAGAAAATAATCTGGACGAGACCTACAGCTTATAGTGGAATCCGAGTTACTTAATGAAATATGACTCCTTCGGGAATCGAACCAGGGACCCTTGATTACAAACCAGCAGTTCTACCGATAGACTATCGAGGTCGAATTTAATCTGTCTAATTCTTAACATTTAAAAATTAGGTAGTATGTGCACTCTCTGATTCACGTTGCATTTCTCCATCTAGGATAATTGCAAATACAGGGTTGAGTCAAAAGGTCCTTAACACCCCTTATAAAGTGTAAAGGATTTATGCTGGCTGGTACCATAGGTTATGATAGAAACAGGTTAGGCCCAAGGAGAACCATAATTGTGTGTGTTAAACAGAGGCCCATTTAAAAAAGAAATAGCTGAATTCAATATGGCGGTGAAAAATATGGCGGACTTCCGTCTGACACACACAACCAGTGGCGACGATTAAGGGGAGCTTGGTGGGGTCAATTGCCGTACCTTTTGCAATATTTGCCCCCGCACTATCACTTGCTCCATAGACAGAGTATATTCTCCCAGTTGTGTGTTCTGGATAACATTATCTTATTCGTTTATTTCAGGGAGATGATCATTGACGTCACTGGGATATCCGACGATACCATTTCGTCCCAGGCAGCACTGGTATTCGATCAAGCTTTGAGGAATATTTCCAAGGCGTACTTCATGGACGTTTGGGAAGACGTGCTCAACCAATCAATACCGCTCGTGGATCCGCCATCTTTGGGACATTAATCAAAATGGCGTCGTTCAGGTCTTAATTTCTCAATGAACATATAGAAGAGGTTGAAGTAAAAACAAAAATTAATGTAATGAAGGAACAATTAAACCTCTTCATTTACTACATATGTATTTAACATTCTTAGTTATTAGTACTAAACCTATTTTATGGATGAAGTGATTAAAGCATACCTTTTATTGGTATTAATGTGGTTCGAGTTAGACTCGCGGCGACGAGATTCGTCGGCTCGGCTAGGGATAATATTGAGTCTCTGTCTCGTGTCAATAAGGGGGATTAACGGATCCATTGGGTTAATGAACATTTTGCATTAACTGAATAATAGCATCAACATTTGAACATATCACTATAATACATGTAATAATTTCGAAAATATAAGTTATAGTTTCGAGGCGGTCCACAGGCATAATGAATAATCTTATACTCTTCATGAACAATAATTTGATTTTATTCATATCTAATAAATATCAAGTAAAAACAAACATTGAATTTTTACAATTCGGAAATATTTAAATTTGCATAATGAAAAATAATGTAATTGTAAAAATAATTAGTGCACGTCGACATGTACACTGAAATGCTGAATAATGTTAATTCGAAATTGTAATACCTGTAATATAAATGGAAGGGCTTAAAAATGTTCGTATTCCGAGGACAGTAAAATATAAATATCTGTAATAATAGTAACTATCTGATTATGAATGTTTTTCACTAATGGCAAACTGGCCAATATTACAAATATTTACATTTTTATTCAAAATTGTAATTAATTTAATTTAAAATTTAATATTTTCACCGTTTGAAAAACTCCGCAGCTATATAATTACAATCGAACATTCACAGTTTGTTTCTCGCTTTACTGAAAGGATGGTTCTTCGTCCACCTTTGAGCAGTCGCAAGGTGAGAATGAATGAACTCTCACAAAGGAACACCTATGCCCAAGGCAGGACTCGAACCTGGGCCGCCGAGTTACCAGTTTATATAACAGTGTTTCCATCTTAGGATTACTTTCATCTCGTCCATGGTTAAACTGTACGGCATCCAGAACTCTCATCCTCGAATAGACAGCGAATACTTTTTTTGATTGAGTTGGAGTTGGAAGTCCACTTTATGTAACGCTACTGGACCTACAGTTTAAAGTGGGATCCGAACCACTATATACCGGGTGGTCCAAAAGTCCCGGAACGGTTACATACCATGAGAAATACACATAGTTTCGGAAAACGAAAAAATACGTGTTGAATAAGTGAAAAAAAGCTATTCAACGATATCACACTTGATTCCCTATCCCCGCCCCCTGGTGATGGGGCGGGGGGCAACTTTGAAATTTTAAATGGAAACTCCAATTTTGTATTGTAGAATCGGAAAGAGGACTTCATTCCGAGTCCAACGAGCTATCAACCATCCTCCTAGCTCAATTAGGAACGGAGATATGGCGATATGTATTTCTCATGATATGTGACTTGTTCCGGGACTTTTGGACCACCCGGTATATGTTTCCGCCGGGTTTCGAACCCGGGATCCCTTGATTACAAGTCGACGACGGTACACGCAACGGCGTAAAAAACAGTAGGCGAATTGTCCACCACCATTTTAATTCGGTCTGTATTACACATTGTGATGAAAATGAATTGAAATGATGACGTCAATAAGCAGAGAACAATGCCTGCTTCGAACCATCATAGTTTCATTCCTTACGGGGGTTCTAAAGCCATGCTAAAGCATAGACCCAAATTTCTAAGGGTAACCGTACAACTAATATAGATTCGGTAAGGAAGAAATTTTCCGATATAAAAGATTGTTTTATTCACTAGAACATGTGAATCTTATAATTTTGTTACGATTAAAGGGATTTAAATAAATAACAGAAAATATAAGGTCTCCGTCATGTTCAAACTGCTGCGTACAGATGGCGCTGAAGTGGTAGTTTTGTTAATACCGGTGCATTTTCTTTCTTTTATGATTAGTATGGAAGATTTCGTGGTGAAACAAAGATCACATGTTCTTCCTGCAAGCATCTTAAATACTATGTGAAAAAATAAAAACATTTCGTACCTTCAGAGAGTAGTGCCTATCATTAAAACTTTTGAAGTGGCGCTTCGTCGCAATAAACTCCGTGGTGCAGATTTAGCATACACTGTTGCCAATATTTCATTCCGTGTTGTCTAACGATATGATCAATGCAAGTTCTTGAAAGAGTGAAAATCAAACCAAGCTACCAGAGGATATCGAATCCCGTAGAGATACGAGAACAATGGAACAAATGTTCTACGGAGGATGTTAAAAATCTGAACAAGCTCGGAGGTAAGTCTTAATATTTAATTGCTTGTTGCTTAATATTATCCATCAAAGGCAAAATGTTGAGAATATCGCTTGACACTGCAAGACTTTTTTATCTTCCAAACGAAGTTGATAATTCTTTGTAAATGTAAAATCAGAATAGAATGTTATATTTTACGTTAGGCATAATCTTAATAACTACCGTTTTGAGATCATTACTATAGCATAAAATATACGTAGCTTAATATGTATTATATCTGATATCATTAAATCAATATTGCATAAAATGCTCTATTTTCATTCCTGTAAGTTAATTTCCAAACCTACGAAACTCGTGCTATTCACATGTACAACATCGGAATGTTTATTACAAATCAGTAGTTTGTTTAAATGTTTTTTACTTTGTCCTTGTACATGGTTGAAACGAGTACTTGCTGACCTATTTTCTACAAGAGTTTGTCTCTTTTTATTTTTGAAGCAGCTCGCAAATATTCATATGTATTAAGTAGGTCAGGCTAAGTTAGGTTTGATTCGATTAGATGTAATGGGAGATCCCTGAATGTTGCAAGTTTCGGACACAGTTCTGTTATCTTCCTTTACAGAAACACGTCAGAAAACCGTTTTGTAAACTGTATGAAGCTCTTCTGTTTTCTTGTCCTTTTATAATTTAGGACGGCTCATAATGAGAGTGCATTTCGTCCAATAACTTGATACTGTATATATTTAAAGTGTAAAAGTACACCCTAACAGTTATGAGACTAAAATCTTACCGTCTATCGAACACAAGTCTGTATGTTTACTGAGAATTTCAAAATGAGTACCGGTATAGATAAATGTTCCCATACTTGCAAGTACAAGGGCAATAATTTAATTGTGGATGACACAGAGCTTCATAGAAATCATAATTTGTCCTGATTATGCTACGTATATTTGGTTCAATATCAGATTGGATTTCAGTAGCCGTTTCTACTAAATACGAGGGGGTGCTGGTAATTTCTTAGCCTTACCCCCTTCATGTTGTCGTATTTTCATGAATTTGGTCTTAAATTGCAGCTTAATGTCTGTATATTGTTGGTAGAGAAAAGTATATTTGTACGTCTAATGGTTTTTCTTTATTTCAGATGTGACTGAAAGATGGCAGCACCTGAAGCAACATTTACAGTGAAAGACCATAGAGTGGTGATAAAGTTTTTATTCCTGCAGAGAAAGTCCGGCAAGGAGATACATGACACGTTGGTACAGACTTTGGGGGACCATGCCCCTGCATATGCCACTGTTAAGAACTGGGTAGCTAAATTTAAAACCTGCCATTTCAGCACAGATGATGAGCCACACACAGAAAGGCCAGCATGTGTGGTTGTTCCGGAAGTAATCGATGCTGTGCATGACCTAATTCTTCAAGATCGGCGAATTTCCACTAAAATCATTGCTGAGTCTCTAAACATCTCCCGTGAAAGAGTTGGTGTTATTATCCACGACCATCTAGGTATGAGTAAGGTTTCAGCAAAGTGGATCCCGAAACTTTTGAACGCTGATCAGCACCGTGACAGGGTGAGGACATCCAAAGTGATTCTTGATTATTTTCAAAAGGATGCGTCCACATTTTTGTCTCGATTGGTGACTGAGGATGAGACCTGGATCTACCTCTATGATCCTGAAACAAAAGAACAGTCAAAGGCATGGACCCTCCACGCCCAAAGAAGGCCCGTGTGCAAAAGACGGCAGCCAAGGTGATGGCCAGTGTTTTTTGGGACAAAGACGGTGTACTGCTAATTGACTTTTTGGAAAAGGGTGCAACTATTACAGGGGCATATTATTAATCACTTCTTGATAATTTGAAGCAGACAATTAAGTCCAAACGACGCGGAAAATTGACAAATGGAATTCTGTATTTGCACGACAATGCCTCTCCATACACTGCAGGCATTACCCAGCAAAAATTAAAGGATTTGAAGTTCACAGTTTTGGAACACCCTGCTTATTCACCAGATCTGGCCCCCTCTGACTACTTCCTATTTCCATATCTCAAGAAATTTCTGAAGGGGGTCAGATTTGGGTCACTTTCTGAGGCACAGGATGCTGTACGTACGTGGTTTGCGGACCAACCAAAATAATTTTTTTTGGGGGGGGGTTACAACAACTGGAGAAAAGACTTAGGAAGTGTGTTCACCTCAGAGGGGATTATGTTGAATAAAAAAAATTGATTCCCATCTCTGTCTCATTTGTTTCTTGCAAAGGCTAAGAAATTACCAGCACCCCCTCGTAGTTTACTTCAAGTACCAGTGAGTTTGAAGCTTGACTAGTTTTTCTCTCAGACCTATGACTGATTGATTTTGCATGGATGCCTATTATTAACATTCCATGCAGATAAAAGTTTATTTAAGCTTTTTTGCTTCTTGGCTGGTCTACTATAATAATTCAATAAAAATATAGTAGGAACTGAATTTGCATTTCATAATGTATTTCTGTTATTTTACCTCCAACTTCTGCTCCTTGGAACAATGATATTGAATAATGATTTGATAAAATGGATGATTGGAACAAAGATAATGATTAAATACATACATGAAACCATGATTCGAACCTGGAGGAACCTCACTCCATATAACGTTGCAATCGTCACTCTACTATGAAAATATTTCTAACAATTATTTTGCCAATTTCTGTTTTAGGCTCATCATATTTAACATTCATTATAAAGTTAGATCATTGAAGTGAGCTCATATCGTGAACCAAACTGCCCTTTAATAAAAGGACGATATCGTTAAGCATTATAGTGCCAATTGGATCCATTATTTTCAAATCCATTTACTCAACATCTGTAAGTTCCATTATTAACTCAACTTGTCTAAGGTTGTAACAATGTAATATCAATAATTTTTAAACATGTTTTGTAAGTTCATAGTCTCATATACGATGTTAAAACTATTTTTATTTGTTCCTTTTGCAGATGAGCATTTGAGAAACTAATCTAAGTGTCTTCTACCAATAGTAAAGAGCACTATTGAAATTTATACAAAAGGACAATAGGTTTGACCGACAATGGCAGTTGCGTACCATGGCAGTATAAGCTTCTACGGAATATACTGTAAATCAACAAAGTGGACTGTTTGAACTTTACATGGAAGAGTACATACATTTTTGCTTGCTAGCGTAGACACTTGATTGAATGGTGATGATTTACTAGAAATCAAGAGTCCAAAATATGGTCAAGAAATTATGTTTCAAGCCCTAATAATATCGGATAGCAAGTGGTCATAAATTGTAAATTGTATATTAGGGGAAACAGGAGGAAAAAAAACAGTGCCAGGGGTGCGACTTACTTGTCTTGTCTGTCAAGCACTGGTACGCATTCATTGATATTCTTGCAAGTTTAAATTTTTAGAGGTATTTTCAAAAATCCTAAGAAAATAAATTTCTTCCTGAATACGATGATGATTGGCAAAAAGCATCTCTCTCAGACAGTGGCGGCAATTAGGGGGAGGGGCAGATGGCCCCCACTTTTACCCCAATACTATACAAAACCTCATCTACCAATGGAAATTAAAGTGTCCTTGCCCTCTCCCAGTTTTGGAACCAAATCGCCAACACTGCTCTCAGAGAACGCAATAATGTTTTGCAGGGTACGATAAAGAAAAATAATAAATATGCATTGAAACAACAACGTAAATATGATTTTATATATCCCGAAAATCTAGTTTTAGTAGTCCCTGTAAACAATTATTTTGTAAGCTATTGAACTTCTATTCTAGTGGTATTTATTACTGTATTGTATCTTCCCTCGAAATACGTTTTTAAATCTTCTTTATACACAGAAAGGCTAATTGGGACTGGACCTACAGTTTAAAGTGGGATCGAAACCACTATATACAGTCACCGGCAATAAAAATGGGGCACCTATATTCTGAAATACCTGCATCCCTGCAATGCGTTATGTGTGTTGCCTAACTCAACGGCAGTGACAGAACTTGCCATTACATCACTCATCGCCGTAGATTTAGATAACACACAAGACGCATTGCAGAAAAGGGAGACTTTCAGGATCTAGTTGTCCCATTTTTATTTGACGATCACTGTACACTCACCGTCTATCGATCCTGGGACTCCTGTATTACAATACCACTTTGCCAAGGGGGAGGCTCAACTTCCCTCGCAATTCATACTAATATGTTGCTGAACTCGATGATATATCAGCAGTGTTTGAATGCTTACTCTTTAAAAGTAACTCCGAGTTAATCACTTGAGAAAGTAATTCGCATATAATTATTGTTATTACTGTTCTTTAGAAAGTACTTGACATAGTTATTATTACAGTTACTTTACTCTAAATTTGTTTCATCTTGTAAGACGTTGTTCGGATCATGAGTTGCAAGCACGATGTCCTTTTCACCGACCGATGACCACTAAATGCTAAGCATTAAGTTTCATGAAATTATAACTTATTTCTTACATTTCATGTACAAACATTGAGGCAATAAAATTCACGGTAAAATTCTGTTACAAAGCAATGACGATTAACATTTCATTTCATTTTGTTGAGCAAACCAAATATTTTTTAGAATTTTTGTTGAACTATAAAATTACTGTCCATGAGGATTGTTGGAGATTATGTATGTAGTCTTATATGGTAAGTGTTCTAATAAAAATAAACTTGGGATACATCCTGGCTCTTGACGAAAAAAATGCAAAATTGTCCTCATGGTCTCGAGATTTTAATAATCATCAATTGATTGATTGATTGATTTGCTTTATTTTACTTCGCTTTTTGTGTCACTTTTGGCTAGTTTACGATGATAGAGATGAGTGGATATGATGAAATTGATGAATGGACACTCACGAACATCCATGCCCAGGCCAGGATTCGAACCCGGGATCCCTGGCGTCTTAGCGCGATGTGTTAACCACTCCGCCACGGAAGCCGGCTTTAATAATCGTCAATTTACCCATTCTTTGAGGAGAACATTTGGTTCAATTTAATATTTCTTTCCATGCAGTAAAGTAATTGTACAACTTACTAGTTAGGTGGAAAAATAACTGAGTTACAATTACTAATTTCATAACGTAAGTAGTTTACAGTTACTGTTACTTGAAAATGTTACTGATACTTATAAAGATTCTACATCAGCTGCAGAACTGAAAACCAGAATAGAACAAATCCGTAAAGAACTATGAAACAGGACATTGTGTGGTGACATGACATGCAAATAAATGAGATGCGCTACAAAACTGTATTTAATATTGAACTATTATAAAAATAAGAAATATGTCTTCTATTGTGTATCCAGGATTCTTCTGACATTTTTCTTTCAAAATCGCGATATTACAACACAGTAAAAATAAGGGTGCAGAATTACATGTTTATTCACTTGAAGGATAAAAGATTGAGGATCGTTAGAGAGCGCTAATATTTATAAATATTTACAAGATGTTCACTGAAATTCTGCAAATTTATGAAGAAAATCTGCTAACGTCACCGATAAAAGATATAAATTCAAGTACTGTCATATAAAGTGAATTCTACAGTCAATGCAGCATTCGCTTCAAACGTAATTGCAAAATGTTTTCAATTATTTCAATTACTCTTCTTATTTTATGAATTTATGTTCTCTTCTGCTTTCGAAATATTAAAAGAAATACATAATACAAGACAAGGGATTTTATATTACTATTACGACTATTACTATCTTGCATTGCTGATAAATTGTTGTATTTTTTTTCAATAAGAACATACAACTACGTAAAATCTCATGATAAACAATTACGTTGTTCCACATCTACTTAGATTTTTCAATAAAATCTGCTAACCAACGTGACGTCATATCCCATCAAGGAGTTCCCTAATCGACCAACCTGTATGTATCTACCTTGATTACGCGGAGATCTGGCAACATGGCCCTCGGTTGCCATGGCAAACTGTGCTGCCATCTGTTATCGAAAAATTACCACAAAATTGCCTTTAGTACGGCCTTAAAACAACACAGGATGTAGAACAAAAAATTAATTAAAATAGCGGTCGACAATTTGCCTACCATTATCTTTGCCGTTGACCGTACCACTACGCCATCGGCGAGGCTCACGTAGATGGCGAATACTCCTACGATATAGTGTATAGTGGCATATATAAGTATTAACAAGTAAATTGTCCATTGTCATGTTTATTCTCTTTGAAAGAAGAGCTTGGAGAATTGAAACAAAACGAATCTACTCACAACGTCTGTACCTCCATACGTAAAAATATCCGTCTTAAAAACATACGGATGCAAGAAAAAATTGACGAAAATTGTCATGGACAGTGGGCTAAGGAATACTTCTGAATCGCACTGTATAATAAATCTAATATCCTAATAATAATAGAACAGATCTCCTTGTATTACTTCAGCAAAATTCACAGAAACAGTAACAGTTAAGATCTCAATTTTCAATTGGTTCGTTGCAGCTCCACATAAGGCTTCACAGCATAACTTAACCGTGAAAAAGAAGGTGGATAGATACACAATGTCGCTCAATTGTGTGACATAAGTGTTTCTATGTCGTGAATCTATGTTATGTAGTATAATTTTCAGTACATACCTAAATGTCTTATTACTATGTTTGAATCGGGCACATACGGAGAAAAGACTTCAAAACTAGAAAAGCACTGGCAATATTAAAATCACTTACCAGAAAGGAAGGCGTAAAACATTTATTAGATTAAACTGTATAAAAGTTGCATTTTTAGGATATGGTTACATTGGATACAATTTCGGCCGAACTTGTACAAAATTAAAATCTTGATAAAACATTAGTTGTGTCGATTTTTGATTGATTTTACTTCGATTTTCTGCCACTTTCTGGCTAATCCAGAAGATGGTGAGTGATGATATATTGAAATTTACGAAGGAACATTCAAACATCCATGCCCAGGCCGGGATTCGAACCCAGGACTCCTGGCATCGTAGTGCGCTCGGATAACCACTCCGCCACGGGGGTCCGCATATATCAATTTTACTGTTTGGAAAACTATAAATGCCACGAAGATAAAATTTTGTATAATGAGTTCTGATTCAAAACCTAATTTGTTACTATCTCTATTATCTTCATTAGTAATTTATTAGAAATCTATAACAAATGAACAGCAGATAATGCCAAAGCTGCGGCGTACTGAAGGGAGGTTGATGTGGATCATATCGTTCCCCTTTGGCCTAGTCTTCAAAGGCAGGGGAGGATGGCAAGATGAGGGCAAACGTAACCCACTCCTTTCCAAAATCTTGGGCACGCCACTGCATGCTAATACTCATACAGCATATCTCGATTACGTTGAAAATACAACTACAGCTTTTTAAATATATAGTATCATGTTGAGATTATATAAGACCACAGGCTACTAGTAGGTATTAGACGGACAATTGTCAACAAATACGCTGATATATTATCTAAAAATACGTCATAATCTTACTGAGATGGAATAACAGATAAGGCGAGTTGAAAGTCTACATACGTATTTCCATCTGGATGCATCAACCGGGACGTTGGAGTACGAGGAAAAAGAACTAAAAGCTATTATAATACAGCACAAGGAAATAAACCTCTTCTGAAGGCTTTAATAGGTCTTTCGTTTCATATCCCTACCTGGGAAAAGTTCATAGTAATTGTAAGGTCAGTGTTCCCGAGCAAAGGAGTAAAGATTTTAACACGAAAAAGGAACGTGAAACCTTGCTACTCTCCCAAAATTAGCCAAATAGATACACCAATACTTAAATACATATTTTACTGCATGTATCGTATTTATCATGCATCTACAATTACCACAGTTGCATGTACATTGTTATGTGTTTTGCCGAAATGTTCTCCCATTCAACGTATTTGCTCGTGAACAAAAACCAGACGTTTGTTGGTAAAGGTCAAGATTTGAGGAGATACAAGTCATTCCCCTTAACATTAGCGATCGAACACCTGCTTCTAGCAGTAGTTAAACACATTCCAACATTTGGTTGCAAGGCTAAGTTTAAACTATGAGAAATGTGCATGGCTTTGTATTGACAAAGTCAAGTGAACACAATCTATAAAGACATCCAAAACCTTGAGCCAAGTTAAATGTAAAATGTACGTACAAGGGTGTGACGCACAACGGGGAGAGGCGAAAGGGATGGCATGAGACTCTTATGAAAGTTTACGTAGATGTTAACCCTTTCCCCACCTCGCCGCCGTGAGCACTATAATTTGTTCATAAAAAAACAATTAGTACAATAATATTTATACAAATATTGAATTTATTATTTCTGCGTTGTTAAAAAAAAATATGATTAAATGATTGTGAACATTATAAGTATATACTTTTACTTCTTGTTGTATTTACAGTTCCGTCTTAGTTATTAGAGGCCTCTACTATTTGTTTTACTTATCCCATGCACACACACTAAGTCCCGGCGCCTTTCGTTGGGGCCCTTATTCACTGCACTCTCACCTGCATATTCCTTCTAAGCTAGTCCATTCCTCTTCTTTACACACTTTCCTTCTGCGGCTTCTTTCATTCACTATGTCCAATCCTTTCCTAAGATCCTTGCTTCGATATTACACATGTCAAAAAATCCTTATCCGCACTATTTGCACAATGCACACTCGCACACTCTCTACAGGCTGTTTTACTATGTCCTTCTACTCCGCCATATTATATCTTTGTTGTCTTTCTGTAGACTCTCTCCTCGAAGAGAGAGAAAAAAAATGTAAAAAAAACTTCCCCCTTCTCCCTCCTGGGGTGGTTCTTGGACTGACCGGCAGAGGGGGTGTCCAACAAGAGTCCTTTTTGGTCAGTCACACGAGGTGCTGCCCTCTTGCGTATTTTGTTACACTACATGTTAAAATTCCACATCTAGCTGCCCGTAATCTGTTATGGACCGTATATGAGGGTACACTGGTAGTACTGGACCTCAACTAATACCTAACTATAACCCAAATATCCCAGGAGAATAGGAATAAATTAATATTTAATATAAACCCAAGAATATATATATATATATATATATATATATATATATATATATAATTAAAATACGAAATTTCTACCCGCACCTTCTCGTCAGAGTCCTCCTTGACTGGATCACTTATACTCCAGAGAAGAGCGCAAACTATACACGAAACACATACAAAAAAATAATATGTATATTATTATTGAAAAAGAAATACTAAACTGTTGAAAAAGAAATAATAAACTGGTGGTTGCCTCACATCCCCCCTACCTAATCATACAGTAGGGAAAGCCCTCTACAGTATGATTTCGTACACCTTGTAATTTAATACATGATTAGTGTTATTATTAAATATATTTTGGGGGGGGACATAGCCCCTGCTACCTATAAGACTACGCCATAATAACTAATAAGAAATATATATGCAAATTGATATTACAACATTATATTACACACATGAACAAGATTATAACACTAATATTCTTTAAAATTGTGAACTTTATTTTGTTTCTTTTTTTTCTTTCTTTTTCCAATGCCAGCGGCACAATACGGTCTCTTGTATGACCAGCTCTTCTCACCTCGACCCTCCTTGGCTTTCTCCGGCTGTTTCCTGGGCCGTGACGTAGGGCTTTAAATGGCTGCTGTTATAAACCCCGGCGTCTTTGTTGTTTCTTACGTCCCACAGCTGATAGGAATTAACTCTTACAACATTTCTGACCGAAAATGGCCCTTCGTACAGCTGGGCGAACTTCTTAAAGACCCCTTTTGCAACCTCCGAGGACACGTTGGTCCTGCGGAGAACTAGATCACCAGGTTTGTAGGATATTGTATGATGTTTGTCATATATTCTCTTTCTTCTCTCTGCTTCTAGTTGTATGTTCTCTTTAACTTTCAGAAGTTTATACTCATATGGAGGGGAAGCGTTCAGCTGAGGCAAGTGAAACAGCTTCATGAGTTCCTGATCAGGTTTCCGGTTGAAAAATATTTCATATGGAGATGCTTTTGTGCTCGAATATGTAGCCATGTTGATGCATCTGGCAATATCTGGAACGTGCGATGGCCACTGCTTGTGATTGTGGCTCGTGTAAGTTCTAAAGAGGCGCCCTAACTCCTTCATTACCCTTTCCACCGGGTTTGCTTTCTGGTTTCTGACGCTGACAAACTGAGATTCTATACCTCTCTCGGCTAGCGACCTCTTCCATTTATGCGCCGTGAATTGAGTTCCCTGGTCTGTTATGATTGTTTGTACATTTGGGCACAGCAGTAAAAACTCATTCAACACTTTGTTAAGTATGGCACTGGTGGTAACTTTCCGCATTGCGTAGATTGGAACATATTTACTGAAAACATCACAAAGAACCAAGCAATATTGCAAGCCGTATTTTGCCTTAGGCAGGGCCCCGTAGACGTCGGCAGCAATTAGAACTCCTGGCTCCTCTGCCAACACTGCTTGCATGGGTCCTTTCAGCTCTTTATTAGGATGTTTTGTTCGTTGGCACAAATCACACTCCGAAACAAATTGCCTGATTTGTTTTCTCATTTTTCGCCAAGTGAAGTGCTCTGAAATGGCCATGAATGTTTTCCACTCCCCAAAATGACTTCTTTTGTGGTAAAAGTCTATCACTTCTCGCGTAATACTTCCGGGCACACACATTTTTAGCAAGCATCCTTCCTTTCTACACAATATGCCATCCTTGATGGTGTATTGAAACCCCTGCTTCACTACATCTTGACACCCTTTATCACCATATTCATTTATAATATGACCTAATACTGGATCATCCGCCTGCAGCTTAGGCAACCTATGCATGGATTGCACTAGCTCTGTCGGGGGGTTGAAATGCACGGCCGCGACGACTATTCCAGGGGCCTTCAGATCACTACAGGGACCCTTTCTTACAGCACTAGGGTATCTTGACAAGTAATCAGCCATATTTTCCGACCCTTTGATATACTGTATTTCGAAATCCAAGGCTTGCAAAAGAAGAATCCAGCGCGTTATCTTTGCATTTGCGAGTTTGCAGCTTAACAAGAATTTCAGAGCTTTGTAATCAGTTCTTATTATGAAATGCGTATCTGTTAAGTACAATGCATTCTTTTGTATGCCATAAACAATGTTCAGTAACTCTTTCTGTGTAATTGTGTAATTGCCCTCACAATCATTTAGAACCCTGCTACAGCAACTTATGATACGAGGTTCACCATTATCGTCTCTTTGGCATAAAATCGCTGAAATAGACCTGTCACATGCATCTCATTCTAGATAGTACTCTCTATTTTGCCACGGCTGGTGCAATATCACATCACGTAAAAATGCCTCCTTTATTCTCACGAATGCCTCTTCCTGACGAAATCCCCAAATAAATCTCTTATTTTTCTTCAGTAGTTCTACCAAAGGTACAGTCAGCTCTGCATGATCGTGCTGGAATGCTCTGTAGAAGTTCAGAAAGCCAAGGAGACTCTTTAGCTCCCGCACATTTCTTGGCCTTCGGAAATCTTGCAACGTTTGTATTTTTTCTGGGTCTTTTCTTATGCCTTCTGAAGATACTTTCATTCCCAACAATGATACTTCCTCTTGAGCGAAATTACATTTTCTTAGCTTCAACGTTAGTCCACTATCCCTCAACTTATTGAAAACAATCCGCAAATGACGCAAGTGCTCTTCATAATCATCATCAGCAACAGTAATATCGTCACAATATGCGTCGCAGTATTCTCTAACATCTTCACCCAGTACAGCTTTCAAGCATCGAACTGCGCTCGCCATGCTAGTTTTCAGGCCAAAACACATCCTCTTGTAACAATATGTAACGTTATTATATATGAATCCAAGATACTTCTGATGTTCTTCCTTGACAGGTATTTGAAGGAAAAACGAGGTCAAGTCAATGCAAGTAATGTAGCGTTTACCTTCAAACTTCTGTAAAATCTCCATTGGAGTGGGCGGGGCGTCATGCTGTGCTTTCAGCACTTCATTCGCTCTCCTTGCGTCAAGACAAATTCTAACATCATTCGTTCCGGGTTTCTTTACGCATACTAGAGGGTTCAGGTAGCATGTTGGTCTCTGCTCTATTATTCCCCAAAGAAGCATTTCTTGAATTTGCTTGTCAGCTTTCTCTCTATGTTGCATGGGGATAGGATAAAGCTTCTGTCCCCAAGGTCTGTCATCAGTAATTTCAAGCTCGTGTTCATAATTCTTGACCAACCCCGGCTTCTCATTGAAAAAATCCCGAAATTCTATTAATAGATCTTGAAGCGCCGCTTGTTGATCTCCGGTTAGACCTTCTGTAGCCATAACGTGATCCTCAATCTGTCGTCTTGTAGCTTTCGTGATATTGTCTTCCATTGTGCCCACGTACACGGCACCCTCGGCCACTTGAGGTTTTGCTTCCTTAGAGTTCATGTTTTTTTCCAAACTATCATTTACATAACTCCTTAACGATTTGATCTCTGCCTCGTCACAACCACATATAGGCTCCTTGCATCCATAAGACAGAAAAAGGGTCGGCACCCCGTCGGCTATTTGCACCTCTTCCTGCGACAAGAATTTAATTTCAACACATTGTTGCTCTATTGTCATCGCCACAATGTTTCGATCATAATCAATGACAGCTCGGCACGCCTTCAAGAAATCTGATCCTAATAGAATTGGTTTCACTAGATTTCGAATTACAAGACACACGACATCAGTGGTCACTTCCCCAAATGACAGCGGAACGTATGCTTGCGTCACCACCTTTGATGCTTTGTTGCCGAAGGCTGATATTACTTTGATGCTCCCTACGCTTAACTGAGGGATATCAGGCTTCCATTTTACTATTTCTAACCACACTTCTTCTGATAAACAAGTGACCATAGCCCCTGAGTCGGCCAATGCTTGATAATGGCTTCCACCTATACCACTGAAATAATAGTCATTCTTAGCACCTCGCTTTTCGAAACTTCATTTTCATTCTGAATGAGCTGGTCAAATATCGAACAAACAACGTCTTCATTTCCATTATTATTGTGGCTAATATTTACTGCATCTCTTGTATAAACTTGCATTACTTTAGTTTCATATTCATCCATTTCATCCTCACAATTTGTATTTTCTTCCCCAGATACATCAAAAGATCCATTTATCGCAGTCCGGTTTCCTAAGTGTCTTTCCACATTTCGGATATTTCGCTTTTGTCATGCTTCATTATTGGAGGGACAGTCTTCCTCATTTTGCCTTGCCTCTGATACACTGTTGGCAGAAAAGAACCGCGAGCTCTGTTGTCCGCGATGCGCCTCTTCCTCCCCCCTAGACCCGTGGTTGCCACCATTACGTCTGCCGTAGCTCCCCCCTCCTCGGCCTTGCTGCGCGAAGGGTCTGGGGCCCTGAGGCGGTTGCCTCTCGAACCTGTTGACATTCCTCTCATTGTCGCGAGAATAACTCGTATTTGGGCTGACGTAATTGTTCCGTCTGTCTCTATCAGTTGCACCGCCACGCACAGAATTTACCTGTCCCATCCTCGCTCTATTGTTCGGCTGAAAAGTTGCAACATGCGACGTTTCTTGAATTTCCTTAAGAAGGTTAATTAGCTGCTTAGAGGTGTCGACCGGTGACCCAATGAGGCACCTCTGAGTGTACGCAGGCAATTGCTTCATAGCCATTTTAGCTAACATCCTGTCATCGAGCGGAGAAGGTAATATTGCGTTCTTCTGGACAAGGGTCATAACATATTCACATAAAGATTTCCCGTCGGCTGGATTGTATCGAGAAGTCAAGAGCTCAGCACGCAGTCTCAGGAGTCTCTCTTCACTCAGGTACTCTTGAGAAAAACAACTTTCAAACCCCTTGTAATCCGTAATATTGCCTTTGTGGATAGTAAACCAATTAGCAGCCGCGTTTCTCAACGACAGTCCAGCGACCTGGGCTTGTTGCTCGTAGGGTACCTGAGACAACGCTAAATATGTCCTCATTTCTTGCATGTAATTGTGCGTTTTTAATTCATCCTCAGTTCCGTGATAGGTGGGCAATTTCAAATCTCTATGTAGGTATGCATTATTGCCATTGTGAGAGGGCGTAACTGAACTTGGCCGTGGAATTTGCGTCTCACCTTTATCTGTGAAAGTATCTAACCGTCGAGTGACCGCGGAGATAGCCGATTCTGTTTCCTTTCTTACAGACACGATGTCCCTTTTAAGGCCCGACACTTCCTCTCTCAACAAAGCAACCTCTTGATGGAATGCGTCATACTGTTGCTGCAGTGCGTTGTTGAATTCTGCCATCGCTGCTTGTATTACATTTTCTGCAGTTCTCTCGCAATCACCTCCTGTGTGGATGCGTATATCCTCCGTTCTATTATTGTGGAGAGTGGTGACCCTTTCCTCCAATTTATTTGCCCTATCGCTTACGCAATCTATTCTGGAGCCAGTGATATGATTAATCTCAATGAATTCGCTCTCAAGCTGACCCATCCTTTCCTCAATACCCCTATTGGATTGGGACAAATCTTTAAAATTTTTCTTCACTTCCCCCTTTAATTCTTGGTGACTTTTTCCAAGCGTTTTACATCATCTTTTAAATTGTTATGATTTTTCTGAAGCTCTTCCTGATTTTTTTCTAACCTCTTTCGTGTTTCCTGCTGATCTTTTTTAATTTCTTCGAGGGTACCTTGGACATTTTGGAGTAAGGCAAAAATTTCTTCATTAGTTATCTGGCCTCCTCCCAAGGAATTACCACCGACAGGTTTATGAACCGCCCCTGTGCATTTAGCACTCCTCTCTGGACTTAGCGTTCCCTCCACAGTGGCGTCTTTAGGAAGACCCTTTGGAGAAGGAATAAAACTAGACGTGACATTATCACGCGTACGCCTCCCCATAATGCTAGTCATGAATCTATTCCTTTTCTCACTTTAAATAAAACACTAACAACAACACAAATTTAGAAATACCCCACAAAAAAATAAAATTGCTTAAGTCCTGAAATAAAGATTCAAAATTACCTATAAAATTTACTTTCTATTCTTCACTACAGCATGCATCCTCACATACGATCCATGGCAAATACAACGGAACTGGCATTTTGATTTTCATCCTTTCAGATTTAAAACTGTGTTACTAATCTTTTGTTTCCTTCTTTTGATTTTTCTACAGCTTACGTGGATTCGCGCCACGCTATTGGGCGCCATGTGACGCACAACGGGGAGATGCGAAAGGGATGGCATGAGACTCTTATGAAAGTTTACGTAGGTGTTAACCCTTTCCCCACCTCGCCGCCGTGAGCACTATAATTTGTTCATAAAAAAAACAATTAGTACAATAATATTTATACAAATATTGAATTTATTATTTCTGCGTTGTTAAAAAAAATATGATTAAATGATTGTGAACATTATAAGTATATACTTTTGCTTCTTGTTGTATTTACAGTTCCGTCTTAGTTATTAGAGGCCTCTACTATTTGTTTTACTTATCCCATGCACACACACTAAGTCCCGGCGCCTTTCGTTGGGGCCCTTATTCACTGCACTCTCACCTGCATATTCCTTCTAAGCTAGTCCAGTCCTCTTCTTTTACGCACTTTCCTTCTGCGGCTTCTTTCATTCACTATGTCCAATCCTTTCCTAAGATCCTTGCTTCGATATTACACATGTCAAAAAATCCTTATCCGCACTATTTGCACAATGCACACTCGCACACTCTCTACAGGCTGTTTTACTATGTCCTTCTACTCCGCCATATTATATCTTTGTTGTCTTTCTGTAGACACTCTCCTCGAAGAGAGAGAAAAAAAATGTAAAAAAAACTTCCCCCTTCTCCCTCCTGGGGTGGTTCTTGGACTGACCGGCAGAGGGGGTGTCCAACAAGAGTCCTTTTTGGTCAGTCACACGAGGTGCTGTCCTCTTGCGTATTTTGTTACACTACATGTTAAAATTCCACATCTAGCTGCCCGTAATCTGTTATGGACCGTATATGAGGGTACACTGGTAGTACTGGACCTCAACTAATACCTAACTATAACCCAAATATCCCAGGAGAATAGGAATAGATTAATATTTAATATAAACCCAAGAAAAAATATATATATATATATATAATTATAATACGAAATTTCTACCCGCACCTTCTCGTCAGAGTCCTCCATGCCCGGATCACTTTACTCCAGAGAAGAGCGCAAACTACACACGAAACACATACAAAAAAATAATATGTATATTATTATTGAAAAAGAAATACTAAACTGTTGAAAAAGAAATACTAAACTGGTGGTTGCCTCACAAAGGGCAACATTCGCTGGCGTGTTTTCGTCCTGTTTGACTTGAATCGAGACTTCCAACAGTTCTGTGTTCAACAGTAACTAGTGTTGCCCACGAGAGAGACGAGACGAGACTTTGGTCTGTCCCGTCCCGTCTCGTGAAAATGCTGTCTCGTCTCGTGTCTCGTCTCGAAAATATTCGTTTGTCCCGTCTCGTGTCCCGTCTCGAAGGGTTCTGTCTCGTCTCGTCTCGTCCCGTCTCGTTTTGTCCCGTCTCGTCTCGTAAAAGTGATCCGGGATATCATGCCAACAAAAGTCCAAAGTAGCAGAAACACGAAATATTTTTCCGGAAAGTGGGATAAAGCTCCAAATATTTTACCCATTGCGTGGTGAGAATAAATAAGGTTCGTTAATCATGAGGATATTGATATTAAAAATGCAGTTTGTTGGTTACTGATTGCTAGGTATCTTATGAAATCTACGTTGTGGTTTTTCTCGCTTCATACAACTGTCTATCCATCGTACATTTATACCGAGTTTGTTAGAACCTGTCCCGTTTCCCGCGCTAGCGATCGCTCGACAGTTTAGGTGCCAATGAGAAACGAGAAAAAAGTCGTCTGCTGGGCAGCGAGGAGCGAATGGAAGCCAGAAGAGAGGAGCTTACGTAGACGTTGTTGCCACGTTGCGTATTTTAATTTGCTGCCTGGCTTTGGCTTTCCCCAGCACGGAGTTCAGGCGGTCTTCAGCAGCAACACCGCTTGGTTTATGCTAGAAAAGCCAGCGATCAGCTACCGCGGGAAGCCGGACAGGTTGTAACAAACACGGTATAAGTGAGTGCTCCTTTTCATTACTGCTATACCTTTTGGAAGTCTTGAAATGTTTTCCAATAGACCTTCTTTCTTTCTGAATGTCGAACTTCCGTGCACTATGAAAATGTACATTTTTTCTTTAAATTCTAAGCTTGGCGCTGGGGAGCAACAAAAGAATTTTTAAATGTGTAGTACGAACTCAAAAGACTATTTAAAATTTCAATATTTAGTATATTACAAATAGAAAGCATTTATTGTTCTTAATATTGTTAAACATCTTCTATGACATAAGTTTCAAAAAGTGTTTCTTTGTGATATTGTGCTGTTTCTTATGCTCAGCTTATGACGCACATACTTCTTTGTTTTCCCTTTAGCCTCTAAGTCCGGTACCACCACCGCTTGATCTAATTTATCCTTCGGCAGGCACGCATCTAGAAATATATGTCGGGGGAGGGTGTCTGAGCCAAGTGTTTCAGAAAAAATGATAATAATAACATTAACGACAACAATTAAGCAAATGTTTAAATTAATGCATTAATATAATTCATAGGTCTATTCACTTGAATATGTAAATTAATCAATTCTATTATTGTTATTGCATGACATGTTACAAAGATGGTAGAAGAATAGTAATATAACAGCACGAATATTAGCTAATATCTAGCTTACGTGTAGTTAAGATCGTCAAATCTGCATAAAAACAGCTGTCCTGGCAAGAAAATTAATGTCAAAAAAGGTGATGAATTGAATATTTGCTGAATAATAAAAAAAGATGTTACATCCAGTTGACGAAAAATAAAGTTCCTAATTAATATTTTATGTTCATTATTATAAGTAGTAGCGTACATAAAACTTCATTGATACTGTCATTCAAAGCAGTATGATCGCAATAGAATCCTTGTTTTCTAGTAAGTTCGGCAGGAATATGTAACCCTCGATTATGCTAAACAAATATATTTTTTGTTTAGCTAGAGCAAGGCCCTAGGAGGATGCAAGAAGCCTTTCCTGCAAAAGTGTATGTTTTACGAAGCGAAGAAACGTGACAAAACCACCACGTATGGAAGGCAAACCTGCTTCAATTTTATATCGCACGGTTACAGAGCCGTGGCTCCTGAAGTTATAAAAATCCCAAATTCAATGATTCTTTTAGACATGCTATAGTTGAAAAAAATATGTTTAGATGCACCCATAGTGCATCATTATCAGATTATGCATATAACGTGTTATTGGAATCAACATATTTGTGTAAATTGGGTGCCTCCCCGATGGCGTAGTTATAACGTCGATGTCTTGTAATGAAGGGTCCTCGCGTCGATACTCAATGGAGGCACAAAGTGGATCGGATCGCACTTTAAACTGTAGGTCGGTTCGCGATTTAGCCTATTTGCGAATCAAGTGGACTTAAAAAAAACAAAAAGAAACAATATCAACCTTAAGAATATTAGAATAAACTAATTCACCCGCAGGTAAGTCAAATTTCACATATCCTTCTTCATCCTCGTTCATAGACTTCCTGCAATACTCTTGTGTTGCATCCCACCAGGTGCGAAAATGTGAAGTTATTATTTCCCCGTACTGCGTTATTTCTTTTCATAACAGTAAGGCTAAATTCTCGTTTTATCTGAACTTTTAAAAAATGTGCAAAATACGTCTCTATCTTTAAACAACCACCCTTTCTCGTGTATGTGTAAAATAATCCCACTCTGTCTCAGAAAACCTCTTCCTACGATCAAATGAAGGAAACAACTCTCAAGTCTCAACAATTATAAATTTTTGCTTAAATTTCCTATCATTTATACCAACAGTAGCACATATCACGTCCTTTGGTGCAACACTGTCAACAGCTAATGTTACTTTCCTCGTCCTAATAAATTTACTTCCAACCAGTGACGGTGCCAGGGAAATTTGACGGGGGGGGGAGGCTGGCAACAAAATATTGTAAGGGGGCAGTCACATTAAAACGCCCGAAAACACTACACATATATATACATATATAATAATAATTATAATAATAATAATTATTATTACTGTAATTATTATTATATTCATGTATGGTGTTTTGTGTGTGTCTTTTATTTAGAGTGGACGTTTACTGCTTAATTTACTTCTTGATTACGAGTTTATCTCCACATGATTCGTTTTAATAAAGACATTAATTCTTTTTTATTGGTAAGTTGCGAGTAGTGTATATTGATTGTTTCAACGCAACACTTTGTAGGTATCCTCTTTTTTTATCAATTGAATATCACTTTTTGACATATTTTGACAATTTTTTGTCAACGTTTTAGCGTTTAGCGATGTTTTTAGTACAATTTTCAATGCATTATTTTTTTTCCCACTCACACTTGGTAGGTATATCAATTGAATATCACTTTTTGATATATTTTGACAATTTTTTGTCAATGTTTTAGTGTTTAGCGATGTTTTAGTACCATTTTCAATGCACAACTTTTTTTCTCACCTCACACTTGGTAGGTATATTATGATCTTACGTGATATAACTTAACCTATTCATTTTAACTACACGAGAGCCTCTACTTGCTTTGACCTACTTTAGAGTAGTGTCACAAATATGCCTTCTACGCCAACCCTGATTTTTCGACCCCTCAGAAAATCGCACAAAAACCTCAAAAACTCACTTTCTCTCCACGTTCCGCACCTCATTTATTGCGCTGACAATGTTTCGCGGCGCAGAAAAGCCGGTACGAGAGAATTCACTTTCTCGTCCTTGAAGTACGAATGTACCTTATCGTAATTTTTTTCTAAGTCCGGACCAAATGTTTTTTATATATATATCGTAACCTTTTGTAAACCTCTCTCGGGGGAACACGATGTGCCACACGCGCGCGCGCTGGCGTCTCTCATTATTTCCGTATTGTGACGCAACCTTGATGTTGATGCAATCACTCTTGAAACTAGCCAACGGGGCGGACAGATCGAGCTTCCTCCCCAGATCGAATTGAGTCGCGTGCCTTTCTACAAACGCCAGGTAAACCTTCGCCGTGGGCCATACAATTGTCGTGACGATCTGTTCCACCGAGTCCGTAGTACGATATCCCGTGTCGAAGTATTCGCCCCATGCTTTTTTCAAGATTGTTAGTAAAAAATTTCTCTCTCGCACGTCTATGGCGGTCCTCAACCCTTTGAATTGCACCTCATCGCTGTCGGCCAGCTGCACGACGTATTTTTTCTTGGTCAGCGCGAAAAAATTTTTCAACACGAATTCGACCTTCACCCGCAAGTTCGGGAACCAACCGCTCGTGCAGGTAATCGATTAGGTTAGCCTGATGGTGCTTCTCCATGAGAATGAAAAGCGAATCCGTATCCATGTACATCATGCGCGGTCGCTGGGGTTCGAGGGGAAATTTTCCACCACGTCCCGCGATTTCAATAAGATGGTCCGAGATAGAAAAGTAACCAGAGAAGCACAAGCTGGGGGTTCTTGGAAACGAACGAGCCCCCAAGGTTTTTCCGTACGGCCTTCGAACGTAGAATTGATTGACGTGGGGGCGAATCTCTTCCGGAATGTCTTTCAATTCGTACATCTGACCATACATGCTATTCATCATTAATTTAGCCGTATTCTGTTTGGCGTCCATTTCGAGCAGTTTGCCCGGCGGTAAAGTCTTATCGTTTTTTAAATTTTTTGATTTTTTTACGCAAGGTCATAATCTTGCGTATGCACGTGGCATTGAGCGTGTCCCGTGAGAAATACACGTGAAGATCAGCTTCCGTGCAGCCGGTTGGATTCGTAACGCCGCGATAAACATCAACTTCCGTGCCGGGCGGAACGGACGTTCCGTCGTGGAAAGCGCGCCACTCCCAAAGTTTACGTTGAAAGGGGAGAGTCCAGCTGCGACTATGACGCATGAACCCCAAGAAAATTCTATATAAAATAACATACCTGAAAATTCTATTCACAGTATAGATTGAATTCTTGAGTTTTTTGTATTCACCCCCAAGAAATTCTATATAAAATAACATACCTGAAAAATTGTATCGCTATATATACTAGACACCTTTTTTTTTATTTCTGTGATTTTGGAGAAAACGCAATGGCATCCACCACCAGTTTCAATCGTAAAAATGATAAAACTGAATGTGTTACTTGTGGGAAGCTAATCTCAAGGAACAATTTATCGGTACACAGGGCAAGATGTAGCGAAACAGGTTCGAGTTTAAATCGTTCGTTACCTTCTAAGTCTTGTGCTCGATGCGGAAAGATGATCAGCATTGCAAATTTAAGTAAACACCTGAAAATTTGCAAACCATCGATCGAACGAGGAACATTGAAAAGAAAAATCGATAATCCAGAAACGGAAGCTTCCACTTCCAAGCAAATTAAATTATCTGATGAACGCAAACCAATTAGATCTGCATTCAACCTTCATATTCAGGATTTCTCTTTTACTTCGGAACCAGGCCGGGACATTCTTAGTTTCTTGCGTGAAACGAAAACATCCGTGATAAATATTCTAAAAAATAAATTGGAAAATAATTCCATAAAAGTATACGTTGATCTATTTTCCGAATACGAAAAAGTCGATGGTACAACAAGTATTTTTTATCATCGTACAAAAAACCAGGCTCTTCATTTGGCGGACGTCGATAATTTGAACGAATTTTATTCCGATCTTTCCAACAAGCTGGTTAAGAAACACGACGATTTCGAGGCTAAAGGGTCGGGATGGTCTCTGTGTGGAAGTCCTCACACGTTAACTGTTTACGTGAACCAATTCTCGCCTCTTCGCGCTTCCAGCTACGTTCCTCTTCCACCGAACATTCAACACAAGAGGGCTGTGTTAAATATACAGAACAGCGATAACAAGTGTTTCCTTTGGTGTGTGTTGGCGGAACTTCACCCGATTCATTGGTCAAATCATCCAGAACAGGTTTATCATTACAAGCAGCATGAACCTGAACTGGAAAATGCAATGGCTGGCATCGAATACCCGGTGACCATTTCTGATATATCAAAATTCGAAACACGAGCACGAGATGCAGAAGGAAAACGCTTAATCATCAACGTGTATTCCTATACGTTGGATAAACATGTCATGCATCCCGTCAGGATAAGCGATGTCGACGATGACGATGATGCTCGTGTGATTAATCTTCTTCTAATTTCAAACGACAGTGTTCACCATTACTGTCTCATTCGTTATCTATCACGTTTGGTCAGAAGTCAAACTACCAAGTATGCAAACAACATCGAAGTTTGCCCAAGGTGTTTGACCACGTTCGACGATCGAAAACAAGTCGAATATCGAAAATACACCGGACGTCAGATTGCTATCGATAAACTTGCCGAACATAAAATTTATTGCGGTGACAACAGACCGACTCGCATGTTGATGCCGAAATCAAAAGAGGTCGAAGAATTTAGGATGCATAAGGCATTGTTGAAACATCCCGCAATCATCATTGCTGATTTTGAGTCTTTTCTCAAACCGTTGTCGTACTGCGAACCAGACCCCGAACTTTCTTCCACAACACCGTATCAGTTGCACGAAGCCTCGAGTTTCGGATATGTTGTCGTGCGACAGGATAGGATAGATGAACCGTATGTTTACCGAGGACCAGACGTAATCAAACATTTTTTTGAAAAGATGGTTGAAGAGGTTGAGACCATTGGCAGCCTCGAAACCAATGCTTCCATTATCCAGCGATGAACTTCAATCTCGCAATAACATTGAAACGTGTCCGGTGTGCGATCAACGTTTCACCGACGAGAACCGGAAAGTATTTCACCATAATCACTTCACCGAAAACTACATCGATGGAATCTGTAACACGTGTAATCTAAAGATCCAAAAACCTACGTTTGTCCCCACATACCTTCATAATGGCAGCGGTTACGACTTCCATATCTTAATTCGGAATCTTGGATATGATAGACAAAAAATAAATATTCTAGCAGAGAATGAAGAAAGGTACATCAGTGTCAGCAAGCAAGTATTGATTCCGGGGACAAACGAAACTGTGGAGATGAGATTTTTAGATTCTTACAGATTTTTATCTGCCAGCTTGGACGCTCTTGCAAGCAAACTTTCGGCTGAACAATTTAGAATAACTAGAGCTAATTTTCCCACCGTAGACATAGAAATGATTAGACGTAAAGGTATTTATCCATACGAATATGTTAGTGATAATTCTAAATTTAACGACGACACTCTTCCACCTCAAAAAGAATTTTACAGTCGACTCAGAGAGAAAGGAATCACGGATGATGAATACGAACACGCGCAACGGATGTGGGACAAATTAGGATGTAGGACACTCGGCGATTATCACGATGCCTACTTAAAACTGGACGTGACAATACTCGCGGATGTTTTTCAAGCATTCAGGAAAACGTCGGCGAATATTTACGAATTAGATCCTGCATATTTTTACGGTCTCTCGGGCTTAGCGTGGTCTGCCATGTTATTACAGACAAAAATAAAACTCGAATTGATACCGGACGTGGACATGTTATATTTTATCGAGAGAGGGATACGAGGTGGAATGGTGCAATGCGTACAGAGACATGCAAAAGCAAATAACGTTCACATGACAGAAGAATACGATCCTAATGAACAATCGAAATACCTATTTTATGTGGATGCAAATAATTTATACGGACATGCTATGATACAAAAACTTCCTTACGGCGGGTTCCAATGGGTGGATGCCACTTCCATTAACATTAATAATTTCAACGACTGTGAATTTGGCTTGTTTATAGAGGTGGACCTCGAATTCCCCGACCATCTACACGATTACTTCAAAGATCTACCCCCTGCACCCGAACTAAAATGTTCGCCTAATTCCAATCAACGTAAGCTTCTGTTAACATTGGATAGGAAAGAGAGATACGTTCTCCATTACAAAAATCTTCAATTCTTAATTGAGAAGGGAGTTCAAGTAATAAATGTGAGAAGAATAATGAAATTCAAACATTCCGAGTGGTTAAAACCTTACATTGAAAGAAATACGTATCATAGAACACGCGCCACGTCAGATTTAGATAAAGATTTTTTTAAACTCATGAATAATGCTGTTTACGGAAAAACAATGGAGAATGTCAGGAAGCACGTGGACGTGAGATTAGTTCTCGATTCAAATAAATGTAGAAAATTGATTGCATCGCCGACATTCAAATCACGAAATATATATGATGAAAACCTGACCCTGTTTGTGATGGATAAAAAAATAATCAAGTTCAACAAACCAATCTACGTGGGGGCGACGGTTTTGGATTTATCTAAACTGCATATGTTTGAATTTCATTATGACGTGATGAAACCCTTCTTCAATGATAAGATGTCACTTTTGTACACGGACACCGACAGCTTCATTTACAGCATACAAACACCTAACCTCTATGAAGACATAAAAAATCCTTCCATGCTTGAGTATTTCGATACTTCTGCATATCCTCAACCAAACAGATTTGATCTCCCTTCTCGCAATAAAAAAGTGCTTGGTAAAATGAAGGATGAATGCAACGGAGAAATCATTCTGGAGTTCGCTGGCTTACGTCCCAAAATGTATGCGGTGAAAACAGAAACCAGCATCACCAAAAAAGCCAAAGGTGTTGGTAAAAAACAGTGAAAAACAAGCTTGTGTTCGAGGATTACATCAATTGCCTCTATTCACAGTCGAGGATTCTACGTTTGGAGACACGGATACAAAGCGTAGACCACGTGCTTACCACAAACAAAGTTAAGAAAATTGCGCTGGATCCCGCTGACGATAAGAGGTGTATCCTCGAGTGTGGGATCCATACTTTACCCTGGGGCCACTGCAATGGAAGCGATAAATGTGACGTGTGTTAACTGTAACCCCATAGCCATGAAGTCCGCTGTGTCTTTTCCTCTTCAAAAACAGACGGAGGAAAAGAGGGGCCCTCGGGCGATGAAAAGTTGCAAGTTGTTATTATGTCGTTAAGGCTCGCTCTAAACACGAGGCTCATTAAATTCAACTCTTACTTTTTTTTTATTCTTCATCGTGCTTTAACGACATAATTACATGTTAGAGTCTCTTTGTATTGCGGACCGCTGCAGATAAAATCTTCTCTTTTCTTCATTCGATCTACGAAGGGGCACCTCATATAGAAAATTTAATTTAAATAACAGGGACAATGAATCTTTTTGGTTTCCGGAAACAAAGCAACATGGAAACTGTACCAACAAATTCCAATAACCTCTTACCTTCCGTGTTATCTAAACTCAATGGTCTCTTGATAGTGCATCTCAACAGTATATGGACTAAATTTAATGACGATGTGGGCAAGATGTTTTACGTCTTCAATAACAATTTACATTTCTACGAAATTCCGATCGGTGGGAAACTTCAAATCACCGTGAATCCGGAGAACGCAGGCGAAATCAAAATATCTACCGGCAAGAATATTTTTCGAATGAAGCACGACAAGGTACTTTCTAACATTACGTACGATGTTTCTGCAGGAGATTATCTTTACGTTCAACTCCTGGGAGATTACGATAAACTTGTTCCTCTCTTCGTAGAATTACGAATCGTCTATCCTATTATAAATAACCGTTAACCAAAAATGCCTAACGACATTTTCGGCAACACTAAGCGTGTAGACCACGCAGAAGAGATTCTCATGCTGGACGTCCGAATTAAAAAGTTGAGGAGCGATTTGATCGCTTTGCAGGAGACCTTAAACAAAAGTTTAGAGTCCGAGATCGCTACGCTCCAAACGCAATGTCTCGACCCCATTCTGAAAATCGATTCCGAACTGAAAACGCTCATAAAAAATTACGTCGACGTACCTTCTTACGACAACGTTCAAAATATACAGTTGAGCGTGGATTCGCTTCAAAATGATTTGGCCAAATTACAGCAATTTCAATCGAAAAATGAAGATTTGGAAAAATTGAAACTCGAAATCGAAGAACGAACTTCGGCAATAGAAAAGAATTTCTCTGAACTTCAAACCGTCGTGAAAGATATTGATGCGGAACGCTTGCACGTCGTCGTTTCCAAATTACAAGAAGAATTCACCGGCACGTTGGAAGAAATTAAATCCAAGTTACAGACTTTGGAAGATACAATGACGAACCTACCATCGTCGGACGAACTGCAGGTCATCGGTAAAAGCGTCGCGAACATAAAAATTCAATTGGAGGCTTATCAAGATTTCGAACACATTCAAACCACCATCGCTACGCTTCAGGCGTCTCTGGAGTTGATCAACGAAGAAATTAAAAATATTCACTCTGAAGCAAGTGCGTTGACGAGCATTCAAGACACGTTGAGCACGGTCCAGCAGAAGATGGAATATTTAGAAAATTTGAACGTCGAAACGAACCTCGCTCATTTTCATCACGTACTGGACAACATACAGGCTGACTTGGAATCGTTACGGACGAGCGTGCCTTCGAGCGAAGATTTGGAAAAATTGAAAACGGCGGTGACGGCACTATCCGAATCGAGCGACGTCAAAAGTTCGTTGAGCGAACTCGAGAGTAGGGTGGCCAATCTCCCCACCTCCAAAGAATTACACGCTTTGAAAAGGAACATATCACGTATGCTGAAACGACTGGAAACGGAAACGGCGAACGTGGAACAGATTCGAGACGAACTTGCTTCGCTGGTGTCGACGCTGCCCACTTCGCAGAGCGTCGCCGACCTTCACACGCAGTTTACAGAGATGCGAAGCATCGTGAACGATCTTACCGAGAAGAGCTCGAAATTGAATCAAGTCGAGAACCTTCAGAACATCGTCGTCAACATCAGAGATCAAGTTGGAGTGCTGGAATCCACGCAGGAATCGACGCTGGCCTCTTTCGGTGCCAAGTTGCAAGAACTCAACGAAAACTACAAGCAGTTGAACGTGGAAGTGAAAATCAAACCGTCATTTTCTACAGTAACGGATACCATAGTCGAGCATTTGTTGCCCGTACAAAATACACTGGGACAGCTTCACAGCAACCTCGTTAGCGTCGATACTAAATTCGCTAAACTGCATTCTCTGCAAGCCATCGAAATCAACAGCGTACCCAATCAGCAGAGAATCTCCACGTTCGTCGAAGGTAACAAACTGTACATGTTACATCCTTATCATCCGTACTACAAGTTTCTCCTCGATGGCACGATTCAGATAAACGAATTTTCGTACTGGTCTCACGGCAGAAAAGCTAGCGTCCCCACCATGACGTTGATATCGAATCGTGGTGTCCAGAAAGCAGGAAACATTCCTCTGGCACGTTGGAACGAAACGCGCAACGTATATGAAATACACGAAGACGAAGATCTTACCGTTTTCGACGTGAGTGCCGGCGATAAGCTGATCATTCAAAACACAGGTGAGGTGCCACCCTCTTTGAATCCCATCACGCTGGTGCTTCTCTTCAAACGTAATCTCTAAAAATGTCTAGGCAAGCCATCGTCCAAGAATTGCATAAACCTGCACGCCGCAACTACGAACGTTTGGCTGTGGTGACCAAGGGCATCGACGACCTCTGGGAAAGCGACCTCGTCGAGATGAGTAGCGGGAAGTTAAAAAACGTACATAAATTGAACAAGGGCAACAAGTACCTCCTCACAGTCATAGACACATTTTCGAAATTCGCATGGGCTCTACCTTTGAAATCCAAAACAGGAACGTGCGTCACGGAAGCATTCAAGACAATTTTTCGCGAAAGCGGCGGCAGACGACCTCGGTTTCTGCACACGGACAAAGGGAAGGAATTCTACAATGCCGTATTCCAAAAGTTTATTCGGAAACACGACGTTCGACACTACTCGACCTTCAGTGACGTCAAGGCCAGCATCGTGGAAAGATTCAATCGCACTCTGAAATCGCGCATGTGGTCGCGCTTCACGCTTCAGGGAAGCTACAAGTGGGTCACCATTCTTCCGGAACTCGTTAACGACTATAATCACACGGTGCACGGAACGATAGGCATGAAGCCAGCTGACGTTACCAAGTCCGACGAGCAGCGATTAATTTCCAGCGTTTACTGTCCAAAGTACACGCCCACGACAAAAAAACCTAAATACAAAATTGGAGACCAGGTGAGGGTCAGTAAATTGAAGCGAACGTTCGACAGGGGTTTCACACGAAACTGGAGCACGGAACTTTTTACCGTGGTTCGAGTTCTACCCGGGAACCGTCACACGTATATAATAAAGGACAGTGGCGGTGAAATTTTATTGGGGCGCTTCTACGAGGAGGAACTCTCTAAAACTAAATACCCCGACAAGTATCTTATCGAAAAAGTTTTGCGTAAGAGAGGCGACAAACTTTTGGTGAAATGGCTGGGACTTCCGGACACGAGTTGGATCGATTCAAACGAAGTAATTCTATGAGTGCGTGGAATGTCGTGAAACGTCTACCTGATTCGGAAAATCGAAAGAAGAAAAGGAACGGCGAATTGCTCCCCGACAGCATACGATGTCTGATCGTAGGACCTTCGGGTTGCGGAAAGACGACACTGCTCATTGATAATTTTATCCTCGCACCCAATTGGTTAGACTGGGAAAACAGACACCTCTACGTATTCTCGAAAAGTCTCGAACAACCGAGATACCAGCAACTTATGAAACTGTACGAGGGACTGGGCATTGCAACTTTCGCATCTGAAATCATTCCACTGGACGATTGTCTCGAGAATTCCGTTGTGGTGTTCGACGACATGATCTTGGAAAATCAAAACGAGATTCGTAATTTTTTCACTCGAGGTCGTCACAAAGGAATGGATTGTTTCTACCTGGCACAAACTTTTTCCAAGGTTCCGAAACAACTGCTACGCGACAACGCTAATTTCATATGTTTGTTTCGACAAGACCACACCAATTTAAAACACGCACACGATGATTACGTAGGGGCTGACATGAACTACAATCTATTTTCGGAACGCTGCTCCCACTGTTGGAACAGTGACGATTTCGGATTCTTGACCATCGACATGACTCGAAAGGCAAACCATGGAAAGTATAGGAATAAAATAAACGTTTATCTAGACGTCTCAAAGGCTAACAAGAGGACAATTTCAGATTTGCAACAAGAAGAAAAAAATCCCAAAAAAAATCAAAAGGTCGTGAGAATCTAAAAAAATAAAATTTGAAAAAAAAACGTTCTTTTTTTTTCAAACGTCTGACAAGCATATATAAATAACCATTACAAACAAAAAGTGAGTGTTAGAAAAAGTGGATAGTCTCAAGCGGGTGACAGCAGAGAACTACGAGAACCGAACGTATAGGCTGAGAATTCGACGTTTCAAAAACGTTTCAACGTATATAGCAAAATGTCAAAACGTCAATTTCAAGAAGACGAAAATCTCAAGTTGCGGAAATACCTCGTGAAACGCTTCAAAGGTTGGAAATCCGAGAATCGCGGATCCTACGAAGAGAAGAAACGTCAAGATAAACCTGTGATCGACGCCATCAGCGGTCTAGGTAAAGAAATTAAAAGTGTCACGGAACAAAATAAAAATTTGATCAACGAACTCGTACCGCTCGCAGCTAAAAGTTACGCCGTACCCACACCCATTTCGAGCATTCCTTGGACGCCGTTCGAACTGAAGGACGTACCGGCACGACGTCGAGCCATAGGTAGCACGTCGTCGTCGTCTTTGGATAAGATCGAGTTGGGACCTTTGGCACGAGACTACCTGAGCACGGGGAAATTCGACAAGGACGAAGTGTTCGGATTGTATCCGAGCATGGAGAGCAACGAAGGCGGCGGTGTGGTTTGGAAGATTGGGAAATCGAAGGTGACCTTCGAAGGCAACGACATTAAAGTTAATTTAGGCGATAAGGATAGTTGGAACAGGTATCCGGGTACGGTGGGACTGTGGGAACTCGTTGCCAAAAAGCAGCCGAAAGATTACACCGACGAAGATTACCAGAGTTACAAGGAAATTTTGATCATGACGGATGCCTTGTACCAGAACAACGACGCCTCGCAGAATAGGGTGAAATCGAGCAGCGGCGAGAAGTACAGGAATCTCATCAAACCGATTTGGAACCAGGTCAAAACAGGCAGCGGCGTCAAACGCTACAACACGTTACCCAAAGAGTTTGTGTGGGTGGACGACGTGCGCAAGCTCATAGACAGGTTGTTGGTTATTGCAGGAGAGGAGAATGCAGGCAATCGTAATTTCTACAACGAGAAGGTAGGAATCGTGGACATGATCAGCACGAAACTTTCCAACTTCATCGTGAACGACGACAAGGGCATAGGTTACCTCATCAAAATCATCAAAACGCTGCCTCCGAGATTCTGGAACGTGGCCGAAGGAAAGGGACTCGTGAACGACATCATCAACAAGTTACCTTTCGAGATGCATTTACCTGGCTACCAGTACTGCGGACCGGGTACCAAACTCGAGAAAAGATTGGAGAGAGGAGACAAGGGTGTGAATCCGTTGGACGCCGCATGCAAAGATCACGACATCGCCTACAACACCACGCAGACGGATCTGGATGCACGTCACGAAGCAGACAGAAAGTTAGAGCACGCAGCTTTCGAAAGATTCGTCAGCAGAGACGCATCGTTGGGTGAACGAGTTGCAGCACTGGGCACCACCATCGCCATGAACACGAAACAAAAATTTGGGTGGGGTGTGTAAATAAATAACATACAGTAAAAAAAAAAACATCATGTCTCGTATAACCGATTTACCACACGAACTGCTGTGTAAAATTTTTAAACAGGCAGTAAACGGAGATTGTGATGATATAGGGAAACTTTTGATCATAGCGAGATCAACGCCGGAATTTCGCATCCCTTGTGAAATGGCTGTCAAGGACCGTCTTCGGGAGATCAGTGGCATGAGATGCGGTGATCTCGACACTCTTCTTTCGGCTGCAGGGGAAAAATTAAACAAGAGAATGGACGAACTGCACGAGGCGAGGCAGGGAAGAAGACGATACACGGATGATTGGTGTAGATCTAAACAAGAGACGGAAGATATTATCACGCACATCATCAATCTTTCAGAAGCACGAACTTTCTTCCTCTGTTAAAAAAAAAATAATAATATATATACGTGTCAAAACTTGATATATATAAATAACACACACATCGTGAAAAAAAAATAATCTTCGGTATATATAAATAACACACATTGTGAAAAAAATTAAATTTCTCTAACACACACACACTGAAATTTTTCTCCTTCGATATGAGTGAAAAAAAAATGAGTGATCTCCAAGCATTAAAACAAATGCTAAATTTGTCAGTCGAGTATGTAAAAATTCAGGAATTGGAAGTCGACAAACCTTACACGATAACTTCCGGTTCAATCGTTTCTACCCAGTATGGTCGCAAAGTGCGTCTGTTGCTCAACGCACAATACAGTCTATTTTTACCAGATCGATACGCTAGCATGTTATCCGACGAGAAGCTATCTATTTTAATCGAGAACAAAACTCGAATCGTGTACAAGGGTACAAAGGAACTTCTTGGTAAGAAAACAAAGCACGTAATAGAATTTGTTTAACGACGCTGCGCAGTATATATATAAAATAACATACCTTAAAAAATTACACGAAACAAAAAAATCTCGGAACATACATATATATAAATAACATACCGTGAAAAAAAAATTACACGAGAAAAATCTCAGAACTTTTATATATATAAATAACATACCGTGAAAAAAACAACAACATGAAGCCCAAGGGTGTCGTGTACCAGATACCATACTCCAATCTGAAAAATCTAGGTGCCCTAGATGGGTTACTCACCAAGAAACAACGCGAGAAGAAACGTTCTTGCTTGACGAAAGGACACGGAATGAAATTACTTCTCAGCACACCTCAATTGAGACGCTTGCAGCGTTCGCGGAAACAGCAAAAGATCGGAGGTTTCATATTCAGCATCCCGGCCATCCTGGCAGCATTGGGGGCCGGCGGAAGTGCCGCCATCGCGAAAACCGTCATCGACTCGAAGAAGAACAAGGCCGAGTTGGAAGAACAGAAACGTCACAATCTGGCCATGGAGAAGAAAGGGGGGAAGGGGGTGGGTGTGATGAAAAAGTTTAAAAAAAAGAAACAGCAGCACTCACCAACCGAGACATTGAATCTCTGATCGAACCGTTACGAATCAAACACTTCAGAGGCGTTTTCATGTCCGACTCGTTACCTTCAACCGTTAAAAGAAGAGAATGGGGCGTAGTCAACTTGGACAGTCAAGAAAATCCAGGCACGCATTGGATATGTTACCACAAAAATGACAATAACAAAGCATTCGTTTTCGATTCTTTCGGAGGCGTTCCACCTACAAATTTAGTCACTTATCTGAAAACAAACAAAACCTCTATATACTACAACGACGAACGCATTCAAAATTTCGGAGACGTGAACTGCGGTCATCTCTGTCTCTCCATGCTCGCGTTTCTCTCTAAAATAAATAAGCCTACGATCGAAGATTTCCAGAAAGCATTGTGGAATCTTAAACAGCATCACGACAATGGGCGTGTTCCATCTCACGAGCGAATCTTCGATCTTGAAACTCACGCTGCACGACGACATCGTCTATCCTAAATCCGTAGCTCTGCGTGCATTTTACAGCATGTACCTCATACCTAACGTCACGCATCACAACAACAAAATTAGCGTCGGAAGCGAACACATCGTCGTCACGCCAGGCCAATACAATCTTTCTACTTTGCAAGCTCAATTACCCAAAGGCACATACCTTTCTCAAAATTCGGTCACGCACAGAGTGGAAATCGTGTCCGCGACGGAGACCGTGGACCTGGGCACCATGGGCGAACTTTTAGGTTTCGAGATCGACACAAAACTCGAAGCTGGCATCAAGCACGTAGCAGTCAACATTCCTAAATTCTTGGCCATAGAGACTCTGAACGTACACTGCAACGTGGCGGAAGGCATGATCACGAAATCTTCCGACGGATTGTTAGGAAGTCACAAGCAGACGGGAATCATAGCCACTTTCAAACCAAGTTCCGAGTTCATGGAACCGATCATCTACACACCCTCTTCGCCGATCTATTTTCCAGTATGTCGCAACCGCATAGACGACATAGAGTTGGTGGTGACGAACGAGAAAGGAGAGGTGGTGGATTTCGCAGGTGCAACGACCACTGCCATCGTGGAGATCAACGTATAATAAATAACACGCATAGTGAAAAAAATGGAGCAAATCGAAAGTTACGAATTGCAATCTTTCCCTCCGAACCGTCGCACGTTCGCCAATTTGAACGAAGCGAACAGGGAAATCGAATACGACGTGGACGTAGGCGACGGGTTCGTTCATCCTCACAGAGCGGACCTCTACCTTCAATTCGACGTGGTGAAGAAGGAAAGCGGAGACGCGTTTCCCGCAGCAGCAAATTTGATTCTCGTGGACAACTTCGTGCCTCACCTGTTCTCGCAGGTGGAGGTGAGGAAACACAACACTGTCATCGACAGAATCGATTATCCAGGCATCACGTCGACGGCAGTGGGAACACTGAAATTATCCAAAACAGACGCGGCATACTATCAGGCGGGAGGATTCGAAGCGGGGACCAAAATATCGACGAGAAGTCACACGGTGCTCTTTCCCATGCGTCTGCTTCCGGGATTCTTCTCCGACTACAAGGAGATCATGTGGAAGGGAGGACTGCGCGTCACCTTTCGAAGAGCAGCCAACGACAACGACGCACTGATGCGATACGCTACTTTGGGTCCGGACGGCACCACGCCACTGCCCAACACTTTACCCGAAGCAGCCAAGTGCGTCATCCGGAGCATGGAGTTGAGAATGCCGGTGGTGGAATACGAAACGAACTACGCCCTCAAGTACAAAGCGGAGATATTGAAAAGTCCGCAGGTGGCGATTCACTTTCACGGTTACCAGTGCGTGCAGAAGATAGCGTCGGGAAGTCACATGGAATTCGACGTGACGACTCAGTTCAACAACATACAGTTCGACATGCCAGATTTCGTCATTGTACTTTTTCAGACCGGGCGCGATAAGAATCAGGAAAAAGATTCCAGCAAGTTCGACGACTGCAAGATCAAGAACGTTTATCTGAAGAATGGCAGGAACGAAGTGTTCCCGCGCGAAAATTACAACCTCGACATGACAAAAGACGATTAGTAGTATAAAAATATGCATCTGACCCCAACTCTGATTTCTTGACCAAACGACCACAAAAAGTTGAAAAACTCACTTTCTCTCCCTGTTCCGTGCCTCATTTATTACGCTGACGATGTTTCACGGGTGCAAAAAGGCAGTGATGAGTGAAAGATGAGCTCTCATCTCCTCATCCTCTCATCTTTCTCATTTTCTTTTTATTCTCTCATCTTCCTCTCATCCTCCTCTCATCCTCCTATCTTTCTCTTATCCTCTCATTTTTTTATTTTCTTATTTTCTTATTTTTTGAAAGATGAGTGCATCTTATCGTAATTTTCTAAGTCTGGGACCAAATGTTTATATATCATGACCTACGTAAACCTCTTTTCTCATTCTCTCATTCTCTCATTCTCTTATTTTTTGAAAGATGAGTGCATCTTATCGTAATTTTCCAAGTCTGGGACCAAATGTTTATATATCATGACCTACGTAAACCTCTTTTCTCATTCTCTCATTCTCTCATTCTCTTATTTTTTGAAAGATGAGTGCATCTTATCGTAATTTTCCAAGTCTGGGACCAAATGTTTATATATATCGTGATCTTCGTAAACCTCTCTTCTCATCTTCTTATTCTCTCATCCTCTCATTCTCTCATTCTCTCATTCTCTCTACCTTTAGAATATTGTCGTCAACATTAGAGATGAAGTTGGAGTGCTGGAATCAACGGGGACCAAAATGTTTATATATAGTGACCTTCGTAAACCTCTCTCTCGGGGGGAAGGATGTGGCATATACACACGCGCGCGCTCTCATCTTCTCATTTTCTTATTCTCTTATTCTCTTATTTTTGAAAGATGAGTGTATTTTATCGTAATTTTCCAAGTCCGGGACCAAATGTTTATATATTGCGACCTACGTAAACCTCTCCTCTCATCTTCTCATCTTCTCATTTTTGAAAAATGAGTGCACCTTATCGTAATTTTCCAAGTCCGGAGCCAAATGTTTATATATATATTGTGATCTTCGTAAACCTCTCCTCTCATCTTCTTATTTTTGAAAGATGAGTGTATTTTATCGTAATTTTCCAAGTCCGGAGCCAAATGTTTATATATATTGTGACCTTCGTAAACCTCTCTCTCGGGGAGGGAACGATGTGCCACACACATACGTGCGCGCGTGCGTATGCCTCTTATTATTTTCCGTATTGTGGCGCAAGCAAACAAAATAATAATTGTTGTTTTTTTAGGATCCCTGGCCCCTATATAACCTCGCCGGGGGTGCATGGTGGCGACGAAATCATCACGAGTTTAGATTTGTACTGTGAATGTTGTCAAAAATTTAATCAATATTGTTTATTCTCGATGCTAGAATCTTACATAAATTATTTTCTAAAAACGAAAATCGATAATCCTATGCCAAGCCCCCAAGGCATTCAGGCAATTTCTAATGTTCGCGTGGATAGCCACGCTCGGTAGAATTTTTCCTGTTCCTGTGGAGAAATTGTGTTTCGTCGCTCAATGTAACATTTTCATCATGGACCAAACTATCTACAACAACCCCTCCCCAAACCTATTCACCTTACATCCTCTTTCACCCGAAGAGATTCTATTTTTTTTAGCTTTCCCACGGTCCTGAATGAAGAATCCATCACATCCCTAATAACAATAGAATCAGAAGCGGATGCGGCGAAAGCAAACACAGCAGCATCCTCCGCTTTTGAGTTTTGTGCTGGGGGGGATCGTCTGTTTCACATACTACACCCTGAGGGGGGGCGTGGAATAGAGGCCTAGGGGGGGGAAATGATGGACAATACATGCATACAATATGGAACTGTCAACGTCCTGTTTATTGTTATTTGTCCCCGCAGGATATTGTGCGTATCACAAAAGTTTTTTGTTGAAAAAAATATAGCATGAGCGCTATAGTCAACAAGGGTTTTATTTGCTAGGACATTGACTATAGCGCTCATTGTGTTTTCACCAAAGAGAGTCGTGTGGAGTAGGAAGGAGGGAAGGAGAAAAAGGAGAGGAGTTCCTATATAACGTATCAGTTTCTTTTTTGTACATCATTATCATAGTGAACGTCAATCGTGGCAGTTTAGTATTCTTAATTGTTTGTCTGGCAGTATACATATATATCATCGTGGAAGTTTTAGTGAGCTACAAGTTTTATTTTGAAGTTTCTCTATCTCTCTTGAAAGGTGAACGTCAATCGTGGCAGTTCAGTATTCTTAATTGTTTATTTGGCAGTATACATATATATCATCGTGGAAGTTTTAGTGAGCTACAAGTTTTTATTTTGAAGTCTCTCTCCACCTCTCTTGAAAGGTAAGTTTTTATTTTCATGATATATTAATATTTTTGTTTTGCGTCTGACACACACATATTCAGAGGAGTCATAAAAAATTGACACACACTTACATGTCCCATATTTTTAACCTCCTACAACAGTGCACACACACATACATACATACATACATACATACATACATACTGTTCGCGTCTAATATATATGTGGAAGGAAAAAATATCTAGCATTTTTCAACTTTTTTTTCCTTCTGTTTCAGTGCGCTTTCCACTACCATCACCACAACCCCCCCCAAAAATTTCTCTGTATATATATATATAAATAACAGAGAGAAAAAATGGAACCGCAACCAGGTCCCTCCGGTCTTTGCGGAAAAGTGGCATGTCGCAACTGTGGAAAGTTGATTTCTAAACCTAATATTGCTAGGCATTTGAAAAAATGTCGTCGACCGGATCATGATGTTGTAGCCCCGCCGGCAAAAAAATCTCGCATTGATGTGCATGAAGATGGTGCTTTGAATAAAAATGCACGCATCATGACGTATAAATCTGGAAGCGACGAAAAATGTGACTCGAGCATCTTCCTCGACAATGTGAAATCTCTGGTAGTCGATAAATTACGTGATTGCCTCGTCAATGTTGCAATTAAAATTCATCTCGTCTTGACCCTGCTGTATGAGAAAGTTGTCTCGTCCGAGTCAAGCACATTTAGCTTTTACGTAGGGTGTGAAGCCTTACACGATGACAATAACGAGAATCTTGACGAGATAGTGACACGGCTATTTGAGCACCTGACACAAAAACAAGAAGAGTTTGAAGGTAGAGGAAGTGGATGGAGTCTTTGCGGTCACAACCACATGTTAGAACTTCGAGTCTGCAATTTCAAACCATTACGCAGCACTCAAAAAAAACAAAAAAACAAAAAAAAAAGCAAAATGCAGTGTTGAACATACAAAGTAATGATCAGAAGAGTTTCCTATGGTCTGTCATCGCCGCATTACACCCGTCTAATAATAATAACCCCCAACGCCTGTCCAATTACAGAGGATATGAGGGGATATACGAGAATATGATGAGAGGAATTTCCTATCCTGTGCCCCTGAATAAGATCAATCAATTTGAAAAAAACTATAGAGAGGAAAAAGGAAAAGATATCAATATTTCTGTTTTTGGGGTTGACGATTGCGACAATATTCGTGTGTTAAGACCTGCTAGAAGCCAGAATAATGTAATTCGACTCTTGCTTGTAGATGGCCGTTACAGTTTGATACGGAATTTCTCAGGATTAGTAGGAAGACAGATCACCAAGGATCACGATAAGATCGAAATTTGCGATCGATGCTTGAGAACTTTTCGCGTGGGAAAGAAGATGAGAGAACAGCACAAGTGTTTTGGCTCCGTGAATGCAGAACCCGAAGATGTCATGCCGGAACCCGGAACCAAGATGAAATTTCAGAAACACCAGGCTCTTCTCCACCACCCCGTCGTCCTTTATGCCGACTTTGAAAGCTTCCAAGTTCCCATGACGTCTTGCAACCCTGATCCCTCTACCTCAAGCACGACCCAAATTTTTCACCACGAGCCTTGCAGTTTCTCCATCTACGGAGAAAAATTGAATGATGTCATCTTGTATTGCGGACCCGATGCGGCAAAACATTTTGTTGAGAAGATAGCGGAATGCGCGAGAGAACTTGCACCCAGCCTGAAAGGCTCTTACGTTTCTCCACCTGCTCTCACAACAGAACAACAACAGAGACATGACGCGGCGACAAGATGCGAGGAGTGTAACCAGGCTTTCACCCCCGAAAATTACAAGGTCGTCCACCATAACCACCAGAATGGATTATTTCTAAGCACCATCTGTAATTCGTGCAATCTTAAAATTAAGGAGCCGCATTTTGTTGCCGTGTTTCTGCACTACACGGAGAAGTACGACACACATCTCTTCGTCAAAGAGCTCCACAACATAACTTCTCAAATCAGCATCATTCCGAGAACGAGCGAGAAGTATATTACAGTGAGAGTGTGGATCCCTCTCCGAGAAGGAGGAAGTGTGGAAGTGCGAATCCTGGACTCGTACAATTTCCTGTCCTCCAGCCTCGCAGGCCTTGCATCTCAACTTGACGACGAAGATCTTGTGGCCACCAAACAAAAATGTTTTTCGGGGAGAGATGAGAATTTGAATCTGTTGCGTCGCAAGGGCGTCTACCCCTACGAGTACGTCAACGATTTCGAGAAATTTGATGAGACGGAACTTCCACCCCGGAAGGCATTTTATTCTTCTCTCACAGAGGACGTCTGTTCCGAAGAGGACTACGAACACGCTCGTAGTGTATGGACGGCATTCAATTGCCAAACTTTTCGGGATTATCACGATCTCTATCTCAAATTGGACGTGACACTTCTGATGGATATTTTCGAATCGTTTCGTAAGAGATGCATCGCGATATACAAGTTGGATCCTGCGTATTTCTTCACCACGCCGGGATTGACTTGGGAATCGATGATGAAATACACCAACGTGGAACTGGGACTTATTGCAGAGAAGAAACAGTATGCTTTCATGGAGAGTGCGATACGCGGTGGCATCGTCCAATGTCCCCGACGCTATGCTCAGGCAAACAATCCTCATACGCCTGGTTACGAAGCATCGAAGCCCAACACCTACATCGTCTACTGGGATGTCAACAACCTGTACGGCCACTCCATGTCCCAGTGTCTTCCCATCAGCGACTACGGGTGGATGACGGAAGAGGAACTCTCCTGCGAAGATTTTCTCAACTGGAGGGAAGATAACGAATGGGGTTGTTTCTTGGAAGTGGATCTCGATTATCCCGAAACGCTTCACGAGAAACATCACGGATTGGCCCTGGCCCCCACCAAGGAGAAGCCACCTGGAGGATCGGAGCCAAAACTAATACTAAGCATGGAGAACAAGCGGAATTACGTTCTGCACTACCGACTCCTCCAATTTTACATAAGTCACGGCTTGCAGTTGAAGAAAATTCATAGAGGATTGAAGTTCCGACAGAGCAAGTGGCTCGAACCGTACATAGTCGAGAACACGCGACGCAGAGCGCAATCGACATCGCCTGCAGACAAGGATCTGTACAAACTGTTCAATAACGCCATCTACGGCAAGACGATGGAGAACGTGCGTAATTACATCGATGCAATGTTGGTCACGGACGAAAAGAAATTTGAGAAGATCGTCGCGTCACCCTACTTCAAAAACTTCACCATTTTCGACGAGAATCTAGTATTCGTTGAGAGGAACAAGAAGCAAGTGATGCTCAACAAGCCGATTGCTATAGGTGCCACTGTCCTTGAACTATCAAAATTGCACATGTACCAATCGTACTACGATCAGTTTCAACCTTTTTATGGAGATAACATCCAAATATGTTACATTGACACGGATAGCTTCATTTTTCTAATCCAAACACCAAGCCTCGAACATGATTTGACTAAGATGAAGCATCTGTTTGATTTTAGCAACTTACCATCAGGCCATCACTTGCATTCAGCAGAAAATAAAATGACGATTGGAAAGTTCAAAGATGAAGCGACTGGTAATTACAGCAGGGAATTTGCGGGGCTTCGTGCCAAAATGTACTGTGTAAAGATTACAGAAGAAAAAGAGATCAAGAAGGCGAAGGGGGTGGGAAAAATAAGTACCAGCAAATTTAGCATGCAAGACTACAAAGAATGCCTTTTTCATGGTAAAAGGCAACTCAGCACCGATCATCGCATTGCAAGTAAATTGCATGATTTGTACACGACGCGCGTAACCAAAGTAGCATTGGATGCAACGGACAACAAGTTACGTGTTCTCGATTGTCAAATCCACACGCGAGAGTGGGGGCACTACAATAAAAGCGATAAATGTGACGTGTGTTAACCATAACCCCATAGCCATAAAGTCCGCTCTGTTTTTGAAGAAGAATAGCATACGGAGGAAAAGAATGAAAGTGGGAGCCCTCGGGCGATGAAAAATAAGAGTTGAATTTAATGAGCCTCGGTTTGAAGCGGGCTTAACAACATAATAACAGGTTGCAACTTTTCATCGCCCGAGGGCTCCCACTTTCATTCTTTTCCTCTGTCTGCGGAAGAAGAATAGCAAAGACACGTGTTAAATAACTAACAAGGACAATGAATCTCTTTGGTTTTCGCAAACAAAGCAAGATGGAGACTCCATCACCAAATTCTAATAACCTCTTACCTTCCGTGTTATCTAAACTCAATGGTCTACTAATTGTACATCTTAATAGTATATGGACGGAAATAAATAACGATGTGGGCAAGATGTTTTATGTTTTTAATAACAATTTACATTTCTATGAAATTCCGATCGACGGGAAACTTCAAATCACCATGAATCCGGAGAACACAGGCGAAATCAAAATTTCTACCGGCAAGAACATTTTTCGAATGAAGCACGACAAGATACTTTCTAACATTACGTACGATGTGTCTTCAGGAGATTATCTTTACGTGGAACTCCTCGGAGACTACGACAAACTTATTCCTCTCTTCGTAGAATTACGAATCGTCTATCCTATTATAAATAACCGTTAACCAAAAATGCCTAACGACATTTTCGGCAACACCAAGCGTGTGGACCATGCAGAAGAGATTCTCATGTTGGACATTCGAGTTAAGAAGTTGAGGACCGATTTGATCGCTTTGCAGGAAACCTTAAACAAAAGTTTAGAGTCGGAAATCGCTACGCTCCAAACGCAATGTCTCGACCCTATTCTGAAAATCGATTCCGAACTGAAAACGCTGATAAAAAATTATGTCGACGTACCTTCTTACGACAACGTTCAAAATATACAGTTGAAGGTGGATTCGCTTCAAAATGATTTGGCCAAATTACAACAATTTCAATCGAAAAATGAAGATTTGGAAAAATTGAAACTCGAAATCGAAGAGCGAACTTCCGCAATAGAAAAGAATTTCTCTGAACTTCAAAGCGTCGTGAATGATATTGATATAGAACGCTTGTATGTCGTTGTTTCCAAATTACAAGAAGAATTCACCGGCACGTTGGAAGAAATTAAATCCAAGTTGCAGACTTTGGAAGATACAATGACGAACCTACCATCGTCGGACGAACTGCAGGTCATCGGTAAAAGCGTCGCGAACATAAAAATTCAACTGGAGGCTTATCAAGATTTCGAACACATTCAAACCACCATCGCCACGCTTCAGGCGTCTCTGGAGTTGATCAACGAAGAAATTAAAAATATTCACGCTGAAGCAAGTGTGTTGACGAGTATTCAGGACACGTTAAGCACGGTCCAGCAGAAGATCCAATATTTGGAAAATTTGAACGTCGAATCCAATCTTACTCATTTTCATCACGTACTGGACAACATACAGGGTGACTTGGAATCGTTACGAACGAGCGTGCCTTCGAGCGAAGATTTGGAAAAATTGAAAACGGCGGTGACGGCACTATCCGATTCGAGTGACATCAAAAGTTCGTTGAGCGATCTCGAGAGTAAAGTGGCCAATCTCCCTACCTCCAAAGAATTACACGCTTTGAAAAGGAACATATCACGTATACTGAAACGACTGGAAACGGAAACGACGAACGTGGAACAGATTCGAGACGAACTTGCTTCGCTGGTGTCGACGCTACCCACTTCGTATAGCGTCGCCGACCTTCACACGCAGTTTACAGAGATGCGAAGCTTCGTGAACGATCTTACCGAGAAGAGCTCGAAATTGAATCAAGTCGAGAACCTTCAGAACATTGTGGTCAACATCAGAGATCAAGTTGGAGTGCTGGAATCAACGCAGGAATCAACGCTGGCCTCTTTCGGTGCCAAGTTGCAAGAACTCAACGAAAGCTACAAGCAGTTGAACGTGGAAGTGAAAATCAAACCGTCATTTTCTACCGTAACGGATACCATAGTCGAGCATTTGGTCCCCGTACAAAACACACTGGGTCAGCTTCACAGCAACCTCGTTAGCGTCGATACTAAATTCGCTAAACTGCATTCTCTGGAAGCCATCGAAATCAACAGCGTACCCAATCAACAGAGAATCTCCACGTTCATCGAAGGTAACAAACTGTACATGCTGCATCCTTATCATCCGTACTACAAGTTTCTCCTCAATGGCACGATTCAGATAAACGAATTTTCGTACTGGTCTCACGGCAGAAAAGCTAGCGTTCCCACCATGACTTTGATATCGAATCGTGGTGTCCAGAAAGCAGGAAACATTCCTCTGGCACGTTGGAACGAAACGCGCAACATATATGAAATACACGAAGACGAAGATCTCACCGTTTTCGACGTGAGTGCCGGCGATAAGCTGATCATTCAAAACACGAGCGAAGTACCACCCTCTTTGAATCCCATCACGCTTGTGCTTCTCTTCAAACGTAATCTCTAAAAATAATAAAAATGTCTAGGCAAGCTATCGTCCAAGAATTGCATAAACCTGCACGCCGCAACTACAAACGTTTGGCTGTGGTAACCAAGGGAATCGACGACCTCTGGAAAAGTGACCTCGTGGAGATGAGTAGCGGTAAGTTAAAAAACGTACATAAATTGAACAAGGGCAACAAGTACCTCCTCACCGTCATAGACACGTTTTCGAAATTCGCATGGGCTCTACCTTTGAAGGCGAAAACAGGAATGTGCGTCACGGAAGCATTCAAGACAATTTTTCGCGAAAGTGGTGGTAGACGACCCCGGTTTCTGCACACGGACAAAGGGAAGGAATTTTACAATGCCGTATTCCAAAAGTTTATTGGGAAACACAACGTTCAACATTACTCGACCTTCAGTGACGTCAAGGCCAGCATCGTGGAAAGATTCAATCGCACTCTGAAATCGCGCATGTGGTCACGCTTCACGCTTCAGGGAAGCTACAAGTGGGTCACTATTCTTCCGGAACTTGTTAACGACTATAATCACACACGGCACGCAACGATAGGCATGAAGCCAGCTGACGTTACCAAGTCTGACGAGCAACGTTTAATTTCTAGCGTTTACTGTCCAAAATACACGCCCACGACAAAAAAGGCTAAATACAAAATTGGAGAACAGGTGAGGGTCAGTAAATTGAAGCGAACGTTCGACAGGGGTTTCACACGAAACTGGAGCACCGAACTTTTTACCGTGGTTCGAGTTCTACCCGGGAACCGTCACACGTATATAATAAAGGACAGTGGCGGTGAAATTTTATTGGGGCGCTTCTATGAAGAGGAACTCTCTAAAACTAAATACCCCGACACGTACCTTATTGAAAAAGTTTTGCGCAAGAGAGGCAACAAACTTTTGGTGAAATGGCTGGGACTTCCGGAAACAAGTTGGATCGATTCAAACGAAGTGATCTTGTAAGTACGTGGAACGTGGTGAAGCGTCTACCGGATCCGGAAAATCAAACGAGAAAAAAAAAGAACGGCGAGTTGCTCCCCGACAGCATCCGCTGTCTGATCGTAGGTCCTTCGGGGTGTGGGAAAACGACACTGCTCGTGGACAATTTTCTCCTCGCACCGAATTGGTTAGATTGGAAGAACAGGCACCTGTACGTGTTCTCGAAAAGTTTGGAGCAATCCAAATACCAGCAACTGATGAAACTGTACGATGGTCTGGACATTGCAACGTTCGCCTCGGAAATAAAACCACTCGACGATTGTCGTGAAAATTCAGTTGTTGTGTTCGACGACGCCATCCTGGAAAATCAAAATGAAATTCGCAACTTTTTCACGCAAGGTCGTCACAAAGGAATGGATTGCTTCTACCTAGCTCAAACGTTTTCCAAAATCCCAAAACAGTTAGTACGCGACAACGCTAATTTCATATGTTTGTTTCGTCAAGATCACACCAACCTCAAGCACGCGTACGATGACTACGTAGGCGGAGACATGAACTACAATCAATTTTCGGAAGGCTGCTCTACTTGCTGGAACGGTGACGATTTCGGATTTGTGACGATCGACATGACGAGAAAACCTAACGATGGAAAATACAGAAACAAAATCAACGACTTTCTAAACGTTGCAACGTTGTGAGAAACGACGTATATAAATAACGTCATGACGAAACGAAAAATCGAAGACGAAAATCTCAAGCTTCGCGATTACCTCGCGAAACGCTTCAAAGGTTGGAAATCCGAGAATCGCGGATTCTACGAAGAGAAGAAACGTCAGGATCAACCTGTGATCGATGCCATCAGCAGTCTAGGTAAAGAAATTAAAAGTGTCACGGAACAAAATAAAAATTTGATTAATGAACTCGTACCGCTCGCAGCTAAAAGTTACGCCGTACCCACGCCCATTTCGAGCATTCCTTCGACGCCGTTCGAACTGAAGGATGCACCGGCACGACGTCGAGCCATAGGCAGCACGTCTTCGGATAAAATCGAGTTGGGACCTTTGGCACGAGACTACCTGAGCACGGGGAAATTCGACAAGGATGAAGTGTTCGGATTGTATCCCAGCATGGAAACCAGCGAAGGCGGCGGTGTGGTGTGGAAGATTGGGAAATCGAAGGTGACCTTCGAAGGCAACGACATTAAAGTCAATTTAGGCGACAAGGATAGTTGGACCAGGTATCCGGGTACGGTGGGACTGTGGGAACTCGTCGCCAAAAAGCAGCCGAAAGATTACACCGACGAAGATTACCAGAGTTACAAGGAAATTCTGATCATGACGGATGCCTTGTACCAGAACAACGACGCCTCGCAGAATAGGGTGAAATCGAGCAGCGGCGAGAAGTACAGGAATCTCATCAAACCGATTTGGAACCAGGTCAAAACAGGCAGCGGCGTCAAACGCTACAACACGCTACCCAATGAATTCGTTTGGGTGGACGACGTTAGGAAACTCGTGGACCGATTGTTGGTGATAGCCGGCGAAGAGAATGCAGGCAACCGTAATTTCTACAACGAGAAGGTTGGCATCGTGGACATGATCAGCACGAAACTTTCCAACTTCATCGTGAACGACGACAAGGGCATAGGTTACCTGATCAAAATCATCAACACGCTGCCTCCGAAATTTTGGAACGTGGCCGAAGGAAAGGGACTCGTGAACGACATCATCAACAAGTTACCTTTCGAGATGCATCTACCTGGCTACCAGTACTGCGGACCGGGTACCAAACTCGAGAAAAGATTGGAGAGAGGAGACAAGGGTGTGAATCCGTTGGACGCCGCATGCAAAGATCACGACATCGCCTACAACACCACGCAGACGGATCTGAATGCACGTCACGAAGCAGACAGAAAGTTAGAGCACGCAGCTTTCGAAAGGTTCGTGAGCAGAGACGCATCGCTGGGTGAACGGGTCGCCGCACTAGGCACCACCATCGCCATGAACACGAAACAAAAATTGGGGTGGGGTATATAAATAACATACAGTAAAAAAAACAACATGGCTTGCATAACTGATTTGCCGCACGAACTACTATCTAAAATATTCAAGAAAGTAGTAAACGGAGATGTTAATAAACTTGTAATCATAGCAAGAACGACGCCGGAATTTCGCATCCCTTGTGAAATGGTTCTCAAGGACCTTCTTCGGGAGATCAGCGGCCTGAGGTGCGGTGATCTCAACATTCTGTTTTCGGCTGCAGGGGAGAAATTGAACGATAGGTCGGACGAACTGTACGAGGCAAGGCAGGGAAGAAGACGGTATACTGATGATTGGTACAAGTCTATGCAGGAGACGGAAGATATCACTACGCACATCCTCGCGTTTTCCGAAGTACGAACTTTCTTCCTCTGTTAAAAAAATAATAATATATATACGATACAAATCGCAAAAAAAAACTTGATATATAAATAACACACATCGTGAAAAAAATAATCTTCGGTATATATAAATAACACACATCGTGAAAAACAATTAAATTTCTCTCTAACACTCTGAAATTTTTTTTGATATGACGACCGAAAAAATAAGTGATCTCCAAGCATTAAAACAAATGCTAAATTTGTCAGTCGAGTATGTAAAAATTCAGGAATTGGAAGTCGACAAACCTTACACGATAACTTCCGGTTCAATCGTTTCTACCCAGTATGGTCCCAAGGTACGCCTGTTGCTCAACGCACAATACAGTCTATTTTTACCAGATCGATACGCTAACATGTTATCCGACGAGAAGCTATCTATTTTAATCGAGAACAAAACTCGAATCGTGTACAAGGGGACAAAGGAACTTCTTGGCAAGAAAACGATGCACATAATAGAATTTGTGTAACGACTGCGAGACCTTGAAAATATATAAATAACATACCGTAAAAAAAACTACACAAGAAAAAATCTCAGAATATATATATAAATAACATACCGTGAAAATAACACATAGAGCATCAACATGAAGCCCAAGGGTGTCGTGTACCAGATACCATACTCCAATCTAAAAAATCTAGGTGCCCTCGATGGGTTACTCACCAAGAAACAGCGCGAGAAGAAACGTTCTTGCTTGTCGAAAGGGCACGGAATGAAATTACTGCTCAGCACACCTCAATTGAAAAGATTGCAGCGTTCGCGGAAACAGCAAAAGATCGGAGGTTTCATATTCAGCATCCCCGCCATCCTGGCAGCATTGGGGGCCGTGGGAAGTTTGGCCGGTGGAAGTGCCGCCATCGCGAAAACCGTCATCGACTCGAAGAAGAACAAGGCCGAGTTGGAAGAACAGAAACGTCACAACCTGGCCATGGAGAAGAAAGGGAAGGGCGTGATGAAGAAGTTTAAAAAAAAGAAACAGAAGCACTCACCAACCGAGACATTGAATCTCTGATCGGACCGTTACAAATCAAACACTTCAGAGGAGTTTTTATGTCCGACTCGTTACCTTCAAGCGTGAAAAGAAGAGAATGCGGAGTCGTCAACTTGGACGGTCAAGAAAATCCAGGCACGCATTGGATATGTTACCACAAAAATGATGATAAAGCATTTGTTTTCGATTCTTTCGGAGGTGTTCCACCTACAAATTTAATTCATTATCTGAAAACAAACAAAACCTCTATACCATACCTAACGTTACGCAGCACAACAACAAAATTAGCGTCGGAAGCGAACACATCGTCGTCACGCCAGGACAATACAATCTTTCCACTTTGCAAGCTCAGTTACCCAAAGGCACATACCTTTCTCAAAATTCGGTCACGCACAGAGTGGAAATCCTGTCGGCGACGGAGACCGTGGACCTGGGCACCATGGGAGAACTTTTAGGTTTCGAGAACGACACCAAACTCGAAGCTGGCATCAAGCACGTAGCAACCAACATTCCTAAATTCTTGGCCATAGAGACTTTGAACGTACACTGTAACGTGGCGGAAGGAATGATCACGAAATCCTCGGACGGATTATTAGGAAGTCACAAGCAGACGGGAATCATAGCCACTTTCAAACCAAGTTCCGAGTTCATGGAACCGATCATCTACACGCCCTCTTCGCCGATCTATTTTCCAGTATGCCGCAACCGCATAGACGACATAGAGTTGGTGGTGACGAACGAGAAAGGAGAGGTGGTGGATTTCGCAGGTGCAACGACCACTGCCATCGTGGAGATCAACGTATAATAAATAACACACATAGTGAAAAAAAAAATGGAGCAAATCGAAAGTTACGAATTGCAATCTTTCCCTCCCAACCGTCGCACGTTTGCCAATCTGAACGAAGCAAACAGGGAGATCGAATACGACGTGGACGTAGGCGATGGGTTCATTCATCCTCACAGAGCGGACCTCTACCTTCAATTCGACGTGGTGAAGAAAGAAAGCGGAGACGCGTTTCCCGCAGCAGCAAACTTGATACTCGTGGACAACTTCGTGCCTCACCTGTTCTCGCAGGTGGAGGTGAGGAAACACAACACCGTCATCGACAGAATAGATTATCCAGGCATCACGTCGACGGCAGTGGGAACGTTGAAATTATCCAAAACAGACGCAGCATACTATCAGGCGGGAGGATTCGAAGCGGGGACCAAAATATCGACGAGAAGTCACACGGTGCTCTTTCCCATGCGTCTGCTTCCAGGATTCTTCTCCGATTACAAGGAGATCATGTGGAAGGGAGGACTGCGCGTTACGTTTCGAAGAGCGGCCAACGACAACGACGCACTAATGCGATACGCTACTTTAGGTCCGGACGGCACCACGCCGATAGCCAACACTTTACCCGAAGCAGCCAAGTGCGTCATCCGAAGCATGGAATTGAGAATGCCGGTGGTGGAATACGAAACAAACTACGCCCTCAAGTACAAAGCGGAGATCTTGAAAAGTCCCCAGGTGCCGATTCACTTTCACGGTTACCAGTGCGTGCAAAAGATGGCGTCCGGAAGTCACATGGAATTCGACGTGACGACGCAGTTCAACAACATACAGTTCGACATGCCAGATTTCGTCGTAGTGCTCTTTCAGACCGGGAGGGACAAAAATCAGGAAAAAGATTCCAGCAAGTTCGACGACTGCAAGATCAAGAACGTTTATCTCAAGAACGGAAGAAACGAAGTGTTCCCGCGCGAGAATTACAATCTTGACGTGACCAAAAACGATTACCTAAAACTTTACGAAGCTTACACCTCTTACAAACGCGTGACCGAGGGAAGCGTGGACATGTACTACACGCCCAGCGAGTTCAAAATCCGCAGGCCGATGTTCGTCATCAATACATCTAAGAGGAAGAAGGTTGTGGTCAACGATCGAACCAACATCAAGGTCGTCTGCGAGTTCCACGATGCCTTGCCCGAGGATACCCTATGCAGCGTCATCCTGATTGCAGAGAAGTCCTTCGCCTACGACGTGAAGAACGAGAGGGTCACAGAGCAGTTTTAACAAGTTTTTAACATCTTTTCTTGCATAATAAGAAATTTTCTGCACTAGCACAATCAGTTACAATAGCACAATACGAATTTCACTAATTCAGATCAGTTACAAATCTCAATTTCATTAGCTATCAGCTACAATATCTTTTTGCACTATAGCACGAGACAATCAGAAAATTTGCACAAAAAATTTGTTGTTGTTTTTACACGTGAAAATTAACAATAAAATTTCTTTTTTATCGTTTCAGATGCTGTCGAAACATCAAAAACATATACACACACACTAAAAAAATAAGCATGCAACTTTATTTGTAACACACACATACATTCTCCATCTTCATCAAGAAAATATTATAATAAACATAATCATTTTTATCTATCTCATAATAAAACTCTATATCCAAAAAATATCACAACATCAAATAACACTAGAGTCGTTAGTACACGTTGCATGCATTACGGAGGTCCTCTGTAGGGTTTCATGGAAGTTTGGGGGAAAAAAAAAACACGTGAAACTCTACAGAGGTGCGGTAATCTATAACCGCAGCCATTAGAAAACTTTTTACATTTTTGGTTGGGCACCACGCACCCTGGCGAGGTTATAGGGGCCAGGCATCCTAAAAACAACAATTATTATTTGTTTGTTTGTTTGTGTTACAATACATAAGCGCGCGCACGTATGTGTGTGGCACATCGTTCCCTCCCCGAGAGAGAGGTTTACGAAGGTCACAATATATATAAACATTTGGTTCCGGACTTGGAAAATTACGATAAAATACACTCATCTTTCAAAAATAAGAAGATGAGAGGAGAGGTTTACGAAGATCACAATATATATATAAACATTTGGCTCCGGACTTGGAAAATTACGATAAGGTGCACTCATTTTTCAAAAATGAGAAGATGAGAAAATGAGAGGAGAGGTTTACGTAGGTCGCAATATATAAACATTTGGTCCCGGACTTGGAAAATTACGATAAAATACACTCATCTTTCAAAAATAAGAGAATAAGAGAATAAGAAAATGAGAAGATGAGAGCGCGCGCGTGTGTATATGCCACATCCTTCCCCCCGAGAGAGAGGTTTACGAAGGTCACTATATATAAACATTTTGGTCCCCGTTGATTCCAGCACTCCAACTTCATCTCTAATGTTGACGACAATATTCTAAAGGTAGAGAGAATGAGAGAATGAGAGAATGAGAGGATGAGAGAATAAGAAGATGAGAAGAGAGGTTTACGAAGATCACGATATATATAAACATTTGGTCCCAGACTTGGAAAATTACGATAAGATGCACTCATCTTTCAAAAAATAAGAGAATGAGAGAATGAGAGAATGAGAAAAGAGGTTTACGTAGGTCATGATATATAAACATTTGGTCCCAGACTTGGAAAATTACGATAAGATGCACTCATCTTTCAAAAAATAAGAGAATGAGAGAATGAGAGAATGAGAAAAGAGGTTTACGTAGGTCATGATATATAAACATTTGGTCCCAGACTTAGAAAATTACGATAAGATGCACTCATCTTTCAAAAAATAAGAAAATAAGAAAATAAAAAAATGAGAGGATAAGAGAAAGATAGGAGGATGAGAGGAGGATGAGAGGAAGATGAGAGAATAAAAAGAAAATGAGAAAGATGAGAGGATGAGGAGATGAGAGCTCATCTTTCACTCATCACTGCCTTTTTGCACCCGTGAAACATCGTCAGCGTAATAAATGAGGCACGGAACAGGGAGAGAAAGTGAGTTTTTCAACTTTTTGTGGTCGTTTGGTCAAGAAATCAGAGTTGGGGGTCAGATGCATATTTTTATACTACTACGATTACCTCAAACTTTACGAAGCTTACACCTCTTTCAAACGCGTGACCGAGGGAAACGTCGACATGTACTACACTCCCAGCGAATTCAAAACCCACAGACCCATGTCCGTCATCAACACGACGAAGAGAAAACAGGTGGTGGTCAACGATCGCACCAACATCAAGATCGTCTGCGAGTTCAACAGTCCGTTGCCCGAGGACACCGTGTGTAGCGTCATCCTGATCGCCGAGAAGTCCTTCGTCCACGACGTGAAGAATGAGAGGGTCACAGAGCAGTTTTAACAGGTGTTTTTAACATCTCTTTTCTTGCACAATAAGGAATTTTTTTGTACTAGCACAATCAGTTACAATGCCACAATACGAATTTCACTAGTTCAGATCAGTTACAAATGTCAATTTCATCAGTTATCAGTTACAATATTTTTTTTCATCAGTTTTTTTGCACTATAGCACGAGAGACAAATCAGAATTTTTTGCACAAAAAATATTTGTTGTTATTTTTTTTACACGAGAAAATTAACAATAAAATTCTTTCGTTTCAGATGCTGTCGAAACATCAAAAAAAACACATACACATACACACACACTAGAAAAAAAAAAGCATGCAACTTTTTTTTGTAACCCACACATACATTCTCCATCTTCATCAAGAAAATATTATAATAAACATAATTATTTTTTATCTATATCTCACAATAAAACTCTATATCCAAAATTATTACAACATCAAAATAACACTAGAGTCGTTAGTACACGTTGCATGCAATTACGGAGGTCCTCTGTAGAGTTTCATGGAAGTTTGAGAAAAAAAAAGAAACACGTGAAAATCTATAAAGGTGTGGTTATCTACAACCGCAGCCGTTAGAGAACCTTTTTACTTTTTTTTGGTTGGGCACCACGCACCCTGGCGAGGTTATAGGGGCCAGGAATCCTAAAAAAAAAAACAATTATTATTATTATTTGTTTGTTTGCGTCACAATACGGAAATAATGAGAGACGCCAGCGCGCGCGCGTGTGGCACATCGTGTTCCCCCGAGAGAGGTTTACAAAAGGTTACGATATATATATAAAAAACATTTGGTCCGGACTTAGAAAAAAATTACGATAAGGTACATTCGTACTTCAAGGACGAGAAAGTGAATTCTCTCGTACCGGCTTTTCTGCGCCGCGAAACATTGTCAGCGCAATAAATGAGGCGCGGAACGTGGAGAGAAAGTGAGTTTTTGAGGCTTTTGTGCGATTTTCTGAGGGGTCGAAAAATCAGGGTTGGCGTAGAAGGCATATTTGTGACACTACTCTAAAGTAGGTCAAAGCAAGTAGAGGCTCTCGTGTAATTAAAATGAATAGGTTAAGTTATATCACGTAAGATCATAATATACCTACCAAGTGTGAGGTGAGAAAAAAAGTTGTGCATTGAAAATGGTACTAAAACATCGCTAAACACTAAAACATTGACAAAAAATTGTCAAAATATATCAAAAAGTGATATTCAATTGATATACCTACCAAGTGTGAGTGGGAAAAAAAATAATGCATTGAAAATTGTACTAAAAACATCGCTAAACGCTAAAACGTTGACAAAAAATTGTCAAAATATGTCAAAAAGTGATATTCAATTGATAAAAAAAGAGGATACCTACAAAGTGTTGCGTTGAAACAATCAATATACACTACTGTTGCGTTGTCTCTAGTGGCCTATTTCAGTATTGAAAGACATTCATAATTTTATAATTCATCGTCTTTCTTGAGATGAAACTACTGATATAAATATTTAAGTTATAAGATAATAATATAAATGATGAAAATAATGCTTCTAAGAGTTTAATTTTCTTGCAAAATAAACGTGACGTTGGAAGAAATTAATCTTCTTAAGTATTAGAAACAATGTGAGGCACTTAGTGAAGTGCAATTCTCCTGTAGGAGAATTCTGCTCTATGTGCTTTGGAGAACTCATTTCGCACCTTTGGTACGTTCAGGACTTGACATTTCTTCTCAATGGCAAGAACAGCCAAATGAGTCAGTTTGCATCCAGCATCCTGTTTCGAGCAAGCCTTTTCAAAGATTTTAAGTACAACCATCTTCGTAACGCTGAAGAGTTTTGGGCAAAATTTGTGTTTCATCTTTCAGGGAAATGTTATCATAGGATAAAAAATCAGACAAAGGTTACAGTTATCTCATAATTCAAGAAATATTCTGACCCTGGCAATACTTACTCTTACTCTACCACTACAATGTATGTCTGTGCTACCCAATTACAGGCACCTATGGAGTTCGTGGGAAGAAGTTCTTCGATTTTGATATGTACGAGAAAGAGCGAACCTGCATCTAATGATTGAAGAGTGGCAATTCCTAATAAGCGTTCTTTTACCTGCCCGCGATATGTTTTGAATCAAATTTTAAGTGTAATTTGCATTTTAAGGTTCACGTTCAATACATTTCCAAATAATATCCCCTCATTAACTTGAAGAGTATCGAAGAAATTCCCTTTGTTAAGGTTTCCTCAGACTCATCATCTCGAAATTCAAGTCCCTGAATAGTAAGAAACCGCGATGAATCCACAACAACTGACATGTACTCTCGGGTTTTCTTCGATCACCTTTGGTCCTGGGTTCGATACCCAGTGGAGGCACTTTAAACTATAAGTCCAGTCCCGATTAGCCTTACTGTGCATAAAGTGGACTTCAAACGCCAAATCAACCAACCAATCAAATCTTGAATCAACTTTGAATGTCTTTTAATAATTAGCGTTGTCACTAACGACCACGATTAGAATAATTTGCCCGTACCACAGATGATGTCTTGTGGTCCTGAAAATATTCGTGATGTTTTAAAATCATCCACATTCAACACTTTTTCCCAGTTCTTAAGACTGGTTAAAACTTAGGTTAATCTCGGCTATTACAGGACATAAATGAATGAGAAATCACCTATGCCCAGGTCGGCGCTCGAATCTTGGACGAAACAAATTAATAATTGTTAATCAAGTTGGTATTATAAGCAGGAAAGTGATATCATGCAGAATACACCACTTTGAAAAGGTGAAAATCGTCATACTCTTATAAATGAACTCTCTTATTATTCGATATTTAATTAACTTCAGTTGGGGGCCCGGGTGGGGGGGGCGAAGTGTCTGACATGGGGCGTCCCCCTGCCCCTCTGGCGTCGTCACTGCTTCCAACCCTCTAATAACTTCACTGCTGATAGCCTCACCTTCGAAATGGAAGCTTGTGTGTCGGCGAATAATACAAAGAACTTGTGTTCACTGTCCTTCTTTCATTCAAAGTCTGCCGTTTTCCTTTTCAGCTTTTCCTGCAAAACTTCCTGTCAGCAAGCAAACCAGATTACCGAATTTTTATTGCCCCTCCCTTGCATAAACTTTCATTCCTACTTTAGGCCTGGATTTATGGCACGTACCCGCTACTGCAGGTCAACCTCGCCCTATGTTTGGTGTTTGCCCCCTGAAGCAAAGGTGTCCATTGTTCAAAGCGAAACCTTTGTCAGTGGGAAACGGCGAAAAATAGTCTCGGAATACACCCTTGTTGTAAACAAGCTCCCGCCAACCTGACATTGCTGTCAGCCTCCCTCTGAAGTTTGATAAAACTACTTTGTGAAATGTGTTTAATAACGAGTGAAAATGTAGACAGTAGATACTACATGTATTTTGCTCATAAACTTCAAAGCTAAATTTACAGAATAAAAAGAACAGCTACAACATTCCTTCATCTGATTTACAGAAAGGCTAATCGGGACTGGACCCACAGTTTAAAGTGGGGTTCAAATCACAATGTGCCTTCACCGGGTATCGAACCCAGGACCCCTTGATTACAAGGCGACGATGCTACCACTGTAGCATCGGGGAGTCCCCTCATAGAACAAAGTTTCCTTCTACGACGATTATACAGAACTTAGTGCACTTCCTTCATTTGAAATCTATTCTATATCAGCCTCAGTATTTCGTTATTACAATCCAAGGAATAGTATTCTCCTTAAATAAGAAATAAATAAATAAAAAAAAGCATTGGAAATAATCTTCAAACGGACGTAAAAAAATCGAATCCAACCACCTGCAGAATGCCTGAGGGAAACAACAAGAATTTTCTCAACAAAGACATATCCGAAATTTCCATAACATTCTAATAATTTCGCAACCCGTGCAAATAATCATGTGGTAAAATCTTGTCG